>NC_084855.1:18035486-18635486 GCF_951802175.1 Populus nigra | reverse complement strand
GCGTGGAATCGACAGCAGACAGGGCCCCTAGGGACTGAGAAATCATCGACGAACTGCTCTCACGGGTGATGAGTGGATTCGACAGCCGACACCGCCCTAGGGACGGAGAAATCATCGACGAACTGCTGTCTCGGGTGAGGCGTGGATTCGACAGCCGACAGAGCCCCTAGGGACTGAGAAATCATCGACGAACTGCTGTCACGGGTGACGCGTGGATTCGACAGCCGACAGGGCCCCTAGGGACTGAAAAATCATCGACGAACTGCTGTCACGGGTGACGCGTGGAATGGACAGCCGACACGGCCCCTAGGGACTGAGCAATCATCGACGAACTGCTGTCACGGGTGACGCGTGGAATCGACAGCCGACACGGCCCCTAGGGACTGAGAAATCATCGACGAACTGCTGTCACGGGTGACGCGTGGATTCGACAGCCGACAGGGCCCCTAGGGACTGAGAAATCATCGACGAACTACTGTCACGGGTGACGCGTGGAATCGACAGCCGACACGACCTTTAGGGACTGAGAAATCATCGACGAACTGCTGTCTCGGGTGACGCGTGGAATCGACAGCAGACAGGGCCCCTAGGGACTGAGAAATCATCGACGAACTGCTCTCACGGGTGATGAGTGGATTCGACAGCCGACACCGCCCTAGGGACGGAGAAATCATCGACGAACTGCTGTCTCGGGTGAGGCGTGGATTCGACAGCCGACAGAGCCCCTAGGGAATGAGAAATCATCGAGGAACTGCTGTCACGGGTGACGCGCTGATTCGAGAGCCGACAGGGCCCCTAGGGACTGAGAAATCATCGACGAACTGCTGTCACGGGTGACGCGTGGATTCGACAGCCGACAGGGCCCCTAGGGACTGAGAAATCATCGACGAACTGCTCTCACGGGTTAGGAGTGGATTCGACAGGCGACACCGCCCTAGGGGCGGAGAAATCATCGACGAACTGCTGTATCGGGTGAGGCGTGGATTCGACAGCCGACACGGCCCCTAGGGAATGAGAAATCGTCGACGAACTGCTGTCACGGGTGACGCGTGGATTCGACAGCCGACAGGGCCCCTAGGGACTGAGAAATCATCAACGAACTGCTGTCACGGGTGACGCGTGGAATCGACAGCCGACAGGGCCCCTAGGGACTGAGAAATCATCGACGAACTGCTGTCACGGGTGACGCGTGGATTCGACAGCCGACAGGGCCCCTAGGGACTGAGAAATCATCGACGAACTGCTGTCACGGGTGACGCGTGGATTCGACAGCCGACAGGGCCCCTAGGGACTGAAAAATCATCGACGAACTGCTGTCACGGGTGACGCGTGGAATGGACAGCCGACACGGCCCCTAGGGACTGAGCAATCATCGACGAACTGCTGTCACGGGTGACGCGTGGAATCGACAGCCGACACGGCCCCTAGGGACTGAGAAATCATCGACGAACTGCTGTCACGGGTGACGCGTGGATTCGACAGCCGACAGGGCCCCTAGGGACTGAGAAATCATCGACGAACTACTGTCACGGGTGACGCGTGGAATCGACAGCCGACACGACCTTTAGGGACTGAGAAATCATCGACGAACTGCTGTCTCGGGTGACGCGTGGAATCGACAGCAGACAGGGCCCCTAGGGACTGAGAAATCATCGACGAACTGCTCTCACGGGTGATGAGTGGATTCGACAGCCGACACCGCCCTAGGGACGGAGAAATCATCGACGAACTGCTGTCTCGGGTGACGCGTGGAATCGACAGCCGACACGGCCCCTAGGGACTGAGAAATCATAGATCTACTCCTGTCACGGGTGACGCGTGGAATCGACAGCCGACACGGCCCCTAGGGACTGAGAAATCATCGACGAACTGCTGTCACGGGTGACGCGTGGATTCGACAGCCGACAGGGCCCCTAGGGATTGAGAAATCATCGACGAACTGCTCTCACGGGTTAGGAGTGGATTCGACAGGCGACACCGCCCTAGGGAATGAGAAATCATCGACGAACTGCTCTCTCGGGTGACGCGTGGAATCGACAGCCGACAGGGCCTGTAGGGACTGAGAAATCATCGACGAACTGCTGTCACGGGTGACGCGTGGATTCGACAGCCGACAGGGCCCCTAGGGACTGAGAAATCATCAACGAACTCCTGTCACGGGTGACGCGTGGAATCGACAGCCGACACGACCCCTAGGGACTGAGAAATCATCGACGAACTGCTGTCACGGGTGACGCGTGGATTCGACAGCCGACAGGGCCCCTAGGGACTGAGAAATCATCAACGAACTGCTGTCACGGGTGACGCGTGGATTCGACAGCCGACAGGGCCCCTAGGGACTGAGAAATCATCAACGAACTGCTGTCACGGGTGACGCGTGGATTCGACAGCCGACAGGGCCCCTAGGGACTCAGAAATCATCGACGAACTGCTGTCACGGGTGACGCGTGGATTCGACAGCCGACAGGGCCCCTAGGGACTGAAAAATCATCGACGAACTGCTGTCACGGGTGACGCGTGGAATGGACAGCCGACACGGCCCCTAGGGACTGAGCAATCATCGACGAACTGCTGTCACGGGTGACGCGTGGAATCGACAGCCGACACGGCCCCTAGGGACTGAGAAATCATCGACGAACTGCTGTCACGGGTGACGCGTGGATTCGACAGCCGACAGGGCCCCTAGGGACTGAGAAATCATCGACGAACTGCTGTCACGGGTGACGCGTGGAATCGACAGCCGACACGGCCTTTAGGGACTGAGAAATCATCGACGAACTGCTCTTACGGGTGACGAGTGGATTCGACAGCCGACACGGCCCCTAGGGACTCAGAAATCATCGACGAACTGCTGTCACGGGTGACGCGTGGATTCGACAGCCGACAGGGCCCCTAGGGACTGAGAAATCATCGACGAACTGCTGTCACGGGTGACGCGTGGAATCGACAGCCGACACGGCCTTTAGGGACTGAGAAATCATCGACGAACTGCTCTCACGGGTGACGAGTGGATTCGACAGCCGACACGGCCCCTAGGGACTGAGAAATCATCGACGAACTGCTGTCACGGGTGACGCGTGGATTCGACAGCCGACAGGGCCCCTAGGGACTGAGAAATCATCGACGAACTGCTCTCACGGGTGAGGAGTGGATTTGACAGGCGACACCGCCCTAGGGAATGAGAAATCATCGACGAACTGCTGTCTCGGGTGACGCGTGGAATCGACAGCCGACAGGGCCTGTAGGGACTGAGAAATCATCAACGAACTGCTGTCACGGGTGACGCGTGGATTCGACAGCCGACAGGGCCCCTAGGGAATGAGAAATCATCAACGAACTGCTGTCACGGGTGACGCGTGGATTCGACAGCCGACACGGCCCCTAGGGACTGAGAAATCATAGATCTACTCCTGTCACGGGTGACGCGTGGAATCGACAGCCGACACGGCCCCTAGGGACTGAGAAATCATCGACGAACTGCTGTCACGGGTGACGCGTGGATTCGACAGCCGACAGGGCCCCTAGGGACTGAGAAATCATCGACGAACTGCTCTCACGGGTGAGGAGTGGATTCGACAGGCGACACCGCCCTAGGGGCGGAGAAATCATCGACGAACTGCTGTCTCGGGTGAGGCGTGGATTCGACAGCCGACACGGCCCCTAGGGAATGAGAAATCGTCGACGAACTGCTGTCACGGGTGACGCGTGGATTCGACAGCCGACAGGGCCCCTAGGGACTGAGAAATCATCGACGAACTGCTGTCACGGGTGAGGCGTGGATTCGACAGCCGACAGGGCCCCTAGGGACTGAAAAATCATCGACGAACTGCTGTCACGGGTGACGCGTGGAATGGACAGCCGACACGGCCCCTAGGGACTGAGCAATCATCGACGAACTGCTGTCACGGGTGACGCGTGGAATCGACAGCCGACACGGCCCCTAGGGACTGAGAAATCATCGACGAACTGTTGTCACGGGTGACGCGTGGATTCGACAGCCGACAGGGCCCCTAGGGACTGAGAAATCATCGACGAACTGCTGTCACGGGTGACGCGTGGATTCGACAGCCGACAGGGCCCCTAGGGACTGAGAAATCATCAACGAACTCCTGTCACGGGTGACGCGTGGAATGGACAGCCGACACGGCCCCTAGGGACTGAGCAATCATCGACGAACTGCTGTCACGGGTGACGCGTGGAATCGACAGCCGACACGGCCCCTAGGGACTGAGAAATCATCGACGAACTGCTGTCACGGGTGACGCGTGGATTCGACAGCCGACAGGGCCTCTAGGGACTGAGAAATCATCGACGAACTGCTGTCACGGGTGACGCGTGGAATCGACAGCCGACACGGCCTTTAGGGACTGAGAAATCATCGACGAACTGCTCTCACGGGTGACGAGTGGATTCGACAGCCGACACGGCCCCTAGGGACTCAGAAATCATCGACGAACTGCTGTCACGGGTGACGCGTGGAATCGACAGACGACACGGCCCCTAGAGACTGAGAAATCATCGACCAACTGCTGTCACGGGTGACGCGTGGATTTGATAGCCGACAGGGCCCCTAGGGACTGAGAAATCATCGACGAACTGCTCTCACGGGTGATGAGTGGATTCGACAGCCGACACCGCCCTAGGGACGGAGAAATCATCGACGAACTGCTGTCTCGGGTGAGGCGTGGATTCGACAGCCGACACAGCCCCTAGGGAATGAGAAATCATTGACGAACTGCTGTCACGGGTGACGCGCTGATTCGAGAGCCGACAGGGCCCCTAGGGACTGAGAAATCATCAACGAACTGCTGTCACGGGTGACGCGTGGAATCGACGGCCGACACGGCCCCTAGGGACTGATAAATCATAGATCTACTCCTGTCACGGGTGACGCGTGGAATCGACAGCCGACACGGCCCCTAGGCACTGAGCAATCATCGACGAACTCCTGTCACGGGTGACGAGTGAATTCGACAGCCGACACCGCCCCTAGGGACGGAGAAATCATCGACGAACTGCTGTCTCGGGTGAGGAGTGGATTCGACAGCCGACAGGGCCCCTAGAGACTGAGAAATCATCGACCAACTGCTGTCACGGGTGACGCGTGGATTCGACAGCCGACAGGGCCCCTAGGGACTGAGAAATCATCGACGAACTGCTGTCACGGGTGATGAGTGGATTCGACAGCCGACAGGGCCCCTAGGGACGGAGAAATCATCGACGAACTGCTCTCACGGGTGATGAGTGGATTCGACAGCCGATATCGCCCCTAGGGAGAGAGAAATCATCGACGAACTGCTGTCACGGGTGACGCGCTGATTCGACAGCCGACAGGGCCCCTAGGGACTGAGAAATCATCGACGAACTGCTGTCACGGGTGACGCGTGGAATCGACGGCCGACACGGCCCCTAGGGACTGATAAATCATAGATCTACTCCTGTCACGGGTGACGCGTGGAATCGACAGCCGACACGGCCCCTAGGGACTGATAAATCATAGATCTACTCCTGTCACGGGTGACGCGTGGAATCGACAGCCGACACGGCCCCTAGGGACTGAGAAATCATCGACGAACTGCTGTCTCGGGTGACGCGTGGAATCGACAGCCGACAGGGCCTGTAGGGACTGAGAAATCATCTACGAACTGCTGTCACGGGTGACGCGTGGATTCGACAGCCGACAGGGCCCCTAGGGACTGAGAAATCATCAACGAACTGCTGTCACGGGTGACGCGTGGAATCGACAGCCGACACGGCCCCTAGGGACTGATAAATCATAGATCTACTCCTGTCACGGGTGACGCGTGGAATCGACAGCCGACACGGCCCCTAGGGACTGATAAATCATAGATCTACTCCTGTCACGGGTGACGCGTGGAATCGACAGCCGACACGGCCCCTAGGGACTGAGAAATCATCGACGAACTGCTGTCACGGGTGACGCGTGGATTCGACAGCCGACAGGGCCCCTAGGGACTGAGAAATCATCGACGAACTGCTCTCACGGGTGAGGAGTGGATTCGACAGGCGACAGCGCCCTAGGGAATGAGAAATCATCGACGAACTGCTGTCTCGGGTGACGCGTGGAATCGACAGCCGACACGGCCTTTAGGGACTGAGAAATCATCGACGAACTGCTCTCACGGGTGACGAGTGGATTCGACAGCCGACACGGCCCCTAGGGACTCAGAAATCATCGACGAACTGCTGTCACGGGTGACGCGTGGAATCGACAGCCGACACGGCCCCTAGAGACTGAGAAATCATCGGCCAACTGCTGTCACGGGTGACGCGTGGATTTGATAGCCGACAGGGCCCCTAGGGACTGAGAAATCATCGACGAACTGCTCTCACGGGTGAGGAGTGGATTCGACAGCGACACCGCCCTAGGGACGGAGAAATCATCGACGAACTGCTGTCACGGGTGACGCGTGGATTCGACAGCCGACAGGGCCCCTAGGGACTGAAAAATCATCGACGAACTGCTGTCACGGGTGACGCGTGGAATGGACAGCCGACACGGCCCCTAGGGACTGAGAAATCATCGACGAACTGCTGTCACGGGTGACGCGTGGATTCGACAGCCGACAGGGCCCCTAGGGACTGAGAAATCATCAACGAACTGCTGTCACGGGTGACGCGTGGAATCGACAGCCGACACGGCCCCTAGGGACTGATAAATCATAGATCTACTCCTGTCACGGGTGACGCGTGGAATCGACAGCCGACACGGCCCCTAGGGACTGATAAATCATAGATCTACTCCTGTCACGGGTGACGCGTGGAATCGACAGCCGACACGGCCCCTAGGGACTGAGAAATCATCGACGAACTGCTGTCACGGGTGACGCGTGGATTCGACAGCCGACAGGGCCCCTAGGGACTGAGAAATCATCGACGAACTGCTCTCACGGGTGAGGAGTGGATTCGACAGGCGACAGCGCCCTACGGAATGAGAAATCATCGACGAACTGCTGTCTCGGGTGACGCGTGGAATCGACAGCCGACACGGCCTTTAGGGACTGAGAAATCATCGACGAACTGCTCTCACGGGTGACGAGTGGATTCGACAGCCGACACGGCCCCTAGGTACTCAGAAATCATCGACGAACTGCTGTCACGGGTGACGCGTGTAATCGACAGCCGACACGGCCCCTAGAGACTGAGAAATCATCGGCCAACTGCTGTCACGGGTGACGCGTGGATTTGATAGCCGACAGGGCCCCTAGGGACTGAGAAATCATCGACGAACTGCTCTCACGGGTGAGGAGTGGATTCGACAGCGACACCGCCCTAGGGACGGAGAAATCATCGACGAACTGCTGTCACGGGTGACGCGTGGATTCGACAGCCGACAGGGCCCCTAGGGACTGAAAAATCATCGACGAACTGCTGTCACGGGTGACGCGTGGAATGGACAGCCGACACGGCCCCTAGGGACTGAGAAATCATCGACGAACTGCTGTCACGGGTGACGCGTGGATTCGACAGCCGACAGGGCCCCTAGGGACTGAGAAATCATCGACGAACTGCTGTCACGGGTGACGCGTGGAATCGACAGCCGACACGGCCTTTAGGGACTGAGAAATCATCGACGAACTGCTCTCACGGGTGACGAGTGGATTCGACAGCCGACACGGCCCCTAGGGACTCAGAAATCATCGACGAACTGCTGTCACGGGTGACGCGTGAAATCGACAGACGACACGGCCCCTAGAGACTGAGAAATCATCGACCAACTGCTGTCACGGGTGACGCGTGGATTTGATAGCCGACAGGGCCCCTAGGGACTGAGAAATCATCGACGAACTGCTCTCACGGGTGATGAGTGGATTCGACAGCCGACACCGCCCTAGGGACGGAGAAATCATCGACGAACTGCTGTCTCGGGTGAGGCGTGGATTCGACAGCCGACACAGCCCCTAGGTAATGAGAAATCATCGACGAACTGCTGTCACGGGTGACGCGCTGATTCGAGAGCCGACAGGGCCCCTAGGGACTGAGAAATCATCAACGAACTGCTGTCACGGGTGACGCGTGGAATCAACGGCCGACACGGCCCCTAGGGACTGATAAATCATAGATCTACTCCTGTCACGGGTGACGCGTGGAATCGACAGCCGACACGGCCCCTAGGCACTGAGCAATCATCGACGAACTCCTGTCACGGGTGACGAGTGAATTCGACAGCCGACACCGCCCCTAGGGACGGAGAAATCATCGACGAACTGCTGTCTCGGGTGAGGAGTGGATTCGACAGCCGACAGGGCCCCTAGGGACTGAGAAATCATCGACGAACTGCTCTCACGGGTGATGAGTGGATTCGAAAGCCGACACCGTCCTAGGGACGGAGAAATCATCGACAAACTGCTGTCTCGGGTGAGGCGTGGATTCGACAGCCGACAGGTCCCCTAGGGACTGAGAAATCATCAACGAACTGCTGTCACGGGTGACGCGTGGATTCGACAGCCGACAGGGCCCCTAGGGACTGAGAAATCATCGACGAAATGCTGTCACGGGTGACGCGTGGATTCGACAGCCGACAGGGCCCCTAGGGAATGAGAAATCATCGACGAACTGCTGTCACGGGTGACGCGTGGAATCGACGGCCGACACGGCCCCTAGGGACTGAGAAATCATCGACGAACTGCTGTCACGGGTGACGCGTGGATTCGACAGCCGACAGGGCCCCTAGGGACTGAGAAATCATCGACGAACTGCTCTCACGGGTGAGGAGTGGATTCGACAGCCGATATCGCCCCTAGGGAGAGAGAAATCATCGACGAACTGCTGTCACGGGTGACGCGTGGATTCGACAGCCGACAGGGCCCTAGGGACTGAGAAATCATCGACGAACTGCTGTCACGGGTGACGCGTGGAATCGACAGCCGACACGGCCCCTAGGGACTGAGCAATCATCGACGAACTCCTGTCACGGGTGACGAGTGGATTCGACAGCCGACACCGCCCCTAGGGACGGAGAAATCATCGACGAACTACTGTCTCGGGTGAGGAGTGGATTCGACAGCCGACAGGGCCCCTAGGGACTCAGAAATCATCGATGAACTGCTCTCACGGGTCACGAGTGGATTCGACAGCCGACACGGCCCCTAGAGACTGAGAAATCATCGACGAACTGCTGTTACGGGTGACGCGTGGATTCGACAGCCGACACGGCCCCTAGGGACTGAGAAATCATCGACGAACTGCTCTCACGGGTGATGAGTGGATTTGACAGCCGATATCGCCCCTAGGGAGAGAGAAATCATCGACGAAATGCTGTCACGGGTGACGCGTGGATTCGACAGCCGACAAGGCCCCTAGGGACTGAGAAATCATCGACGAACTGCTGTCACGGGTGACGCGTGGAATCGACAGCCGACACGGCCCCTAGGGACTGAGAAATCATCGACGAACTGCTCTCACGGGTGATGAGTGGATTCGACAGTCGACACCGCCCTAGGGACGGAGAAATCATTTACGAACTGCTGTCTCGGGTGAGGCGTGGATTCGACAGCCGACAGGGCCCCTAGGGACTGAGAAATCATCGACGAACTGCTGTCACGGGTGACGCGTGGAATAGACAGCCGACACGGCCCCTAGGGACTGAGAAATCATCGACGAACTGCTGTCACGGGTGACGCGTGGAATCGACAGCCGACACGGCCCCTAGGGACTGAGAAATCATCGACGAACTGCTGTCACGGGTGACCCGTGGTTTAGACAGCCGACAGGGCCCCTAGGGACTGAGAAATCATCGACGAACTGCTCTCACGGGTGAGGAGTGGATTCGACAGTCGACACCGCCCTAGGGACAGAGAAATCATCGACGAACTGCTGTCTCGGGTGAGGCGTGGATTCGACAGCCGGCAGGGCCCCTAGGGACTGAGAAATCATCGACGAACTGCTCTCACGGGTGACGAGTTGATTCGACAGCCGACACGGCCCCTAGAGACTGAGAAATCATCGACGAACTGCTGTCACGGGTGACACGTGGATTCGACAGCCGACAGGGCCCCTAGGGACTGAGAAATCATCGACGAACTGCTCTCACGGGTGATGAGTGGATTCGACAGCCGATAGCGCCCCTAGGGAGAGAGAAATCATCGACGTACTCCTATCACGGGTGACGCGTGGAATCGATAGCCGACACGGCCCCTAGGAACTGAGCAATCATCGACGAACTCCTGTCACGGGTGACGAGTGGATTCGACAGCCGACACAGCCCCTAGGGACGGATAAATCATCGACGTACACCTGTCACGGGTGACGCGTGGAATCGACAGCCGACACGGCCCCTAGGCACTGAGCAATCATCGACGAACTCCTGTCACGGGTGACGAGTGAATTCGACAGCCGACACCGCCCCTAGGGACGGAGAAATCATCGACGAACTGCTGTCTCGGGTGAGGAGTGGATTCGACAGCCGACAGGGCCCCTAGGGACTGAGAAATCATCGTCGAACTGCTCTCATTGGTCACGAGTGGATTCGACAGCCGACACGGCCCCTAGAGACTGAGAAATCATCGACGAACTGCTGTCACGGGTGACGCGTGGATTCGACAGCCGACAGGGCCCCTAGGGACTGAGAAATCATCGACGAACTGCTCTCACGGGTGATGAGTGGATTCGACAGCCGATATCGCCCCTAGGGAGAGAGAAATCATCGACGAACTGCTGTCACGGGTGACCCGTGGATTAGACAGCCGACAGGGCCCCTAGGGACTGAGAAATCATCGACGAACTGCTCTCACGGGTGAGGAGTGGATTCGACAGTCGACACCGCCCTAGGGACAGAGAAATCATCGATGAACTGCTGTCTCGGGTGAGGCGTGGATTCGACAGCCGACAGGGCCCCTAGGGACTGAGAAATCATCGACGAACTGCTCTCACGGGTGACGAGTGGATTCGACAGCCGACACGGCCCCTAGCGACCGAGAAATTATCGACGAACTGCTGTCACGGGTGATGCGTGGATCGACAGCCCACAGGGCCCCTAGGGACTGAGAAATCATCGACGAACTGCTCTCACGGGTGAGGGGTGGATTCGACAGCCGATATCGCCCCTAGGGAGAGAGAAATCATCGACGAACTGCTGTCTCGGGTGAGGCGTGGATTCGACAGCCGGCAGGGCCCCTAGGGACTGAGAAATCATCGACGAACTGCTCTCACGGGTGACGAGTTGATTCGACAGCCGACACGGCCCCTAGAGACTGAGAAATCATCGACGAACTACTGTCATGGGTGACGCGTGGATTCGACAGCCGACAGGGCCCCTAGGGACTGAGAAATCATCGACGAACTGCTCTCACGGGTGATGAGTGGATTCGACAGCCGATAGCGCCCCTAGGGAGAGAGAAATCATCGACGTACTCCTGTCACGGGTGACGCGTGGAATCGATAGCCGACACGGCCCCTAGGAACTGAGCAATCATCGACGAACTCCTGTCACGGGTGACGAGTGGATTCGACAGCCGACACAGCCCCTAGGGACGGATAAATCATCGACGTACACCTGTCACGGGTGACGCGTGGAATCGACAGCCGACACGGCCCCTAGGCACTGAGCAATCATCGACGAACTCCTGTCACGGGTGACGAGTGAATTCGACAGCCGACACCGCCCCTAGGGACGGAGAAATCATTGACGAACTGCTGTCTCGGGTGAGGAGTGGATTCGACAGCCGACAGGGCCCCTAGGGACTGAGAAATCATCGACGAACTGCTCTCACGGGTGAGGAGTGGATTCGACAGTCGACACCGCCCTAGGGACAGAGCAATCATCGATGAACTGCTGTCTCGGGTGAGGCGTGGATTCGACAGCCGACAGGGCCCCTAGGGACTGAGAAATCATCGACGAACTGCTCTCACGGGTGACGAGTGGATTCGACAGCCGACACGGCCCCTAGCGACTGAGAAATTATCGACGAACTGCTGTCACGGGTGACGCATAGATTCGACAGCCGACAGGGCCCCTAGGGACTGAGAAATCATCGACGAACTGCTCTCACGGGTGATGAGTGGATTCGACAGCCGATATCGCCCCTAGGGAGAGAGAAATCATCGACGAACTGCTGTCACGGGTGACGCGTGGATTCGAAAGCCGACAGGGCCCCTAGGGACAGAGAAATCATCGACGAACTGCTGTCACGGGTGATGAGTGGATTCGACAGTCGACACCGCCCCTAGGGACGGAGAAATCATCGACGAACTGCTGTCTCGGGTGAGGCGTGGATTCGACAGCCGACACGGCCCCTCGGGACTGAGAAATCATCGACGAACTGCTGTCACGGGTGACGCGTGGATTAGACAGCCGACAGGGCCCCTAGGGACTGAGAAATCATCGACGAACTGCTCTCACGGGTGACGAGTGGATTCGACAGCCGACACGGCCCCTAGGGACTGAGAAATCATCGACGAACTGCTGTCACGGGTGACGCGTGGATTCGACAGCCCACAGGGCCCCTAGGGACTGAGAAATCATCGACGAACTGCTCTCACGGGTGAGGGGTGGATTCGACAGCCGATATCGCCCCTAGGGAGAGAGAAATCATCGACGAACTGCTGTCTCGGGTGAGGCGTGGATTCGACAGCCGGCAGGGCCCCTAGGGACTGAGAAATCATCGACGAACTGCTCTCACGGGTGACGAGTTGATTCGACAGCCGACACGGCCCCTAGAGACTGAGAAATCATCGACGAACTGCTGTCACGGGTGACGCGTGGATTCGACAGCCGCCAGGGCCCCTAGGGACTGAGAAATCATCGACGAACTGCTCTCACGGGTGACGAGTGGATTCAACAGCCGACACGGCCCCTAGCGACCGAGAAATTATCGACGAACTGCTGTCACGGGTGATGCGTGGATCGACAGCCCACAGGGCCCCTAGGGACTGAGAAATCATCGACGAACTGCTCTCACGGGTGAGGGGTGGATTCGACAGCCGATATCGCCCCTAGGGAGAGAGAAATCATCGACGAACTGCTGTCTCGGGTGAGGCGTGGATTCGACAGCCGGCAGGGCCCCTAGGGACTGAGAAATCATCGACGAACTGCTCTCACGGGTGACGAGTTGATTCGACAGCCGACACGGCCCCTAGAGACTGAGAAATCATCGACGAACTGCTGTCATGGGTGACGCGTGGATTCGACAGCCGACAGGGCCCCTAGGGACTGAGAAATCATCGACGAACTGCTCTCACGGGTGATGAGTGGATTCGACAGCCGATAGCGCCCCTAGGGAGAGAGAAATCATCGACGTACTCCTGTCACGGGTGACGCGTGGAATCGATAGCCGACACGGCCCCTAGGAACTGAGCAATCATCGACGAACTCCTGTCACGGGTGACGAGTGGATTCGACAGCCGACACAGCCCCTAGGGACGGATAAATCATCGACGTACACCTGTCACGGGTGACACGTGGAATCGACAGCCGACACGGCCCCTAGGCACTGAGCAATCATCGACGAACTCCTGTCACGGGTGACGAGTGAATTCGACAGCCGACACCGCCCCTAGGGACGGAGAAATCATCGACGAACTGCTGTCTCGGGTGAGGAGTGGATTCGACAGCCGACAGGGCCCCTAGGGACTGAGAAATCATCGACGAACTGCTCTCACGGGTGAGGAGTGGATTCGACAGTCGACACCGCCCTAGGGACAGAGCAATCATCGATGAACTGCTGTCTCGGGTGAGGCGTGGATTCGACAGCCGACAGGGCCCCTAGGGACTGAGAAATCATCGACGAACTGCTCTCACGGGTGACGAGTGGATTCGACAGCCGACACGGCCCCTAGCGACTGAGAAATTATCGACGAACTGCTGTCACGGGTGACGCATAGATTCGACAGCCGACAGGGCCCCTAGGGACTGAGAAATCATCGACGAACTGCTCTCACGGGTGATGAGTGGATTCGACAGCCGATATCGCCCCTAGGGAGAGAGAAATCATCGACGAACTGCTGTCACGGGTGACGCGTGAATTCGAAAGCCGACAGGGCCCCTAGGGACAGAGAAATCATCGACGAACTGCTGTCACGGGTGATGAGTGGATTCGACAGTCGACACCGCCCCTAGGGACGGAGAAATCATCGACGAACTGCTGTCTCGGGTGAGGCGTGGATTCGACAGCCGACACGGCCCCTCGGGACTGAGAAATCATCGACGAACTGCTGTCACGGGTGACGCGTGGATTAGACAGCCGACAGGGCCCCTAGGGACTGAGAAATCATCGACGAACTGCTCTCACGGGTGAAGAGTGGATTCGACAGCCGACACGGCCCCTAGGGACTGAGAAATCATCGACGAACTGCTGTCACGGGTGACGCGTGGATTCGACAGCCCACAGGGCCCCTAGGGACTGAGAAATCATCGACGAACTGCTCTCACGGGTGAGGGGTGGATTCGACAGCCGATATCGCCCCTAGGGAGAGAGAAATCATCGACGAACTGCTGTCTCGGGTGAGGCGTGGATTCGACAGCCGGCAGGGCCCCTAGGGACTGAGAAATCATCGACGAACTGCTCTCACGGGTGACGAGTTGATTCGACAGCCGACACGGCCCCTAGAGACTGAGAAATCATCGACGAACTGCTGTCACGGGTGACGCGTGGATTCGACAGCCGCCAGGGCCCCTAGGGACTGAGAAATCATCGACGAACTGCTCTCGCGGGTGATGAGTGGATTCGACAGCCGATAGCGCCCCTAGGGAGAGAGAAATCATCGACGTACTCCTGTCACGGGTGACGCGTGGAATCGACAGCCGACACGGCCCCTAGGAACTGAGCAATCATCGACGAACTCCTGTCACGGGTGACGAGTGGATTCGACAGCCGACACAGCCCCTAGGGACGGATAAATCATCGACGTACACCTGTCACGGGTGACGCATGGAATCGACAGCCGACACGGCCCCTAGGGACTGAGCGATCATCGACGAACTCCTGTCACGGGTGACGCGTGGATTAGACAGCCGACAGGGCCCCTAGGGACTGAGAAATCATCGACGAACTGCTGTCTCGGGTGAGGAGTGGATTCGACAGCCGACAGGGCCCCTAGGGACTGAGAAATCATCGACGAACTGCTCTCACGGGTCACGAGTGGATTCGACAGCCGACAGGGCCCCTAGCGACTGAGAAATCATCGACGAACTGCTCTCACGGGTGATGAGTGGATTCGACAGCCGATATCGCCCCTAGGGAGAGAGAAATCATCGACGAACTGCTGTCACGGGTGACGCGTGGATTCGACAGCCGACAGGGCCCCTAGGGACTGAGAAATCATCGACGAACTGCTGTCATGGGTGATGAGTGGATTCGACAGTCGACACCGCCCTAGGGACGGAGAAATCATCGACGAACTGCTGTTTCGGGTGAGGCGTGGATTCGACAGCCGACAGGGCCCCTAGGGACTGAGAAATCATCGACGAACTGCTCTCACCGGTGACGAGTGGATTCGACAGCCGACACGGCCCCTAGAGACTGAGAAATCATCGACGAATTGCTGTCAGGGGTGATGAGTGGATTCGACAGCCGATATCGCCCCTAGGAAGAGAGAAATCATCGACGAACTGCTGTCACGGGTGACGCGTGGAATCGACAGCCGACACGGCTCCTAGGGACTGAGAAATCATCGACGAACTGCTGTCACGGGTGACGCGTGGATTAGACAGCCGACAGGGCCCCTAGGGACTGAGAAATCATCGACGAACTGCTCTCACGGGTGATGAGTGGATTCGACAGTCGACACCGCCCTAGGGACGGAGAAATCATCGACGAACTGCTGTTTCGGGTGAGGCGTGGATTCGACAGCCGACAGGGCCCCTAGGGACTGGGAAATCATCGACGAACTGCTCTCACCGGTGACGAGTGGATTCGACAGCCGACACGGCCCCTAGAGACTGAGAAATCATCGACGAACTGCTGTCAGGGGTGAGGAGTGGATTCGACAGCCGACATCGCCCCTAGGAAGAGAGAAATCATCGACGAACTGCTGTCACGGGTGACGCGTGGATTTGACAGCCAACAGGGCCCCTAGGGACTGAGAAATCATCGACGAACTGCTGTCACGGCTGATGTCTGGATTCGACAGGCGACACCGCCCCTGGGGACAGAGAAATCATTGTTGTACTCCTGTCACGGGTGACGCGTGGATTAGACAGCCAACACTGCCCCTAGGGAATGATAAATCAATGACGAACTGCTGTCACGGGTGACGCGTGGATTCGACATCCGACACAGCTCCTAGGGATTTAGAAATCATCAACGAACTGCTGTCACAAGTGATGCGTGGAATCGAAAGCCGACAGGGCCCCTAGGGACTGAGAAATCATCGACGAACTGCTGTCACGGGTGACGCGTGGATTAGACAGCCGACAGGGCCCCTAGGGACTGAGAAATCATCGACGAACTGCTCTCATGGGTGAGGAGTGGATTCGACAGTCGACACCGCCCTAGGGACAGAGAAATCATCGATGAACTCCTGTCTCGGGTGAGGCGTGGATTCGACAGCCGACAGGGCCCCTAGGGACTGAGAAATCATCGACGAACTGCTCTCACGGGTGACGAGTGGATTCGAAAGCCGACAGGGCCCCTAGGGACTGAGAAATTATCGACGAACTGCTGTCACGGGTGACGCGTGGATTCGACAGCCCACAGGGCCCCTAGGGACTGAGAAATCATCGACGAACTGCTCTCACGGGTGAGGGGTGGATTCGACAGCCGATATCGCCCATAGGGAGAGAGAAATCATCGACGAACTGCTGTCTCAGGTGAGGCGTGGTTTCGACAGCCGGCAGGGCCCCTAGGGACTGAGAAATCATCGACGAACTGCTGTCACGAGTGATGTCTGGATTCGACATGCGACACCGCCCCTGGGGACAGAGAAATCATTGTTGTACTCCTGTCACGGGTGACGCGTGGATTAGACAGCCAACACTGCCCCTAGGGAATGAGAAATCAATGACGAACTGCTGTCACGGGTGACGCGTGGATTCGACATCCGACACAGCTCCTAGGGATTTAGAAATCATCAACGAACTGCTGTCACAAGTGATGCGTGGAATCGAAAGCCGACAGGGCCCCTAGGGACTGAGAAATCATCGACGAACTGCTGTCACGGGTGACGCGTGGATTAGACAGCCGACATGGCCCCTAGGGACTGAGAAATCATCGACGAACTGCTCTCACGGGTGAGGAGTGGATTCGACAGCGACACCGCCCTAGGGACTGAGAAATCATCGACGAACTGCTGTCACGGGTGATGTCTGGATTCGACAGGCGACACCGCCCCTGGGGACAGAGAAATCATTGTTGTACTCCTGTCACGGGTGACACGTGGATTAGACAGCCAACACTGCCCCTAGGGAATGAGAAATCAATGACGAACTGCTGTCACGGGTGACGCGTGGATTCGACATCCGACACAGCTCCTAGGGATTTAGAAATCATCAACGAACTGCTGTCACAAGTGATGCGTGGAATCGAAAGCCGACAGGGCCCCTAGGGACTGAGAAATCATCGACGAACTGCTGTCACGGGTGACGCGTGGATTAGACAGCCGACATGGCCCCTAGGGACTGAGAAATCATCGACGAACTGCTCTCACGGGTGAGGAGTGGATTCGACAGTCGACACCGCCCTAGGGACAGAGAAATCATCGATGAACTGCTGTCTTGGGTGAGGCGTGGATTCGACAGCCGACAGGGACCCTAGGGACTGAGAAATCATCGACGAACTGCTCTCACGGGTGACGAGTGGATTCGAAAGCCGACAGGGCCCCTAGGGACTGAGAAATTATCGACGAACTGCTGTCACGGGTGACGCGTGGATTCGACAGCCCACAGGGCCCCTAGGGACTGAGAAATCATCGACGAACTGCTCTCACGGGTGAGGGGTGGATTCGACAGCCGATATCGCCCCTAGGGAGAGAGAAATCATCGACGAACTGCTGTCTCGGGTGAGGCGTGGATTCGACAGCCGGCAGGGCCCCTAGGGACTGAGAAATCATCGACGAACTGCTGTCACGGGTGATGTCTGGATTCGACAGGCGACACCGCCCCTGGGGACAGAGAAATCATTGTTGTACTCCTGTCACGGGTGACGCGTGGATTAGACAGCCAACACTGCCCCTAGGGAATGAGAAATCAATGACGAACTGCTGTCACGGGTGACGCGTGGATTCGACATCCGACACAGCTCCTAGGGATTTAGAAATCATCAACGAACTGCTGTCACAAGTGATGCGTGGAATCGAAAGCCGACAGGGCCCCTAGGGACTGAGAAATCATCGACGAACTGCTGTCACGGGTGACGCGTGGATTAGACAGCCGACATGGCCCCTAGGGACTGAGAAATCATCGACGAACTGCTCTCACGGGTGAGGAGTGGATTCGACAGTCGACACCGCCCTAGGGACAGAGAAATCATCGATGAACTGCTGTCTCGGGTGAGGCGTGGATTCGACAGCCGACAGGGCCCCTAGGGACTGAGAAATCATCGACGAACTGCTCTCACGGGTGACTAGTGGATTCGAAAGCCGACAGGGCCCCTAGGGACTGAGAAATTATCGACGAACTGCTGTCACGGGTGAGGGGTGGATTCGACAGCCGATATCGCCCCTAGGGAGAGAGAAATCATCGACGAACTGCTGTCTCGGGTGTGGCGTGGATTCGACAGCCGGCAGGGCCCCTAGGGACTGAGAAATCATCGACGAACTGCTCTCACGGGTGACGAGTTAATTCGACAGCCGACACGGCCCCTAGAGACTGAGAAATCATCGACGAACTGCTGTCACGGGTGACGCGTGGATTCGACAGCCGCCAGGGCCCCTAGGGACTGAGAAATCATCGACGAACTGCTCTCACGGGTGATGAGTGGATTCGACAGCCGATAGCGCCTCTAGGGAGAGAGAAATCATCGACGTACTCCTGTCACGGGTGACGCGTGGAATCGACAGCCGACACGGCCCCTAGGAACTGAGCAATCATCGACGAACTCCTGTCACGGGTGACGAGTGGATTCGACAGCCGACACAGCCCCTAGGGACGGATAAATCATCGACGTACACCTGTCACGGGTGACGCGTGGAATCGACAGCCGACACGGCCCCTAGGGACTGAGCAATCATCGACGAACTCCTGTCACGGGTGACGAGTGGATTCGACAGCCGACACCGCCCCTAGGGACGGAGAAATCATCGACGAACTGCTGTCTCGGGTGAGGAGTGGATTCGACAGCCGACAGGGCCCCTAGGGACTGAGAAATCATCGACGAACTGCTGTCACGGGTGACGCGTGGATTCGACAGCCGACAGGGCCCCTAGGGACTGAGAAATCATCGACGAACTGCTGTCACGGGTGATGAGTGGATTCGACAGTCGACACCGCCCTAGGGACGGAGAAATCATCGACGAACTGCTGTCTCGGGTGAGGCGTGGATTCGACAGCCGACACGGCCCCTCGGGACTGAGAAATCATCGATGAACTGCTGTCACGGGTGACGCGTGGATTAGACAGCCGACAGGGCCCCTAGGGACTGAGAAATCATCGACGAACTGCTCTCACGGGTGACGAGTGGATTCGACAGCCGACACGGCCCCTAGCGACTGAGAAATTATCGACGAACTGCTGTCACGGGTGACGCGTAGATTCGACAGCCCACAGGGCCCCTAGGGACTGAGAAATCATCGACGAACTGCTCTCACGGGTGAGGGGTGGATTCGACAGCCGATATCGCCCCTAGGGAGAGAGAAATCATCGACGAACTGCTGTCTCGGGTGAGGCGTGGATTCGACAGCCGGCAGGGCCCCTAGGGACTGAGAAATCATCGACGAACTGCTCTCACGGGTGACGAGTTGATTCGACAGCCGACATGGCCCCTAGAGACTGAGAAATCATCGACGAACTGCTGTCACGGGTGACGCGTAGATTCGACAGCCGCCAGGGCCCCTAGGGACTGAGAAATCATAGACGAACTGCTCTCACGGGTGATGAGTGGATTCGACAGCCGATAGCGCCCCTAGGGAGAGAGAAATCATCGACGTACTCCTGTCACGGGTGACGCGTGGAATCAACAGCCGACACGGCCCCTAGGAACTGAGCAATCATAGACGAACTCCTGTCACGGGTGACGAGTGGATTCGACAGCCGACACAGCCCCTAGGGACGGATAAATCATCGACGTACACCTGTCACGGGTGACGCGTGGAATCAACAGCCGACACGGCCCCTAGGGACTGAGCAATCATCGACGAACTCCTTTCACGGGTGACGAGTGGATTCGACAGCCAACACCGCCCCTAGGAACGGAGAAATCATCGACGAACTGCTGTCTCGGGTGAGGAGTGGATTCGACAGCCGACAGGGCCCCTAGGGACTGAGAAATCATCGACAAACTGCTCTCACGGGTCACGAGTGGATTCGACAGCCGACACGGCCCCTAGAGACTGAGAAATCATCGACGTACTCCTGTCACGGGTGACGCGTGGAATCAACAGCCGACACGGCCCCTAGGGACTGAGCAATCATCGACGAACTCCTGTCACGGGTGACGAGTGGATTCGACAGCCGACACCGCCCCTAGGAACGGAGAAATCATCGACGAACTGCTGTCTCGGGTGAGGAGTGGATTCGACAGCCGACAGGGCCCCTAGGGACTGAGAAATCATCGACGAACTGCTCTCACGGGTGACGAGTGGATTCGACAGCCGACACGGCCCCTAGCGACTGAGAAATTATCGACGAACTGCTGTCACGGGTGACGCGTAGATTCGACAGCCCACAGGGCCCCTAGGGACTGAGAAATCATCGACGAACTGCTCTCACGGGTGAGGGGTGGATTCGACAGCCGATATCGCCCCTAGGGAGAGAGAAATCATCGACGAACTGCTGTCTCGGGTGAGGCGTGGATTCGACAGCCGGCAGGGCCCCTAGGGACTGAGAAATCATCGACGAACTGCTCTCACGGGTGACGAGTTGATTCGACAGCCGACACGGCCCCTAGAGACTGAGAAATCATCGACGAACTGCTGTCACGGGTGACGCGTAGATTCGACAGCCGCCAGGGCCCCTAGGGACTGAGAAATCATAGACGAACTGCTCTCACGGGTGATGAGTGGATTCGACAGCCGATAGCGCCCCTAGGGAGAGAGAAATCATCGACGTACTCCTGTCACGGGTGACGCGTGGAATCAACAGCCGACACGGCCCCTAGGAACTGAGCAATCATAGACGAACTCCTGTCACGGGTGACGAGTGGATTCGACAGCCGACACAGCCCCTAGGGACGGATAAATCATCGACGTACACCTGTCACGGGTGACGCGTGGAATCAACAGCCGACACGGCCCCTAGGGACTGAGCAATCATCGACGAACTCCTTTCACTGGTGACGAGTGGATTCGACAGCCAACACCGCCCCTAGGAACGGAGAAATCATCGACGAACTGCTGTCTCGGGTGAGGAGTGGATTCGACAGCCGACAGGGCCCCTAGGGACTGAGAAATCATCGACAAACTGCTCTCACGGGTCACGAGTGGATTCGACAGCCGACACGGCCCCTAGAGACTGAGAAATCATCGACGTACTCCTGTCACGGGTGACGCGTGGAATCAACAGCCGACACGGCCCCTAGGGACTGAGCAATCATCGACGAACTCCTGTCACGGGTGACGAGTGGATTCGACAGCCGACACCGCCCCTAGGAACGGAGAAATCATCGACGAACTGCTGTCTCGGGTGAGGAGTGGATTCGACAGCCGACAGGGCCCCTAGGGACTGAGAAATCATCGACGAACTGCTCTCACGGGTCACGAGTGGATTCGACAGCCGACACGGCCCCTAGAGACTGAGAAATCATCGACGAACTGCTGTCACGGGTGACGCGTGGATTCGACAGCCGACAGGGCCCCTAGGGACTGAGAAATCATCGACGAACTGCTCTCACGGGTGATGAGTGGATTCGACAGCCGATATCGCCCCTAGGGAGAGAGAAATCATCGACGAACTGCTGTCACGGGTGATGAGTGGATTCGACAGGCGACACCGCCCTAGGGACGGAGAAATCATCGACGAACTGCTGTCTCGGGTGAGGCGTGGATTCGACAGCCGACACGGCCCCTCGGGACTGAGAAATCATCGACGAACTGCTGTCACGGGTGACGCGTGGATTAGACAGCCGACAGGGCCCCTAGGGACTGAGAAATCATCGACGAACTGCTCTCACGGGTGATGAGTGGATTCGACAGTCGACACCGCCCTAGGGACGGAGAAATCATCGACGAACTGCTGTCTCGGGTGAGGCGTGGATTCGACAGCCGGCAGGGCCCCTAGGGACTGAGAAATCATCGACGAACTGCTCTCACGGGTGACGAGTGGATTCGACAGCCGACACGGCCCCTAGCGACTGAGAAATCATCGACGAACTGCTGTCACGGGTGACGCGTGGATTCGACAGCCGACAGGGCCCCTAGGGACTGAGAAATCATCGACGAACTGCTCTCACGGGTGACGAGTGGATTCGACAGCCGATAGCGCCCCTAGGGAGAGAGAAATCATCGACGTACTCCTGTCACGGGTGACGCGTGGAATCGACAGCCGACACGGCCCCTAGGAACTGAGCAATCATCGACGAACTCCTGTCACGGGTGACGAGTGGATTCGACAGCCGACACAGCCCCTAGGGACGGATAAATCATCGACGTACACCTGTCACGGGTGACGCGTGGAATCGACCGCCGACACGGCCCCTAGGGACTGAGCAATCATCGACGAACTCCTGTCACGGGTGACGAGTGGATTCGACAGCCGACACCGCCCCTAGGGACGGAGAAATCATCGACGAACTGGTGTCTCGGGTGAGGAGTGGATTCGACAGCCGACAGGGCCCCTAGGGACTGAGAAATCATCGACGAACTGCTCTCACGGGTCACGAGTGGATTCGACAGCCGACACGGCCCCTAGAGACTGAGAAATCATCGACGAACTGCTGTCACGGGTGACGCGTGGATTCGACAGCCGACAAGGCCCCTAGGGACTGAGAAATCATCGACGAACTGCTCTCACGGGTGATGAGTGGATTCGACAGCCGATATCGCCCCTAGGGAGAGAGAAATCATCGACGAACTGCTGTCACGGGTGACGCGTGGATTCAACAGCCGACAGGGCCCCTAGGGACTGAAAAATCATCGACGAACTGCTGTCACGGGTGATGAGTGGATTCGACAGTCGACACCGCCCTAGGGACGGAGAAATCATCGACGAACTGCTGTCTCGGGTGAGGCGTGGATTCGACAGCCGACACGGCCCCTCGGGACTGAGAAATCATCGACGAACTGCTGTCACGGGTGACGCGTGGATTAGACAGCCGACAGGGCCCCTAGAGACTGAGAAATCATCGACGAACTGCTCTCACGGGTGATGAGTGGATTCGACAGTCGACACCGCCCTAGGGACGGAGAAATCATCGACGAACTGCTGTCTCGGGTGAGGCGTGGATTTGACAGCCGACAGGGCCCCTAGGGACTGAGAAATCATCGACGAACTGCTCTCACGGGTGACGAGTGGATTCGACAGCCGACACGGCCCCTAGAGACTGAGAAATCATCGACGAACTGCTGTCACGGGTGACGCGTGGATTCGACAGCCGACAGGGCCCCTAGGGACTGAGAAATCATCGACGAACTGCTGTCACGGGTGACGCGTGGAATCGACAGCCGACACGGCCCCTAGGGACTGAGAAATCATTGACGAACTGCTGTCACGGGTGACTCGTGGATTCGACAGCCGACAGGGCCCCTAGGGACTGAGAAATCATCGACGAACTGCTGTCACGGGTGACGCGTGGAATCGACAGCCGACACGGCCCCTAGGGACTGAGAAATCATCGACGAACTGCTGTCACGGGTGACGCGTGGATTAGACAGCCGACAGGGCCCCTAGGGACTGAGAAATCATCGACGAACTGCTCTCACGGGTGATGAGTGGATTCGACAGTCGACACCGCCCTAGGGACGGAGAAATCATCGACGAACTGCTGTCTCGGGTGAGGCGTGGATTCGACAGCCGGCAGGGCCCCTAGGGACTGAGAAATCATCGACGAACTGCTGTCACGGGTGATGAGTGGATTCGACAGTCGACACCGCCCTAGGGACGGAGAAATCATCGACGAACTGCTGTCTCGGGTGAGGCGTGGATTCGACAGCCGACACGGCCCCTCGGGACTGAGAAATCATCGATGAACTGCTGTCACGGGTGACGCGTGGATTAGACAGCCGACAGGGCCCCTAGGGACTGAGAAATCATCGATGAACTGCTCTCACGGGTGACGAGTGGATTCGACAGCCGACACGGCCCCTAGCGACTGAGAAATTATCGACGAACTGCTGTCACGGGTGACGCGTCGATTCGACAGCCCACAGGGCCCCTAGGGACTGAGAAATCATCGACGAACTGCTCTCACGGGTGAGGGGTGGATTCGACAGCCGATATCGCCCCTAGGGAGAGAGAAATCATCGACGAACTGCTGTCTCGGGTGAGGCGTGGATTCGACAGCCGGCAGGGCCCCTAGGGACTGAGAAATCATCGACGAACTGCTCTCACGGGTGACGAGTTGATTCGACAGCCGCCACGGCCCCTAGAGACTGAGAAATCATCGACGAACTGCTGTCACGGGTGACGCGTAGATTCGACAGCCGCCAGGGCCCCTAGGGACTGAGAAATCATAGACGAACTGCTCTCACGGGTGATGAGTGGATTCGACAGCCGATAGCGCCCCTAGGGAGAGAGAAATCATCGACGTACTCCTGTCACGGGTGACGCGTGGAATCAACAGCCGACACGGCCCCTAGGAACTGAGCAATCATCGACGAACTCCTGTCACGGGTGACGAGTGGATTCGACAGCCGACACAGCCCCTAGGGACGGATAAATCATCGACGTACACCTGTCACGGGTGACGCGTGGAATCAACAGCCGACACGGCCCCTAGGGACTGAGCAATCATCGACGAACTCCTGTCACGGGTGACGAGTGGATTCGACAGCCGACACCGCCCCTAGGAACGGAGAAATCATCGACGAACTGCTGTCTCGGGTGAGGAGTGGATTCGACAGCCGACAGGGCCCCTAGGGACTGAGAAATCATCGACGAACTGCTCTCACGGGTCACGAGTGGATTCGACAGCCGACACGGCCCCTAGAGACTGAGAAATCATCGACGTACTCCTGTCACGGGTGACGCGTGGAATCAACAGCCGACACGACCCCTAGGGACTGAGCAATCATCGACGAACTCCTGTCACGGGTGACGAGTGGATTCGACAGCCGACACCGCCCCTAGGGACGGAGAAATCATCGACGAACTGCTGTCTCGGGTGAGGAGTGGATTCGACAGCCGACAGGGCCCCTAGGGACTGAGAAATCATCGACGAACTGCTCTCACGGGTCACGAGTGGATTCGACAGCCGACACGGCCCCTAGAGACTGAGAAATCATCGACGAACTGCTGTCACGGGTGACGCGTGGATTCGACAGCCGACAGGGCCCCTAGGGACTGAGAAATCATCGACGAACTGCTCTCACGGGTGATGAGTGGATTCGACAGCCGATATCGCCCCTAGGGAGAGAGAAATCATCGACGAACTGCTGTCACGGGTGATGAGTGGATTCGACAGTCGACACCGCCCTAGGGACGGAGAAATCATCGACGAACTGCTGTCTCGGGTGAGGCGTGGATTCGACAGCCGACACGGCCCCTCGGGACTGAGAAATCATCGACGAACTGCTGTCACGGGTGACGCGTGGATTAGACAGCCGACAGGGCCCCTAGGGACTGAGAAATCATCGACGAACTGCTCTCACGGGTGATGAGTGGATTCGACAGTCGACACCGCCCTAGGGACGGAGAAATCATCGACGAACTGCTGTCTCGGGTGAGGCGTGGATTCGACAGCCGGCAGGGCCCCTAGGGACTGAGAAATCATCGACGAACTGCTCTCACGGGTGACGAGTGGATTCGACAGCCGACACGGCCCCTAGAGACTGAGAAATCATCGACGAACTGCTGTCACGGGTGACGCGTGGATTCGACAGCCGACAGGGCCCCTAGGGACTGAGAAATCATCGACGAACTGCTCTCACGGGTGACGAGTGGATTCGACAGCCGATAGCGCCCCTAGGGAGAGAGAAATCATCGACGTACTCCTGTCACGGGTGACGCGTGGAATCGACAGCCGACACGGCCCCTAGGAACTGAGCAATCATCGACGAACTCCTGTCACGGGTGACGAGTGGATTCGACAGCCGACACAGCCCCTAGGGACGGAGAAATCATCGACGAACTGCTGTCTCGGGTGAGGAGTGGATTCGACAGCCGACAGGGCCCCTAGGGACTGAGAAATCATCGACGAACTGCTCTCACGGGTCACGAGTGGATTCGACAGCCGACACGGCCCCTAGAGACTGAGAAATCATCGACGAACTGCTGTCACGGGTGACGCGTGGATTCGACAGCCGACAGGGCCCCTAGGGACTGAGAAATCATCGACGAACTGCTCTCACGGGTGACGCGTGGAATCGACAGCCGACACGGCCCCTAGGGACTGAGAAATCATCGACGAACTGCTGTCACGGGTGACGCGTGGATTAGACAGCCGACAGGGCCCCTAGGGACTGAGAAATCATCGACGAACTGCTCTCACGGGTGATGAGTGGATTCGACAGTCGACACCGCCCTAGGGACGGAGAAATCATCGACGAACTGCTGTCTCGGGTGAGGCGTGGATTCGACAGCCGGCAGGGCCCCTAGGGACTGAGAAATCATCGACGAACTGCTCCCACGGGTGACGAGTTGATTCGACAGCCGACACGGCCCCTACAGACTGAGAAATCATCGAGGAACTGCTGTCACGGGTGACGCGTGGATTCGACAGCCGACAGGGCCCCTAGGGACTGAGAAATCATCGACGAACTGCTCTCACGGGTGATGAGTGGATTCGACAGCCGATAGCGCCCCTAGGGAGTGAGAAATCATCGACGTACTCCTGTCACGGGTGACGCGTGGAATCGACAGCCGACACAGCCCCTAGGGACGGATAAATCATCGACGTACACCTGTCACGGGTGACGCGTGGAATCGACAGCCGACACGGCCCCTAGGGACTGAGCAATCATCGACGAACTCATGTCACGGGTGACGAGTGGATTCGACAGCCGACACCGCCCCTAGGGACGGAGAAATCATCGACGAACTGCTGTCTCGGGTGAGGAGTGGATTCGACAGCCGACAGGACCCCTAGGGACTGAGAAATCATCGACGAACTGCTCTCACGGGTCACGAGTGGATTCGACAGCCGACACGGCCCCTAGAGACTGAGAAATCATCGACGAACTGCTGTCACGGGTGACGTGTGGATTCGACAGCCGACAGGGCCCCTAGGGACTGAGAAATCATCGACGAACTGCTCTCACGGGTGATGAGTGGATTCGACAGTCGACACCGCCCTAGGGACGGAGAAATCATCGACGAACTGCTGTCTCGGGTGAGGCGTGGATTCGACAGCCGGCAGGGCCCCTAGGGACTGAGAAATCATCGACGAACTGCTGTCTCGGGTGAGGAGTGGATTCGACAGCCGCCAGGCCCCTAGGGACTGAGAAATCATCGACGAACTGCTCTCACGGGTCACGAGTGGATTCGACAGCCGACACGGCCCTAGAGACTGAGAAATCATCGACGAACTGCTGTCACGGGTGACGTGTGGATTCGACAGCCGAACGGGCCCCTAGGGACTGAGAAATCATCGACGAACTGCTCTCACGGGTGATGAGTGGATTCGACAGTCGACACCGCCCTAGGGACGGAGAAATCATCGACGAACTGCTGTCTCGGGTGAGGCGTGGATTCGACAGCCGGCAGGGCCCCTAGGGACTGAGAAATCATCGACGAACTGCTGTCTCGGGTGAGGAGTGGATTCGACAGCCGCCAGGGCCCCTAGGGACTGAGAAATCATCGACGAACTGCTCTCACGGGTCACGAGTGGATTCGACAGCCGACACGGCCCCTAGAGACTGAGAAATCATCGACGAACTGCTGTCACGAGTGACGTGTGGATTCGACAGCCGACAGGGCCCCTAGGGACTGAGAAATCATCGACGAACTGCTCTCACGGGTGATGAGTGGATTCGACAGCCGATATCGCCCCTAGGGAGTGAGAAATCATCGACGAACTGCTGTCACGGGTGACGCGTGGATTCGACAGCCGACAGGGCCCCTAGGGACTGAGAAATCATCGACGAACTACTGTCACGGGTGAGGAGTGGATTCGACAGTCGACACCGCCCTAGGGACGGAGAAATCATCGACGAACTGCTGTCTCGGGTGAGTCGTGGATTCGACAGCCGACACGGCCCCTAGGGACTGAGAAATCATCGACGAACTGCTGTCACGCGTGACGCGTGGATTAGACAGCCGACAGGGCCCCTAGGGACTGAGAAATCATCGACGAACTGCTCTCACGGGTGACGAGTGGATTCGACAGCCGACACGGCCCCTAGAGACTGAGAAATCATCGACGAACTGCTGTCACGGGTGAGGAGTGGATTCGACAGTCGACACCGCCCTAGGGACGGAGAAATCATCGACGAACTGCTGTCTCGGGTGAGGCGTGGATTCGACAGCCGGCAGGGCCCCTAGGGACTGAGAAATCATCGACGAACTGCTCTCACGGGTGACGAGTTGATTCGACAACCGACACGGCCCTAGCGACTGAGAAATCATCGACGAACTGCTGTCACGGGTGACGCGTGGATTCGACAGCCGACTGGGCCCCTAGGGACTGAGAAATCATCGACGAACTGCTCTCACAGGTGATGAGTGGATTCGACAGCCGATAGCGCCCCTAGGGAGAGAGAAATCATCGACGTACTCCTGTCACGGGTGACGCGTGGAATCGACAGCCGACACGGCCCCTAGGAACTGAGCAATCATCGACGAACTCCTGTCACGGGTGACGAGTGGATTCGACAGCCGACACAGCCCCTAGGGACGGATAAATCATCGACGTACACCTGTCACGGGTGACGCGTGGAATCGACAGCCGACACGGCCCCTAGGGACTGAGCAATCATCGACGAACTCCCGTCATGGGTGACGCGTGGAATCGACAGCCGACACGGCCCCTAGGGACTGAGCAATCATCGACGAACTCCCGTCATGGGTGACGAGTGGATTCGACAGCCGACACCGCCCCTAGGGACGGAGAAATCATCGACGAACTGCTGTCTCGGGTGAGGAGTGGATTCGACAGCCGACAGGGCCCCTAGGGACTGAGAAATCATCGACGAACTGCTCTCACGGGTCACGAGTGGATTCGACAGCCGACACGGCCCCTAGAGACTAAGAAATCATCGACGAACTGCTGTCACGGGTGACGCGTGGATTCGACAGCCGACAGGGCCCCTAGGGACTGAGAAATCATCGACGAACTGCTCTCACGGGTGAGGAGTGGATTCGACAGCCGATATCGCCCCTAGGGAGAGAGAAATCATCGACGAACTGCTGTCACGGGTGACGCGTGGATTCGACAGCCGACAGGGCCCCTAGGGACTGAGAAATCATCGACGCACTACTGTCACGGGTGACGCGTGGAATCGACAGCCGACACGGCCCCTAGGGACTGAGAAATCATCGACGAACTGCTGTCACGGGTGACGCGTGGATTAGACAGCCGACAGGGCCCCTAGGGACTGAGAAATCATCGACGAACTGCTCTCACGGGTGATGAGTGGATTCGACAGTCGACACCGCCCTAGGGACGGAGAAATCATCGACGAACTGCTGTCTCGGGTGAGGCGTGGATTCGACAGCCGGCAGGGCCCCTAGGGACTGAGAAATCATCGACGAACTGCTCTCACGGGTGACGAGTTGATTCGACAGCCGACACGGCCCCTAGAGACTGAGAAATCATCTACGAACTGCTGTCACGGGTGACGCGTGGATTCGACAGCCGACAGGGCCCCTAGGGACTGAGAAATCATCGACGAACTGCTCTCACAGGTGATGAGTGGATTCGACAGCCGATAGCGCCCCTAGGGAGAGAGAAATCATCGACGTACTCCTGTCACGGGTGACGCGTGGAATCGACAGCCGACACGGCCCCTAGGAACTGAGCAATCATCGACGAACTCCTGTCACGGGTGACGAGTGGATTCGACAGCCGACACAGCCCCTAGGGACGGATAAATCATCGACGTACACTTGTCACGGGTGACGCGTGGAATCGACAGCCGACACGGCCCCTAGGGACTGAGCAATCATCGAAGAACTCCTGTCACGGGTGACGAGTGGATTCGACAGCCGACACCGCCCCTTGGGACGGAGAAATCATCGACGAACTGCTGTCTCGGGTGAGGAGTGGATTCGACAGCCGACAGGGGCCCTAGGGACTCAGAAATCATCGACGAACTGCTCTCACGGGTGATGAGTGGATTCGACAGTCGACACCGCCCTAGGGACGGAGAAATCATCGACGAACTGCTGTCTCGGGTGAGGCGTGGATTCGACAGCCGACAGGGCCCCTAGGGACTGAGAAATCATCGACGAACTGCTCTCACGGGTCACGAGTGGATTCGACAGCCGACACGGCCCCTAGAGACTGAGAAATCATCGACGAACTGCTGTCACGGGTGACGCGTGGATTCGACAGCCGACAGGGCCCCTAGGGACTGAGAAATCATCGACGAACTGCTCTCACGGGTGAGGAGTGGATTCGACAGCCGATATCGCCCCTAGGGAGAGAGAAATCATCGACGAACTGCTGTCACGGGTGACGCGTGGATTCGACAGCCGACAGGGCCCCTAGGGACTGAGAAATCATCGACGCACTGCTGTCACGGGTGACGCGTGGAATCGACAGCCGACACGGCCCCTAGGGACTGAGAAATCATCGACGAACTGCTGTCACGGGTGACGCGTGGATTAGACAGCCGACAGGGCCCCTAGGGACTGAGAAATCATCGACGCACTACTGTCACGGGTGACGCGTGGAATCGACAGCCGACACGGCCCCTAGGGACTGAGAAATCATCGACGAACTGCTGTCACGGGTGACGCGTGGATTAGACAGCCGACAGGGCCCCTAGGGACTGAGAAATCATCGACGAACTGCTCTCACGGGTGATGAGTGGATTCGACAGTCGACACCGCCCTAGGGACGGAGAAATCATCGACGAACTGCTGTCTCGGGTGAGGCGTGGATTCGACAGCCGGCAGGGCCCCTAGGGACTGAGAAATCATCGACGAACTGCTCTCACGGGTGACGAGTTGATTCGACAGCCGACACGGCCCCTAGAGACTGAGAAATCATCTACGAACTGCTGTCACGGGTGACGCGTGGATTCGACAGCCGACAGGGCCCCTAGGGACTGAGAAATCATCGACGAACTGCTCTCACGGGTGATGAGTGGATTCGACAGCCGATAGCGCCCCTAGGGAGAGAGAAATCATCGACGTACTCCTGTCACGGGTGACGCGTGGAATCGACAGCCGACACGGCCCCTAGGAACTGAGCAATCATCGACGAACTCCTGTCACGGGTGACGAGTGGATTCGACAGCCGACACAGCCCCTAGGGACGGATAAATCATCGACGTACACTTGTCACGGGTGACGCGTGGAATCGACAGCCGACACGGCCCCTAGGGACTGAGCAATCATCGAAGAACTCCTGTCACGGGTGACGAGTGGATTCGACAGCCGACACCGCCCCTTGGGACGGAGAAATCATCGACGAACTGCTGTCTCGGGTGAGGAGTGGATTCGACAGCCGACAGGGGCCCTAGGGACTCAGAAATCATCGACGAACTGCTCTCACGGGTGATGAGTGGATTCGACAGTCGACACCGCCCTAGGGACGGAGAAATCATCGACGAACTGCTGTCTCGGGTGAGGCGTGGATTCGACAGCCGACAGGGCCCCTAGGGACTGAGAAATCATCGACGAACTGCTCTCACGGGTCACGAGTGGATTCGACAGCCGACACGGCCCCTAGAGACTGAGAAATCATCGACGAACTGCTGTCACGGGTGACGCGTGGATTCGACAGCCGACAGGGCCCCTAGGGACTGAGAAATCATCGACGAACTGCTCTCACGGGTGAGGAGTGGATTCGACAGCCGATATCGCCCCTAGGGAGAGAGAAATCATCGACGAACTGCTGTCACGGGTGACGCGTGGATTCGACAGCCGACAGGGCCCCTAGGGACTGAGAAATCATCGACGCACTGCTGTCACGGGTGACGCGTGGAATCGACAGCCGACACGGCCCCTAGGGACTGAGAAATCATCGACGAACTGCTGTCACGGGTGACGCGTGGATTAGACAGCCGACAGGGCCCCTAGGGACTGAGAAATCATCGACGAACTGCTCTCACGGGTGATGAGTGGATTCGACAGTCGACACCGCCCTAGGGATGGAGAAATCATCGACGAACTGCTGTCTCGGGTGAGGCGTGGATTCGACAGCCGGCAGGGCCCCTAGGGACTGAGAAATCATCGACGAACTGCTCTCACGGGTGACGAGTTGATTCGACAGCCGACACGGCCCCTAGAGACTGAGAAATCATCTACGAACTGCTGTCACGGGTGACGCGTGGATTCGACAGCCGACAGGGCCCCTAGGGACTGAGAAATCATCGACGAACTGCTCTCACGGGTGATGAGTGGATTCGACAGCCGATAGCGCCCCTAGGGAGAGAGAAATCATCGACGTACTCCTGTCACGGGTGACGCGTGGAATCGACAGCCGACACGGCCCCTAGGAACTGAGCAATCATCGACGAACTCCTGTCACGGGTGACGAGTGGATTCGACAGCCGACACAGCCCCTAGGGACGGATAAATCATCGACGTACACTTGTCACGGGTGACGCGTGGAATCGACAGCCGACACGGCCCCTAGGGACTGAGCAATCATCGACGAACTCCTGTCACGGGTGACGAGTGGATTCGACAGCCGACACCGCCCCTTGGGACGGAGAAATCATCGACGAACTGCTGTCTCGGGTGAGGAGTGGATTCGACAGCCGACAGGGCCCCTAGGGACTCAGAAATCATCGACGAACTGCTCTCACGGGTGATGAGTGGATTCGACAGTCGACACCGCCCTAGGGACGGAGAAATCATCGACGAACTGCTGTCTCGGGTGAGGCGTGGATTCGACAGCCAACAGGGCCCCTAGGGACTGAGAAATCATCGACGAACTGCTCTCACGGGTGATGAGTGGATTCGACAGTCGACACCGCCCTAGGGACGGAGAAATCATCGATGAACTGCTGTCTCGGGTGAGGCGTGGATTCGACAGCCGACAGGGCCCCTAGGGACTGAGAAATCATCGACGAACTGCTGTCACGGGTGACGCGTGGAATCGACAGCCGACACGGCCCCTAGGGACTGAGAAATCATCGATGAACTGCTCTCACGGGTGACGCGTGGAATCGACAGCCGACAGGGCCCCTAGGGACTGAGAAATCATCGACGAACTGCTCTCACGGGTGATGAGTGGATTCGACAGCCGATAGCGCCCCTAGGGACGGAGAAATCATCGACGTACTCCTGTCACGGGTGAGGCGTGGATTCGACAGCCGACACGGCCCCTAGGAACTGAGCAATCATCGACGAACTCCTGTCACGGGTGACGAGTGGATTCGACAGCCGACACAGCCCCTAGGGACGGATAAATCATCGACGTACACCTGTCACGGGTGACGCGTGGAATCGACAGCCGACACGGCCCCTAGAGACTGAGCAATCATCGACGAACTCCTGTCACGGGTGACGAGTGGATTCGACAGCCGACACCGCCCCTAGGGACTGAGAAATCATCGACGTACTCCTGTCACGGGTGACGAGTGGATTCGACAGCCGACACCGCCCCTAGGGACTGAGAAATCATAGATCTACTCCTGTCACGGGTGACGCGTGGATTCGACAGCCGACACAGCCTCTAAGGACTGAGAAATCATCAACGAACTGCTGTCACGGGTGACGAGTGGATTCGACAGCCGACACGGCCCCTAGGGAATGAGAAATCATCAACGAACTGCTGTCACGGGTGACGCGTTGATTCGACACCCGACAGGGCCCCTAGGGACTGAGAAATCATCGACGAACTGCTGTCACGGGTGACGCGTGGAATCGACAGCCGACACGGCCCCTAGGGACTGAGAAATCATCGACGAACTGCTGTCATGGGTGACGCGTGGATTAGACAGCCGCAGGGCCCCTAGGGACTGAGAAATCATCGACGAACTGCTCTCACGGGTGATGAGTGGATTCGACAGTCGACACCGCCCTAGGGACGGAGAAATCATCGCCGAACTGCTGTCTCGGGTGAGGCGTGGATTCGACAGCCGACAGGGCCCCTAGGGACTGAGAAATCATCGACGAACTGCTCTCACAGGTGACGAGTGGATTCGACAGCCGACACGGCCCCTAGAGACTGAGAAATCATCGACGAACTGCTGTCAGGGGTGATGAGTGGATTCGACAGCCGATATCGCCCCTAGGAAGAGAGAAATCATCGACGAACTGCTGTCACGGGTGACGCGTGGATTCGACAACCAACAGGGCCCCTAGGGACAGAGAAATCATCGACGAACTGCTGTCACGGGTGATGTCTGGATTCGACAGGCGACACCGCCCCTGGGGACAGAGAAATTATCGACGAACTGCTCTCACGGGTGACGCGTGGATTCGACAGCCAACACTGCCCCTAGGGAATGAGAAATCAATGACGAACTGCTGTCACGGGTGACGCGTGGATTCGACATCCGACACAGCTCCTAGGGATTTAGAAATCATCAACGAACTGCTGTCACAGGTGAGGCGTGGAATCGACAGCCGACAGGGCCCCTAGGGACTGAGAAATCATCGACGAACTGCTGTCACGGGTGACGCGTGGATTAGACAGCCGACAGGGCCCCTAGGGACTGAGAAATCATCGACGAACTGCTCTCACGGGTGAGGAGTGGATTCGACAGTCGACACCGCCCTAGGGACGGAGAAATCATCGAGGAACTGCTGTCTCGGGTGAGGCGTGGATTCGACAGCCGACAGGGCCCCTAAGGACTGAGAAATCATCGACGAACTGCTCCCACGGGTGACGAGTGGATTCGACAGCCGACACGGCCCCTAGCGACTGAGAAATTATCGACGAACTGCAGTCACGGGTGACGCGTGGATTCGACAGCCCACAGGGCCCCTAGGGACTGATAAATCATCGACGAACTGCTCTCACGGGTGAGGGGTGGATTCGACAGCCGATATCGCCCCTAGGGAGAGAGAAATCATCGACGAACTGCTGTCAGGGGTGACGCGTGGATTCGACAGCCGCCACGGCCCCTAGGAACTGAGCAATCATCGACGAACTCCTGTCACGGGTGACGAGTGGATTCGACAGCCGACACATCCCCTAGGGACGGATAAATCATCGACGTACACCTGTCACGGGTGACGCGTGGAATCGACAGCCGACACGGCCCCTAGGGACTGAGCAATCATCGACGAACTCCTGTCACGGTGACGAGTGGATTCGACAGCCGACACCGCCCCTAGGGACTGAGAAATCATCGACGAACTCCTGTCACGGGTGACGAGTGGATTCGACAGCCGACACCGCCCCTAGGGACTGAGAAATCATAGATCTACTCCTGTCACGGGTGACGCGTGGATTCGACAGCCGACACAGCCTCTAAGGACTGAGAAATCATCAACGAACTGCTGTCACGGGTGACGAGTGGATTCGACAGCCGACACGGCCCCTAGGGAATGAGAAATCATCAACGAACTGCTGTCACGGGTGACGCGTTGATTCGACACCCGACAGGGCCCCTAGGGACTGAGAAATCATCGACGAACTGCTGTCACGGGTGACGCGTGGAATCGACAGCCGACACGGCCCCTAGGGATTGAGAAATCATCGACGAACTGCTGTCATGGGTGACGCGTGGATTAGACAGCCGCAGGGCCCCTAGGGACTGAGAAATCATCGACGAACTGCTCTCACGGGTGATGAGTGGATTCGACAGTCGACACCGCCCTAGGGACGGAGAAATCATCGCCGAACTGCTGTCTCGGGTGAGGCGTGGATTCGACAGCCGACAGGGCCCCTAGGGACTGAGAAATCATCGACGAACTGCTCTCACAGGTGACGAGTGGATTCGACAGCCGACACGGCCCCTAGAGACTGAGAAATCATCGACGAACTGCTGTCAGGGGTGATGAGTGGATTCGACAGCCGATATCGCCCCTAGGAAGAGAGAAATCATCGACGAACTGCTGTCACGGGTGACGCGTGGATTCGACAACCAACAGGGCCCCTAGGGACAGAGAAATCATCGACGAACTGCTGTCACGGGTGATGTCTGGATTCGACAGGCGACACCGCCCCTGGGGACAGAGAAATTATCGACGAACTGCTCTCACGGGTGACGCGTGGATTCGACAGCCAACACTGCCCCTAGGGAATGAGAAATCAATGACGAACTGCTGTCACGGGTGACGCGTGGATTCGACATCCGACACAGCTCCTAGGGATTTAGAAATCATCAACGAACTGCTGTCACAGGTGAGGCGTGGAATCGACAGCCGACAGGGCCCCTAGGGACTGAGAAATCATCGACGAACTGCTGTCACGGGTGACGCGTGGATTAGACAGCCGACAGGGCCCCTAGGGACTGAGAAATCATCGACGAACTGCTCTCACGGGTGAGGAGTGGATTCGACAGTCGACACCGCCCTAGGGACGGAGAAATCATCGAGGAACTGCTGTCTCGGGTGAGGCGTGGATTCGACAGCCGACAGGGCCCCTAAGGACTGAGAAATCATCGACGAACTGCTCCCACGGGTGACGAGTGGATTCGACAGCCGACACGGCCCCTAGCGACTGAGAAATTATCGACGAACTGCAGTCACGGGTGACGCGTGGATTCGACAGCCCACAGGGCCCCTAGGGACTGATAAATCATCGACGAACTGCTCTCACGGGTGAGGGGTGGATTCGACAGCCGATATCGCCCCTAGGGAGAGAGAAATCATCGACGAACTGCTGTCAGGGGTGACGCGTGGATTCGACAGCCGCCACGGCCCCTAGGAACTGAGCAATCATCGACGAACTCCTGTCACGGGTGACGAGTGGATTCGACAGCCGACACATCCCCTAGGGACGGATAAATCATCGACGTACACCTGTCACGGGTGACGCGTGGAATCGACAGCCGACACGGCCCCTAGGGACTGAGCAATCATCGACGAACTCCTGTCACGGTGACGAGTGGATTCGACAGCCGACACCGCCCCTAGGGACTGAGAAATCATCGACGAACTCCTGTCACGGGTGACGAGTGGATTCGACAGCCGACACCGCCCCTAGGGACTGAGAAATCATAGATCTACTCCTGTCACGGGTGACGCGTGGATTCGACAGCCGACACAGCCTCTAAGGACTGAGAAATCATCAACGAACTGCTGTCACGGGTGACGAGTGGATTCGACAGCCGACACGGCACCTAGGGAATGAGAAATCATCGACAAACTGCTGTCACGGGTGACGCGTGGATTCGACAGCCGACACGGCCCCTAGGGACTGAGCAATCATCGACAAACTGCTGTCACGGGTGACGCGTGGATTCGACAGCCGACACGGCCCCTAGGGACTGAGCAATCATCGACGAACTCCTGTCACGGGTGACGCGTGGATTCGACAGCCGACACGGCCCCTAGGGACTGAGAAATCATCGAAGAACTGCTCTCACGGGTGACGAGTGGATTCGACAGCCGACATGGCCCCTAGAGACTGATAAATCATCGACGAACTGCTGTCACGGGTGACGCGTGGATTCGACAGCCGACAGGGCCCCTAGGAACTGAGAAATCATCGACGAACTGCTCTCACGGGTGACGCGTGGATTCGACAGCAGACACGGCCCCTAGGGACTGAGCAATCATCGACGAACTGCTGTCACGGGTGAGGAGTGGATTCGACAGTCGACACCGCCCTAGGGACGGAGAAATCATCGACGAACTGCTGTCTCGGGTGAGGCGTGGATTCGGCAGCCGACACGGCCCCTAGGGACTGAGAAATCATCGACGAACTGCTGTCACGCGTGACGCGTGGATTAGACAGCCGACAGGGCCCCTAGGGACTGAGAAATCATCGACGAACTGCTCTCACGGGTGATGAGTGGATTCGACAGTCGACACCACCCTAGGGACGGAGAAATCATCGACGAACAGCTGTCTCGGGTGAGGCGTAGATTCAACAGCCGACAGGGCCCCTAGGGACTGAGAAATCATCGACGAACTGCTCTCACGGGTGACGAGTGGATTCGACAGCCGACACGGCCCCTAGAGACTGAGAAATCATCGACGAACTGCTGTCACGGGTGACGCGTGGATTCGACAGCCCACAGGGCCCCTAGGGACTGAGAAATCATCGACGAACTGCTCTCACGGGTGAGGAGTGGATTCGACAGTCGACACCGCCCTAGGGACGGAGAAATCATCGACGAACTGCTGTCTCGGGTGAGGCGTGGATTCGACAGCCGGCAGGGCCCCCAGGGACTGAGAAATCATCGACGAACTGCTCTCACGGGTGACGAGTTGATTCGACAGCCGACACGGCCCTAGAGACTGAGAAATCATCGACGAACTGCTGTCACGGGTGACGCGTGGATTCGACAGCCGACAGGGCCCCTAGGGACTGAGAAATCATCGACGAACTGCTCTCACGGGTGATGAGTGGATTCGACAGCCGACACCGCCCCTAGGGACGGAGAAATCATCGACGAACTGCTGTCACGTGTGACGCTTGGAATCGACAGCCGACACGGCCCCTAGGAACTGAGCAATCATCGACGAACTTCTGTCACGGGTGACGAGTGGATTCGACAGCCGACACAGCCCCTAGGGACGGATAAATCATCGACGTACACCTGTCACGGGTGACGCGTGGAATCGACAGTCGACACGGCCCCTAGGGACTGAGCAATCATCGACGAACTGCTCTCACGGGTGATGAGTGGATTCGACAGCCGACACCGCCCCTAGGGACGGAGAAATCATCGACGAACTGCTGTCACGTGTGACGCTTGGAATCGACAGCCGACACGGCCCCTAGGAACTGAGCAATCATCGACGAACTCCTGTCACGGGTGACGAGTGGATTCGACAGCCGACACAGCCCCTAGGGACGGATAAATCATCGACGTACACCTGTCACGGGTGACGCGTGGAATCGACAGTCGACACGGCCCCTAGGGACTGAGCAATCATCGACGAACTCCCGTCACGGGTGACGAGTGGATTCGACAGCCGACACCGCCCTAGGGACGGAGAAATCATCGACGAACTGCTGTCTCGGGTGAGGAGTGGATTCGACAGCCGACAGGGCCCCTAGGGACTGAGAAATCATCGACGAACTGCTCTCACGGGTCACGAGTGGATTCGACAGCCGACACGGCCCCTAGAGACTGAGAAATCATCGACGAACTGCTGTCACGGGTGACGCGTGGATTCGACAGCCGACAGGGCCCCTAGGGACTGAGAAATCATCGACAAACTGCTGTCACGGGTGACGCGTGGATTCGACAGCCGAGAGGGCCCCTAGGGACTGAGAAATCATCGACGAACTGCTCTCACGGGTGACGCGTGGAATCGACAGCCGACACGGCCCCTAGGGACTGAGCAATCATCGACGAACTCCTGTCACGGGTGACGCGTGGATTCGACAGCCGACAGGGCCCCTAGGGACTGAGAAATTATCGAAGAACTGCTCTCACGGGTGACGAGTGGATTCGACAACCGACATGGCCCCTAGAGACTGAGAAATCATCGACGAACTGCTGTCACGGGTGACGCCTGGATTCGACAGCCGACAGGGCCCCTAGGGACTGAGAAATCATCGACGAACTGCTCTCACGGGTGATGAGTGGATTCGACAGCCGAGAGCGCCCCTAGGGAGAGAGAAATCATCGACGTACTCCTGTCACGGGTGACGCGTGGAATCGACAGCCGACACGGCCCCTAGGAACTGAGCAATCATCGACGAACTCCTGTCACGGGTGAGGAGTGGATTCGACAGCCGACACAGCCCCTAGGGACGGATAAATCATCGACGTACACCTGTCACGGGTGACGCGTGGAATCGACAGCCGACACGGCCCCTAGGGACTGAGCAATCATCGACGAACTCCCGTCACGGGTGACGAGTGGATTCGACAGCCGACACCGCCCCTAGGGACTGAGAAATCATCGACGAACTGCTGTCTCGGGTGAGGAGTGGATTCGACGGCCGACAGGGCCCCTAGGGACTGAGAAATCATCGACGAACTGCTCTCACGGGTGACGAGTTGATTCGACAGCCGACACGGCCCCTAGAGACTGAGAAATCATCTACGAACTGCTGTCACGGGTGACGCGTGGATTCGACAGCCCACAGGGCCCCTAGGGACTGAGAAATCATCGACGAACTGCTCTCACGGGTGAGGAGTGGATTCGACAGTCGACACCGCCCTAGGGACGGAGAAATCATCGACGAACTGCTGTCTCGGGTGAGGCGTGGATTCGACAGCCGGCAGGGCCCCCAGGGACTGAGAAATCATCGACGAACTGCTCTCACGGGTCACGAGTGGATTCGACAGCCGACACGGCCCCTAGAGACTGAGAAATCATCGACGAACTGCTGTCACGGGTGACGCGTGGATTCGACAGCCGACACGGCCCCTAGGGACTGAGCAATCATCGACGAACTGCTGTCACGGGTGACGCGTGGATTCGACAGCCGACAGGGCCCCTAGGGACTGAGAAATCATCGACGAACTGCTCTCACGGGTGATGAGTGGATTCGACAGCCGACACCGCCCCTAGGGACGGAGAAATCATCGACGAACTGCTGTCACGTGTGACGCTTGGAATCGACAGCCGACACGGCCCCTAGGAACTGAGCAATCATCGACGAACTCCTGTCACGGGTGACGAGTGGATTCGACAGCCGACACAGCCCCTAGGGACGGATAAATCATCGACGTACACCTGTCACGGGTGACGCGTGGAATCGACAGCCGACACGGCCCCTAGGGACTGAGCAATCATCGACGAACTCCCGTCACGGGTGACGAGTGGATTCGACAGCCGACACCGCCCTAGGGACGGAGAAATCATCGACGAACTGCTGTCTCGGGTGAGGAGTGGATTCGACAGCCGACAGGGCCCCTAGGGACTGAGAAATCATCGACGAACTGCTCTCACGGGTCACGAGTGGATTCGACAGCCGACACGGCCCCTAGAGACTGAGAAATCATCGACGAACTGCTGTCACGGGTGACGCGTGGATTCGACAGCCGACAGGGCCCCTAGGGACTGAGAAATCATCGACAAACTGCTGTCACGGGTGACGCGTGGATTCGACAGCCGAGAGGGCCCCTAGGGACTGAGAAATCATCGACGAACTGCTCTCACGGGTGACGCGTGGAATCGACAGCCGACACGGCCCCTAGGGACTGAGCAATCATCGACGAACTCCTGTCATGGGTGACGCGTGGATTCGACAGCCGACAGGGCCCCTAGGGACTGAGAAATCATCGAAGAACTGCTCTCATGGGTGACGAGTGGATTCGACAACCGACATGGCCCCTAGAGACTGAGAAATCATCGACGAACTGCTGTCACGGGTGACGCCTGGATTCGACAGCCGACAGGGCCCCTAGGGACTGAGAAATCATCGACGAACTGCTCTCACGGGTGATGAGTGGATTCGACAGCCGATAGCGCCCCTAGGGAGAGAGAAATCATCGACGTACTCCTGTCACGGGTGACGCGTGGAATCGACAGCCGACACGGCCCCTAGGAACTGAGCAATCATCGACGAACTCCTGTCACGGGTGAGGAGTGGATTCGACAGCCGACACAGCCCCTAGGGACGGATAAATCATCGACGTACACCTGTCACGGGTGACGCGTGGAATCGACAGCCGACACGGCCCCTAGGGACTGAGCAATCATCGACGAACTCCCGTCACGGGTGACGAGTGGATTCGACAGCCGACACCGCCCCTAGGGACTGAGAAATCATCGACGAACTGCTGTCTCGGGTGAGGAGTGGATTCGACGGCCGACAGGGCCCCTAGGGACTGAGAAATCATCGACGAACTGCTCTCACGGGTGAGGAGTGGATTCGACAGCCGATATCGCCCCTAGGGAGAGAGAAATCATCGACGAACTGCTGTCACGGGTGACGCGTGGATTCGACAGCCGACAGGGCCCCTAGGGACTGAGAAATCATCGACGAACTGCTGTCACGGGTGACGCGTGGAATCGACAGCCGACACGGCCCCTAGGGACTGAGAAATCATCGACGAACTGCTGTCACGGGTGACGCGTGGATTAGACAACCGACAGGGCCCCTAGGGACTGAGAAATCATCGACGAACTGCTCTCACGGGTGAGGAGTGGATTCGACAGTCGACACCGCCCTAGGGACGGAGAAATCATCGACGAACTGCTGTCTCGGGTGAGGCGTGGATTCGACAGCCAGCAGGGCCCCTAGGGACTGAGAAATCATCGACGAACTGCTCTCACGGGTGACGAGTTGATTCGACAGCCGACACGGCCCCTAGAGACTGAGAAATCATCTACGAACTGCTGTCACGGGTGACGCGTGGATTCGACAGCCGACAGGGCCCCTAGGGACTGAGAAATCATCGACGAACAGCTCTCACGGGTGATGAGTGGATTCGACAGCCGATAGCGCCCCTAGGGAGAGAGAAATCATCGACGTACTCCTGTCACGGGTGACGCGTGGAATCGACAGCCGACACGGCCCCTAGGAACTGAGCAATCATCGACGAACTCCTGTCACGGGTGACGAGTGGATTCGACAGTCGACACAGCCCCTAGGGACGGATAAATCATCGACGTACACTTGTCACGGGTGACGCGTGGAATCGACAGCCGACACGGCCCCTAGGGACTGAGCAATCATCGACGAACTCCTGTCACGGATGACGAGTGGATTCGACAGCCGACACCGCCCCTTGGGACGGAGAAATCATCGACGAACTGCTGTCTGGGGTGAGGAGTGGATTCGACAGCCGACAGGGCCCCTAGGGACTGAGAAATCATCGACGAACTGCTGTCACGGGTGACGTGTGGATTCGACAGCCGACAGGGCCCCTAGGGACTGAGCAATCCTTGACGAACTCCTGTCACGGGTGACGAGTGGATTCGACAGCCGACACCGCCCTTAGGGACTGAGAAATCATAGATCTACTCCTGTCACGGGTGACGCGTGGATTCGACAGCCGACACAGCCTCTAAGGACTGAGAAATCATCCACGAACTGCTGTCACGGGTGACGAGTGGATTCGACAGCCGACACGGCCCCTAGGGAATGAGAAATCATCGACGAACTGCTGTCACGGGTGACGCGTGGATTCGACAGCCGACAGGGCCCCTAGGGACTGAGAAATCATCGATGAACTGTTGTCACGGGTGATGTCTGGATTCGACAGGCGACACCGCCTCTAAGGACTGAGAAATCATCAACGAACTGCTGTCACGGGTGACGAGTGGATTCGACAGCCGACACGGCACCTAGGGAATGAGAAATCATCGACGAACTGCTGTCACGGGTGACGCGTGGATTCGACAGCCGAGAGGGCCCCTAGGGACTGAGAAATCATCGACGAACTGCTCTCACGGGTGACGCGTGGAATCGACAGCCGACACGGCCCCTAGGGACTGAGCAATCATCGACGAACTGCTGTCTCGGGTGAGGCGTGGATTCGACAGCCGACAGGGCCCCTAGGGACTGAGAAATCATCGACGAACTGCTGTCACGGGTGACGAGTGGAATCAACAGCCGACAGGATCGACGAACTGCTGTCACGGGTGACGCGTGGATTCGACAGCCGACACGGCCCCTAGGGACTGAGAAATCATCGACGAACTGCTGTCACGGGTGACGCGTGGATTCGACAGCCGACAGGGCCCCTAGGGACTGAGAAATCATCGACGAACAGCTCTCACGGGTGATGAGTGGATTCGACAGCCGATAGCGCCCCTAGGGACGGAGAAATCATCGACGTACTCCTGTCACGGGTGAGGCGTGGATTCGACAGCCGACACGGCCCCTAGGAACTGAGCAATCATCGACGAAGTCCTGTCACGGGTGACGAGTGGATTCGACAGCCGACACAGCCCCTAGGGACGGATAAATCATCGACGTACACCTGTCACGGGTGACGCGTGGAATCGACAGCCGACACGGCCCCTAGGGACTGAGCAATCATCGACGAACTCCTGTCACGGGTGACGAGTGGATTCGACAGCCGACACCGCCCCTAGGGACTGAGAAATCATCGACGTACTCCTGTCACGGGTGACGAGTGGATTCGACAGCCGACACCGCCCCTAGGGACTGAGAAATCATAGATCTACTCCTGTCACGGGTGACGCGTGGATTCGACAGCCGACACAGCCTCTAAGGACTGAGAAATCATCAACGAACTGCTGTCACGGGTGACGAGTGGATTCGACAGCCGACACGGCCCCTAGGGAATGAGAAATCATCAACGAACTGCTGTCACGGGTGACGCGTTGATTCGACACCCGACAGGGCCCCTAGGGACTGAGAAATCATCGGCGAACTGCTGTCACGGGTGACGCGTGGAATCGACAGCCGACACGGCCCCTAGGGACTGAGAAATCATCGACGAACTGCTGTCACGGGTGACGCGTGGATTCGACAGCCGACAGGGCCCCTAGGGACTGAGAAATCATCGACGAACAGCTCTCACGGGTGATGAGTGGATTCGACAGCCGATAGCGCCCCTAGGGACGGAGAAATCATCGACGTACTCCTGTCACGGGTGAGGCGTGGATTCGACAGCCGACACGGCCCCTAGGAACTGAGCAATCATCGACGAAGTCCTGTCACGGGTGACGAGTGGATTCGACAGCCGACACAGTCCCTAGGGACGGATAAATCATCGACGTACACCTGTCACGGGTGACGCGTGGAATCGACAGCCGACACGGCCCCTAGGGACTGAGCAATCATCGACGAACTCCTGTCACGGGTGACGAGTGGATTCGACAGCCGACACCGCCCCTAGGGACTGAGAAATCATCGACGTACTCCTGTCACGGGTGACGAGTGGATTCGACAGCCGACACCGCCCCTAGGGACTGAGAAATCATAGATCTACTCCTGTCACGGGTGACGCGTGGATTCGACAGCCGACACAGCCTCTAAGGACTGAGAAATCATCAACGAACTGCTGTCACGGGTGACGAGTGGATTCGACAGCCGACACGGCCCCTAGGGAATGAGAAATCATCAACGAACTGCTGTCACGGGTGACGCGTTGATTCGACACCCGACAGGGCCCCTAGGGACTGAGAAATCATCGGCGAACTGCTGTCACGGGTGACGCGTGGAATCGACAGCCGACACGGCCCCTAGGGACTGAGAAATCATCGACGAACTGCTGTCATGGGTGACGCGTGGATTAGACAGCCGCAGGGCCCCTAGGGACTGAGAAATCATCGACGAACTGCTCTCACGGGTGATGAGTGGATTCGACAGTCGACACCGCCCTAGGGACGGAGAAATCATCGACGAACTGCTGTCTCGGGTGAGGCGTGGATTCGACAGCCGACAGGGCCGCTAGGGACTGAGAAATCATCGACGAACTGCTCTCACAGGTGACGAGTGGATTCGACAGCCGACACGGCCCCTAGAGACTGAGAAATCATCGACGAACTGCTGTCAGGGGTGATGAGTGGATTCGACAGTCGACACCGCCCTAGGGACGGAGAAATCATCGACGAACTGCTGTCTCGGGTGAGGCGTGGATTCGACAGCCGACAGGGCCCCTGGGACTGAGAAATCATCGACGAACTGCTCTCACAGGTGACGAGTGGATTCGACAGCCGACACGGCCCCTCGAGACTGAGAAATCATCGACGAACTGCTGTCAGGGGTGATGAGTGGATTCGACAGCCGATATCGCCCCTAGGAAGAGAGAAATCATCGACGAACTGCTGTCACGGGTGACGCGTGGATTCGACAGCCAACAGGGCCCCTAGGGACTGAGAAATCATCGACGAACTGCTGTCACGGGTGATGTCTGGATTCGACAGGCGACACCGCCCCTGGGGACAGAGAAATCATTGTTGTACTCCTGTCATGGGTGACGCGTGGATTCGACAGCCAACACTGCCCCTAGGGAATGAGAAATCAATGACGAACTGCTGTCACGGGTGACGCGTGGATTCGACATCCGACACAGCTCCTAGGGATTTAGAAATCATCAACGAACTGCTGTGACAGGTGATGCGTGGAATCGACAGCCGACAGGGCCCCTAGGGACTGAGAAATCATCGACGAACTGCTGTCACGGGTGACGCGTGGATTAGATAGCCGACAGGGCCCCTAGGGACTGAGAAATCATCGACGAACTGCTCTCACGGGTGAGGAGTGGATTCGACAGTCGACACCGCCCTATGGACGGAGAAATCATCGAGGAACTGCTGTCTCGGGTGAGGCGTGGATTCAACAGCCGACAGGGCCCCTAAGGACTGAGAAATCATCGACGAACTGCTTCCACGGGTGACGAGTGGATTCGACAGCCGACACGGCCCCTAGCGCCTGAGAAATTATCGACGAACTGCTGTCACGGGTGACGCGTGGATTCGACAGCCGACACCGCCCCTAGGGACTGAGAAATCATAGATCTACTCCTGTCACGGGTGACGCGTGGATTCGACAGCCGACACAGCCTCTAAGGACTGAGAAATCATCCACGAACTGCTGTCACGGGTGACGAGTGGATTCGACAGCCGACACGGCCCCTAGGGAATGAGAAATCATCGACGAACTGCTGTCACGGGTGACGCGTGGATTCGACAGCCGACAGGGCCCCTAGGGACTGAGAAATCATCGATGAACTGTTGTCACGGGTGATGTCTGGATTCGACAGGCGACACCGCCTCTAAGGACTGAGAAATCATCAACGAACTGCTGTCACGGGTGACGAGTGGATTCGACAGCCGACACGGCACCTAGGGAATGAGAAATCATCGACGAACTGCTGTCACGGGTGACGCGTGGATTCGACAGCCGAGAGGGCCCCTAGGGACTGAGAAATCATCGACGAACTGCTCTCACGGGTGACGCGTGGAATCGACAGCCGACACGGCCCCTAGGGACTGAGCAATCATCGACGAACTGCTGTCTCGGGTGAGGCGTGGATTCGACAGCCGACAGGGCCCCTAGGGACTGAGAAATCATCGACGAACTGCTGTCACGGGTGACGAGTGGAATCAACAGCCGACAGGATCGACGAACTGCTGTCACGGGTGACGCGTGGATTCGACAGCCGACACGGCCCCTAGGGACTGAGAAATCATCGACGAACTGCTGTCACGGGTGACGCGTGGATTCGACAGCCGACAGGGCCCCTAGGGACTGAGAAATCATCGACGAACAGCTCTCACGGGTGATGAGTGGATTCGACAGCCGATAGCGCCCCTAGGGACGGAGAAATCATCGACGTACTCCTGTCACGGGTGAGGCGTGGATTCGACAGCCGACACGGCCCCTAGGAACTGAGCAATCATCGACGAAGTCCTGTCACGGGTGACGAGTGGATTCGACAGCCGACACAGCCCCTAGGGACGGATAAATCATCGACGTACACCTGTCACGGGTGACGTGTGGAATCGACAGCCGACACGGCCCCTAGGGACTGAGCAATCATCGACGAACTCCTGTCACGGGTGACGAGTGGATTCGACAGCCGACACCGCCCCTAGGGACTGAGAAATCATCGACGTACTCCTGTCACGGGTGACGAGTGGATTTGACAGCCGACACCGCCCCTAGGGACTGAGAAATCATAGATCTACTCCTGTCACGGGTGACGCGTGGATTCGACAGCCGACACAGCCTCTAAGGACTGAGAAATCATCAACGAACTGCTGTCACGGGTGACGAGTGGATTCGACAGCCGACACGGCCCCTAGGGAATGAGAAATCATCAACGAACTGCTGTCACGGGTGACGCGTTGATTCGACACCCGACAGGGCCCCTAGGGACTGAGAAATCATCGGCGAACTGCTGTCACGGGTGACGCGTGGAATCGACAGCCGACACGGCCCCTAGGGACTGAGAAATCATCGACGAACTGCTGTCACGGGTGACGCGTGGATTCGACAGCCGACAGGGCCCCTAGGGACTGAGAAATCATCGACGAACAGCTCTCACGGGTGATGAGTGGATTCGACAGCCGATAGCGCCCCTAGGGATGGAGAAATCATCGACGTACTCCTGTCACGGGTGAGGCGTGGATTCGACAGCCGACACGGCCCCTAGGAACTGAGCAATCATCGACGAAGTCCTGTCACGGGTGACGAGTGGATTCGACAGCCGACACAGTCCCTAGGGACGGATAAATCATCGACGTACACCTGTCACGGGTGACGCGTGGAATCGACAGCCGACACGGCCCCTAGGGACTGAGCAATCATCGACGAACTCCTGTCACGGGTGACGAGTGGATTCGACAGCCGACACCGCCCCTAGGGACTGAGAAATCATCGACGTACTCCTGTCACGGGTGACGAGTGGATTCGACAGCCGACACCGCCCCTAGGGACTGAGAAATCATAGATCTACTCCTGTCACGGGTGACGCGTGGATTCGACAGCCGACACAGCCTCTAAGGACTGAGAAATCATCAACGAACTGCTGTCACGGGTGACGAGTGGATTCGACAGCCGACACGGCCCCTAGGGAATGAGAAATCATCAACGAACTGCTGTCACGGGTGACGCGTTGATTCGACACCCGACAGGGCCCCTAGGGACTGAGAAATCATCGGCGAACTGCTGTCACGGGTGACGCGTGGAATCGACAGCCGACACGGCCCCTAGGGACTGAGAAATCATCGACGAACTGCTGTCATGGGTGACGCGTGGATTAGACAGCCGCAGGGCCCCTAGGGACTGAGAAATCATCGACGAACTGCTCTCACGGGTGATGAGTGGATTCGACAGTCGACACCGCCCTAGGGACGGAGAAATCATCGACGAACTGCTGTCTCGGGTGAGGCGTGGATTCGACAGCCGACAGGGCCGCTAGGGACTGAGAAATCATCGACGAACTGCTCTCACAGGTGACGAGTGGATTCGACAGCCGACACGGCCCCTAGAGACTGAGAAATCATCGACGAACTGCTGTCAGGGGTGATGAGTGGATTCGACAGTCGACACCGCCCTAGGGACGGAGAAATCATCGACGAACTGCTGTCTCGGGTGAGGCGTGGATTCGACAGCCGACAGGGCCCCTGGGACTGAGAAATCATCGACGAACTGCTCTCACAGGTGACGAGTGGATTCGACAGCCGACACGGCCCCTCGAGACTGAGAAATCATCGACGAACTGCTGTCAGGGGTGATGAGTGGATTCGACAGCCGATATCGCCCCTAGGAAGAGAGAAATCATCGACGAACTGCTGTCACGGGTGACGCGTGGATTCGACAGCCAACAGGGCCCCTAGGGACTGAGAAATCATCGACGAACTGCTGTCACGGGTGATGTCTGGATTCGACAGGCGACACCGCCCCTGGGGACAGAGAAATCATTGTTGTACTCCTGTCACGGGTGACGCGTGGATTCGACAGCCAACACTGCCCCTAGGGAATGAGAAATCAATGACGAACTGCTGTGACGGGTGACGCGTGGATTCGACATCCGACACAGCTCCTAGGGATTTAGAAATCATCAACGAACTGCTGTGACAGGTGATGCGTGGAATCGACAGCCGACAGGGCCCCTAGGGACTGAGAAATCATCGACGAACTGCTGTCACGGGTGACGCGTGGATTAGATAGCCGACAGGGCCCCTAGGGACTGAGAAATCATCGACGAACTGCTCTCACGGGTGAGGAGTGGATTCGACAGTCGACACCGCCCTATGGACGGAGAAATCATCGAGGAACTGCTGTCTCGGGTGAGGCGTGGATTCAACAGCCGACACGGCCCCTAAGGACTGAGAAATCATCGACGAACTGCTTCCACGGGTGACGAGTGGATTCGACAGCCGACACGGCCCCTAGCGCCTGAGAAATTATCGACGAACTGCTGTCACGGGTGACGCGTGGATTCGACAGCCGACACGGCCCCTAGGGACTGAGCAATCATCGACGAACTGCTGTCACGGGTGACGCGTGGATTCGACAGCCGACAGGGCCCCTAGGGACTGAGAAATCATCGAAGAACTGCTCTCACGGGTGACGAGTGGATTCGACAGCCGACACGGCCCCTAGGGACTGAGCAATCATCGACGAACTCCTGTCACGGGTGACGCGTGGATTCGACAGCCGACAGGGCCCCTAGGGACTGAGAAATCATCGAAGAACTGCTCTCACGGGTGACGAGTGGATTCGACAGCCGACATGGCCCCTAGAGACTGAGAAATTATCGACGAACTGCTGTCACGGGTGACGCGTGGATTCGACAGCCCACAGGGCCCCTAGGGACTGATAAATCATCGACGAACTGCTCTCACGGGTGAGGGGTGGATTCGACAGCCGATATCGCCCCTAGGGAGAGAGAAATCATCGACGAACTGCTGTCAGGGGTGACGCGTGGATTCGACAGCCGACACGGCCCCTAGGAACTGAGCAATCATCGACGAACTCCTGTCACGGGTGACGAGTGGATTCGACAGCCGACACATCCCCTAGGGATGGATAAATCATCGACGTACACCTGTCACGGGTGACGCGTGGAATCGACAGCCGACACGGCCCCTAGGGACTGAGCAACCATCGACGAACTCTTGTCACGGTGACGAGTTGATTCGACAGCCGACACCGCCCCTAGGGACTGAGAAATCATCGACGAACTCCTGTCACGGGTGACGAGTGGATTCGACAGCCGACACCGCCCCTAGGGACTGAGAAATCATAGATCTACTCCTGTCACGGGTGACGCGTGGATTCGACAGCCGACACAGCCTCTAAGGACTGAGAAATCATCAACGAACTGCTGTCACGGGTGACGAGTGGATTCGACAGCCGACACGGCACCTAGGGAATGAGAAATCATCGACAAACTGCTGTCACGGGTGACGCGTGGATTCGACAGCCGAGAGGGCCCCTAGGGACTGAGAAATCATCGACGAACTGCTCTCACGGGTGACGCGTGGAATCGACAGCCGACACGGCCCCTAGGGACTGAGCAATCATCGACGAACTCCTGTCACGGGTGACGCGTGGATTCGACAGCCGACAGGGCCCCTAGGGACTGAGAAATCATCGAAGAACTGCTCTCACAGGTGACGAGTGGATTCGACAGCCAACATGGCCCCTAGAGACTGAGAAATCATCGACGAACTGCTGTCACGGGTGACGCGTGGATTCGACAGCCGACAGGGCCCCTAGGGACTGAGAAATCATCGACGAACTGCTCTCACGGGTGACGCGTGGATTCGACAGCAGACACGGCCCCTAGGGACTGAGCAATCATCGACGAACTCCTGTCACGGGTGACGAGTTGATTCGACAGCCGACACCGCCCCTAGGGACTGAGAAATCATAGATCTACTCCTGTCACGGGTGACGCGTGGATTCGACAGCCGACACGGCCTCTAAGGACTGAGAAATCATCAACGAACTGCTGTCACGGGTGACGAGTGGATTCGACAGCCGACACGGCCCCTAGGGACTGAGAAATCATCAACGAACTGCTGTCACGGGTGAGGCGTGGATTCGACAGCCGACAGGGCCCCTAGGGACTGAGAAATCATCGACGAACTGCTGTCACGGGTGACGCGTGGAATCGACAGCCGACACGGCCCCTAGGGACTGAGAAATCATCGACGAACTGCTGTCACGGGTGACACGTGGATTAGACAGCCGACAGGGCCCCTAGGGACTGAGAAATCATCGACGAACTGCTCTACCGGGTGATGAGTGGATTCGGCAGTCGACACCGCCCTAGGGACGGAGAAATCATCGACGAACTGCTGTCTCGGGTGAGGCGTGGATTCGACAGCCGACAGGGCCCCTAGGGACTGAGAAATCATCGACGAACTGCTCTCACGGGTGACGAGTTGATTCGACAGCCGACACGGCCCCTAGAGACTGAGAAATCATCGATGAACTGCTGTCACGGGTGACGCGTGGATTCGACAGCCGACAGGGCCCCTAGGGACTGAGAAATCATCGACGAACTGCTCTCACGGGTGATGAGTGGATTCGACAGCCGAGATCGCCCCTAGGGAGAGAGAAATCATCGACGAACTGCTGTCACGGGTGACGTGTGGATTCGACAGCCGACAGGGCCCCTAGGGACTGAGCAATCCTTGACGAACTCCTGTCACGGGTGACGAGTGGATTCGACAGCCGACACAGCCTCTAAGGACTGAGAAATCATCCACGAACTGCTGTCACGGGTGACGAGTGGATTCGACAGCCGACACGGCCCCTAGGGAATGAGAAATCATCGACGAACTGCTGTCACGGGTGACGCGTGGATTCGACAGCCGACAGGGCCCTTAGGGACTGAGAAATCATTGATGAACTGTTGTCACGGGTGATGTCTGGATTCGACAGGCGACACCGCCTCTAAGGACTGAGAAATCATCAACGAACTGCTGTCACGGGTGACGAGTGGATTCGACAGCCGACATGGCACCTAGGGAATGAGAAATCATCGACGAACTGCTGTCACGGGTGACGCGTGGATTCGACAGCCGAGAGGGCCCCTAGGGACTGAGAAATCATCGACGAACTGCTCTCACGGGTGACGCGTGGAATCGACAGCCGACACGGCCCCTAGGGACTGAGCAATCATCGACGAACTGCTGTCACGGGTGACGCGTGGATTCGACAGCCGACAGGGCCCCTAGGGACTGAGAAATCATCGAAGAACTGCTCTCACGGGTGACGAGTGGATTCGACAGCCGACATGGCCCCTAGAGACTGAGAAATCATCGACGAACTGCTGTCACGGGTGACGCGTGGATTCGACAGCCGACAGGGCCCCTAGGGACTGAGAAATCATCGACGAACTGCTCTCACGGGTGACGCGTGGATTCGACAGCAGACACGGCCCCTAGAGACTGAGAAATCATCGACGAACTGCTGTCACGGGTGACGCGTGGATTCGACAGCCGACAGGGCCCCTAGGGACTGAGAAATCATCGACGAACTCCTCTCACGGGTGACGCGTGGAATCGACAGCCGACACGGCCCCTAGGGACTGAGCAATCATCGACGAACTGCTGTCACGGGTGACGCGTGGAATCGACAGCCGACACGGCCCCTAGGGACTGAGAAATCATCGACGAACTGCTCTCACGGTTGACGAGTGGATTCGACAGCCGACACGGCCCCTAGAGAGTGAGAAATCATCGACGAACTGCTGTCACGGGTGACACGTGGATTCGACAGCCGACAGGGCCCCTAGGGACTGAGAAATCATCGAGGAACTGCTCTCACGGGTGACGAGTGGATTCGACAGCCGACACCGCCCCTAGGGAGTGAGAAATCATCGACGAACTGCTGTCACGGGTGACGCGTGGAATCGACAGCCGACACGGCCCCTAGGGACTGAGAAATCATCGACGAACTGCTGTCACGGGTGACGCGTGGAATCGACAGCCGACACGGCCCCTAGGGACTGAGAAATCATCGACGAACTGCTCTCACGGGTGACGCGTGGATTCGACAGCCGACACGGCCCCTAGAGACTGAGAAATCATCGACGAACTGCTCTCACGGGTGACGCGTGGATTCGACAGCAGACACGGCCCCTAGGGACTGAGCAATCATCGACGAACTCCTGTCACGGGTGACGAGTTGATTCGACAGCCGACACCGCCCCTAGGGACTGAGAAATCATAGATCTACTCCTGTCACGGGTGACGCGTGGATTCGACAGCCGACACGGCCTCTAAGGACTGAGAAATCATCAACGAACTGCTGTCACGGGTGACGAGTGGATTCGACAGCCGACACGGCCCCTAGGGACTGAGAAATCATCAACGAACTGCTGTCACGGGTGAGGCGTGGATTCGACAGCCGACAGGGCCCCTAGGGACTGAGAAATCATCGACGAACTGCTGTCACGGGTGACGCGTGGAATCGACAGCCGACACGGCCCCTAGGGACTGAGAAATCATCGACGAACTGCTGTCACGGGTGACACGTGGATTAGACAGCCGACAGGGCCCCTAGGGACTGAGAAATCATCGACGAACTGCTCTACCGGGTGATGAGTGGATTCGGCAGTCGACACCGCCCTAGGGACGGAGAAATCATCGACGAACTGCTGTCTCGGGTGAGGCGTGGATTCGACAGCCGACAGGGCCCCTAGGGACTGAGAAATCATCGACGAACTGCTCTCACGGGTGACGAGTTGATTCGACAGCCGACACGGCCCCTAGAGACTGAGAAATCATCGATGAACTGCTGTCACGGGTGACGCGTGGATTCGACAGCCGACAGGGCCCCTAGGGACTGAGAAATCATCGACGAACTGCTCTCACGGGTGATGAGTGGATTCGACAGCCGAGATCGCCCCTAGGGAGAGAGAAATCATCGACGAACTGCTGTCACGGGTGACGTGTGGATTCGACAGCCGACAGGGCCCCTAGGGACTGAGCAATCCTTGACGAACTCCTGTCACGGGTGACGAGTGGATTCGACAGCCGACACCGCCCCTAGGGACTGAGAAATCATAGATCTACTCCTGTCACGGGTGACGCGTGGATTCGACAGCCGACACAGCCTCTAAGGACTGAGAAATCATCCACGAACTGCTGTCACGGGTGACGAGTGGATTCGACAGCCGACACGGCCCCTAGGGAATGAGAAATCATCGACGAACTGCTGTTACGGGTGACGCGTGGATTCGACAGCCGACAGGGCCCCTAGGGACTGAGAAATCATCGATGAACTGTTGTCACGGGTGATGTCTGGATTCGACAGGCGACACCGCCTCTAAGGACTGAGAAATCATCAACGAACTGCTGTCACGGGTGACGAGTGGATTCGACAGCCGACACGGCACCTAGGGAATGAGAAATCATCGACGAACTGCTGTCACGGGTGACGCGTGGATTCGACAGCCGACAGGGCCCCTAGGGACTGAGAAATCATCGACGAACTGCTCTCACGGGTGACGCATGGATTCGACAGCAGACACGGCCCCTAGAGACTGAGAAATCATCGACGAACTGCTGTCACGGGTGACGCGTGGATTCGACAGCCAACAGGGCCCCTAGGGACTGAGAAATCATCGACGAACTGCTGTCACGGGTGATGTCTGGATTCGACAGGCGACACCGCCCCTGGGGACAGAGAAATCATTGTTGTACTCCTGTCACGGGTGACGCGTGGATTCGACAGCCAACACTGCCCCTAGGGAATGAGAAATCAATGACGAACTGCTGTCACGGGTGACGCGTGGATTCGACATCCGACACAGCTCCTAGGGATTTAGAAATCATCAACGAACTGCTGTGACAGGTGATGCGTGGAATCGACAGCCGACAGGGCCCCTAGGGACTGAGAAATCATCGACGAACTGCTGTCACGGGTGACGCGTGGATTAGATAGCCGACAGGGCCCCTAGGGACTGAGAAATCATCGACGAACTGCTCTCACGGGTGAGGAGTGGATTCGACAGTCGACACCGCCCTATGGACGGAGAAATCATCGAGGAACTGCTGTCTCGGGTGAGGCGTGGATTCAACAGCCGACAGGGCCCCTAAGGACTGAGAAATCATCGACGAGCTGCTTCCACGGGTGACGAGTGGATTCGACAGCCGACACGGCCCCTAGCGCCTGAGAAATTATCGACGAACTGCTGTCACGGGTGACGCGTGGATTCGACAGCCGACACGGCCCCTAGGGACTGAGCAATCATCGACGAACTGCTGTCACGGGTGACGCGTGGATTCGACTGCCGACAGGGCCCCTAGGGACTGAGAAATCATCGAAGAACTGCTCTCACGGGTGACGAGTGGATTCGACAGCCGACACGGCCCCTAGGGACTGAGCAATCATCGACGAACTCCTGTCACGGGTGACGCGTGGATTCGACAGTCGACAGGGCCCCTAGGGACTGAGAAATCATCGAAGAACTGCTCTCACGGGTGACGAGTGGATTCGACAGCCGACATGGCCCCTAGAGACTGAGAAATTATCGACGAACTGCTGTCACGGGTGACGCGTGGATTCGACAGCCCACAGGGCCCCTAGGGACTGATAAATCATCGACGAACTGCTCTCACGGGTGAGGGGTGGATTCGACAGCCGATATCGCCCCTAGGGAGAGAGAAATCATCGACGAACTGCTGTCAGGGGTGACGCGTGGATTCGACAGCCGACACGGCCCCTAGGAACTGAGCAAGCATCGACGAACTCCTGTCACGGGTGACGAGTGGATTCGACAGCCGACACATCCCCTAGGGATGGATAAATCATCGACGTACACCTGTCACGGGTGACGCGTGGAATCGACAGCCGACACGGCCCCTAGGGACTGAGCAACCATCGACGAACTCCTGTCACGGTGACGAGTTGATTCGACAGCCGACACCGCCCCTAGGGACTGAGAAATCATCGACGAACTCCTGTCACGGGTGACGAGTGGATTCGACAGCCGACACCGCCCCTAGGGACTGAGAAATCATAGATCTACTCCTGTCACGGGGGACGCGTGGATTCGACAGCCGACACAGCCTCTAAGGACTGAGAAATCATTAACGAACTGCTGTCACGGGTGACGAGTGGATTCGACAGCCGACACGGCACCTAGGGAATGAGAAATCATCGACAAACTGCTGTCACGGGTGACGCGTGGATTCGACAGCCGAGAGGGCCCCTAGGGACTGAGAAATCATCGACGAACTGCTCTCACGGGTGACGCGTGGAATCGACAGCCGACACGGCCCCTAGGGACTGAGCAATCATCGACGAACTCCTGTCACGGGTGACGCGTGGATTCGACAGCCGACAGGGCCCCTAGGGACTGAGAAATCATCGAAGATTTGCTCTCACGGGTGACGAGTGGATTCGACAGCCGACATGGCCCCTAGAGACTGAGAAATCATCGACGAACTGCTGTCACGGGTGACGCGTGGATTCGACAGCCGACAGGGCCCCTAGGGACTGAGAAATCATCGACGAACTGCTCTCACGGGTGACGCGTGGATTCGACAGCAGACACGGCCCCTAGGGACTGAGCAATCATCGACGAACTCCTGTCACGGGTGACGAGTTGATTCGACAGCCGACACCGCCCCTAGGGACTGAGAAATCATAGATCTACTCCTGTCACGGGTGACGCGTGGATTAGACAGCCGACACGGCCTCTAAGGACTGAGAAATCATCAACGAACTGCTGTCACGGGTGACGAGTGGATTCGACAGCCGACACGGCCCCTAGGGACTGAGAAATCATCAACGAACTGCTGTCACGGGTGAGGCGTGGATTCGACAGCCGACAGGGCCCCTAGGGACTGAGAAATCATCGACGAACTGCTGTCACGGGTGACGCGTGGAATCGACAGCCGACACGGCCCCTAGGGACTGAGAAATCATCGAAGATTTGCTCTCACGGGTGACGAGTGGATTCGACAGCCGACATGGCCCCTAGAGACTGAGAAATTATCGACGAACTGCTGTCACGGGTGACACGTGGATTAGACAGCCGACAGGGCCCCTAGGGACTGAGAAATCATCGACGAACTGCTCTACCGGGTGATGAGTGGATTCGGCAGTCGACACCGCCCTAGGGACGGAGAAATCATCGACGAACTGCTGTCTCGGGTGAGGCGTGGATTCGACAGCCGACAGGGCCCCTAGGGACTGAGAAATCATCGACGAACTGCTCTCACGGGTGACGAGTTGATTCGACAGCCGACACGGCCCCTAGAGACTGAGAAATCATCGATGAACTACTGTCACGGGTGACGCGTGGATTCGACAGCCGACAGGGCCCCTAGGGACTGAGAAATCATCGACGAACTGCTCTCACGGGTGATGAGTGGATTCGACAGCCGAGATCGCCCCTAGGGAGAGAGAAATCATCGACGAACTGCTGTCACGGGTGACGTGTGGATTCGACAGCCGACACGGCCCCTAGGGACTGAGCAATCATCGACGAACTCCTGTCACGGGTGACGCGTGGAATCGACAGCCGACACGGCCCCTAGGGACTGAGAAATCATCGACGAACTGCTCTCACGGTTGACGAGTGGATTCGACAGCCGACACGGCCCCTAGAGAGTGAGAAATCATCGACGAACTGCTGTCACGGGTGACACGTGGATTCGACAGCCGACAGGGCCCCTAGGGACTGAGAAATCATCGACGAACTGCTCTCACGGGTGACGAGTGGATTCGACAGCCGACACCGCCCCTAGGGAGTGAGAAATCATCGACGAACTGCTGTCACGGGTGACGCGTGGAATCGACAGCCGACACGGCCCCTAGGGACTGAGAAATCATCGACGAACTGCTGTCACGGGTGACGCGTGGAATCGACAGCCGACACGGCCCCTAGGGACTGAGAAATCATCGACGAACTGCTCTCACGGGTGATGAGTGGATTCGACAGCCGACAGGGCCCCTAGGGAATGAGAAATCATCGACGAACTGCTGTCACGGGTGACACGTGGATTCGACAGCCAACAGGGCCCCTAGGGACTGAGAAATCATCGACGAACTGCTCTCACGGGTGACGAGTGGATTCGACAGCCGACACGGCCCCTAGGGACTGAGATATCATCAACGAACTGCTGTCACGGGTGACGAGTGGATTCGACAGCCGACACGGCACCTAGGGAATGAGAAATCATCGACGAACTGCTGTCACGGGTGACGCGTGGATTCGACAGCCGACAGGGCCCCTAGGGACTGAGAAATCATCGACGAACTGCTCTCACGGGTGACGAGTGGATTCGACAGCCGACACCGCCCCTAGGAAGAGAGAAATCATCGACGAACTGCTGTCACGGGTGACGCGTGGATTCGACACCCGACACAGCCTCTAAGGACTGAGAAATCATCAACGAACTGCTGTCACGGGTGACGAGTGGATTCGACAGCCGACACGGCCCCTAGGGAATGAGAAATCATCGACGAACTGCTGTCACGGGTGACGCCTGGATTCGACAGCCGACAGGGCCCCTATGGACTGAGAAATCATCGACGAACTGCTGTCACGGGTGATGTCTGGATTCGACAGGCGACACCGCCCCTGGGGACACAGAAATCATCGTTGTACTGCTGTCACGGGTGACGCGTGGATTCGACAGCCAACACTGCCCCTAGGGACTGAGAAATCAATGACGAACTCCTGTCACGGGTGACGAGTGGATTCGACAGCCGACACCGCCCTTAGGGACTGAGAAATCATAGATCTACTCCTGTCACGGGTGACACGTGGATTCGACAGCCGACACAGCCTCTAAGGACTGAGAAATCGTCGACGACCTGCTGTCACGGGTGACGAGTGGATTCGACAGCCGACAGGGCCCCTAGGGAATGAGAAATCATCGACGAACTGCTGTCACGGGTGACGCGTGGATTCGACAGCCGACAAGGCCCGTAGGGACTGAGAAATCATCGAAGAACTGCTGTCACGGGTGACGCGTGGAATTGACAGCCGACACGGCCCCTAGAGACTGAGAAATCATCGACGAACTGCTGTCAAGGGTGACGCGTGGATTCGACAGCCGACAGGGCCCCTAGGGACTGAGAAATCATCGACGAACTGCTGTCACGGGTGACGCGTGGAATCGACAGCCGACACGGCCCCTAGGAAGTGAGAAATCATAGATCTACTCCTGTCACGGGTGACGCGTGAATTCGACATCCGACACGGCCCCTAGGGACTGAGAAATCATCAACGAACTGCTGTCACGGGTGACGCGTGGATTCGAGAGCTGACAGGGCCCCTAGGGACTGAGAAATCATCGACGAACTGCTCTCACGGGTGACGAGTGGATTCGACAGCACACCGCCCCTAGGGACGGAGAAATCATCGACGAACTGCTGTCACGGGTGACGCGTGGAATCGACAGCCGACAGGGCCCCTAGGGACTGAGAAATCATCGACGAACTGCTCTCACGGGTGACAAGTGGATTCGACAGCCGACACCGCCCCTAGGGACTGAGAAATCATCGATGAACTGCTGTCACGGGTGAGGCGTGTATTCGACAGCCGACACGGCCCCTAGGGAATGAGAAATCATCGACGAACTGCTGTCACGGGTGACGCCTGGATTCGACAGCCGACAGGGCCCCTAGGGACTGAGAAATCATCGACGAACTGATGTCACGGGTGATGTCTGGATTCGACAGGCGACACCGCCCCTGGGGACAGAGAAATCATCGTTGTACTCCTGTCACGGGTGACGCGTGGATTCGACAGCCAACACTGCCCCTAGGGACTGAGAAATCAATGACGAACTCCTGTCACGGGTGACGAGTGGAGTCGACAGCCGACACCGCCCCTAGGGACTGAGAAATCATAGATCTACTCCTGTCACGGGTGACGCGTGGATTCGACAGCCGACACAGCCTCTAAGGACTGAGAAATCATCGACGACCTGCTGTCACGGGTGACGAGTGGATTCGATACCCGACACGGCCCCTAGGGAATGAGGAATCATCGACGAACTGCTGTCACGGGTGACGCGTGGATTCGACAGCCGACAGGGCCCCTAGGGACTGAGAAATCATCGACGAACTGCTCTCACGGGTGATGAGTGGAATCGACAGGCGACACGGCCCCTAAGGACTGAGCAATCATCGACGAACTACTGTCACGGGTGACGCGTGGATTCGACAGCCGACAGGGCCCCTAGGGAATGAAAAATCATCGACGAACTGCTGTCACGGGTGACTCGTGGATTCGACAGCCGACAGGGCCCCTAGGGACTGAGAAATCATCGACGAACTGCTGTCACGGGTGACGCCTGGAATCGACAGCCAACACGGCCCCTAGGGACTGAGAAATCATATATCTACTCCTGTCACGGGTGACGCGTGGATTCGACAGCCGACAGGGCCCCTAGGGACTGAGAAATCATCGACGAACTGCTCTCACGGGTGACGAGTGGATTCGACAACCGACACCGCCCCTAGGGAGAGAGAAATCATTGACGAACTGCTGTCACGGGTGATGCGTGGATTCGACAACCGACAGGGCCCCTAGGGACTGAGAAATCATCGACGAACTGCTTTCACGGGTGCCGCGTGGAATCGACAGCCGACACGGCCCCTAGGGACTGAGAAATCATCGACGAACTGCTGTCACGGGTGACGCGTGGATTCGACAGCCGACAGGGCCCCTAGGGACTGAGAAATCATCGACGAACTGCTCTCACGGGTGACGAGTGGATTCGACAGCCGACACCGCCCCTAGGGAGAGAGAAATCATCGACGAACTGCTGTCACGGGTGACGCGTGGATTCGACAACCGACAGGGCCCCTAGGGACTGAGAAATCATCGACGAACTGCTGTCACGGGTGCCGCGTGGAATCGACAGCCGACACGGCCCCTAGGGACTGAGAAATCATCGACGAACTGCTGTCACGGGTGATGCGTGGATTCGACAGCCGACAGGGCCCCTAGGGACTGAGAAATCATCGACGAACTGCTCTCACGGGTGATGAGTGGAGTCGACAGCCGACACCGCCCTAGGGACGGAGAAATCATCGACGAACTGCTGTCTCGGGTGAGGCGTGGATTCGACAGCCGACACGGCCCTAGGGAATGAGAAATCATCGACGAACTGCTGTCACGGGTGACGCGTGGATTCGACAGCCGACAGGGCCCCTAGGGACTGAGAAATCATCCACGAACTGCTGTAACGGGTGACGCGTGGATTCGACAGCCGACAGGGCCCCTAGGGACTGAGAAATCATCGACGAACTGCTCTCACGGGTGACGAGTGGATTCGACAACCGACACCGCCCCTAGGGAGAGAGAAATCATTGACGAACTGCTGTCACGGGTGATGCGTGGATTCGACAACCGACAGGGCCCCTAGGGACTGAGAAATCATCGACGAACTGCTTTCACGGGTGCCGCGTGGAATCGACAGCCGACACGGCCCCTAGGGACTGAGAAATCATCGACGAACTGCTGTCACGGGTGACGCGTGGATTCGACAGCCGACAGGGCCCCTAGGGACTGAGAAATCATCGACGAACTGCTCTCACGGGTGACGAGTGGATTCGACAGCCGACACCGCCCCTAGGGAGAGAGAAATCATCGACGAACTGCTGTCACGGGTGACGCGTGGATTCGACAACCGACAGGGCCCCTAGGGACTGAGAAATCATCGACGAACTGCTGTCACGGGTGACGCGTGGATTCGACAGCCGACAGGGCCCCTAGGGACTGAGAAATCATCGACGAACTGCTCTCACGGGTGATGAGTGGAGTCGACAGCCGACACCGCCCTAGGGACGGAGAAATCATCGACGAACTGCTGTCTCGGGTGAGGCGTGGATTCGACAGCCGACACGGCCCTAGGGAATGAGAAATCATCGACGAACTGCTGTCACGGGTGACGCGTGGATTCGACAGCCGACAGGGCCCCTAGGGACTGAGAAATCATCCACGAACTGCTGTAACGGGTGACGCGTGGATTCGACAGCCGACAGGGCCCCTAGGGACTGAGAAATCATCGACGAACTGCTATCACGGGTGACGCCTGGAATCGACAGCCGACACGGCCCCTAGGGACTGAGAAATCATAGATCTACTCCTGTCACGGGTGACGCGTGGATTCGACAGCCGACACAGCCTCTAAGGACTTAGAAATCATCAACGAACTGCTGTCACGGGTGACGCGTGGATTCGACAGCTGACAGGGCCCCTAGGGACTGAGAAATCATCGACGAACTGCTCTCACGGGTGACGAGTGGATTCGACAGCCGACAGGGCCCCTAGGGACTGAGAAATCATCCACGAACTGCTCTCACGGGTGACGCGTGGATTCGACAGCCGACAGGGCCCCTAGGGACTGAGAAATTATCGACGAACTGCTCTCACGGGTGACGAGTGGATTCGACAGCCGACACCGCCTCTAGGGAATGAGAAATCATAGATCTACTCCTGTCACGGGTGACGCGTGGATTCGACATCCGACACGGCCCCTAGGGACTGAGAAATCATCAACGAACTGCTGTCACGGGTGACGCGTGGATTCGAGAGCTGACAGGGCCCCTAGGGACTGAGAAATCATCGACGAACTGCTCTCACGGGTGACGAGTGGATTCGACAGCCGACACCGCCCCTAGGGACTGAGAAATCATCGACGAACTGCTGTCACGGGTGAGGCGTGTATTCGACAGCCGACACGGCCCCTAGGGAATGAGAAATCATCGACGAACTGCTGTCACGGGTGACGCCTGGATTCGACAGCCGACAGGGCCCCTAGGGACTGAGAAATCATCGACGAACTGATGTCACGGGTGATGTCTGGATTCAACAGGCGACACCGCCCCTGGGGACAGAGAAATCATCGTTGTACTCCTGTCACGGGTGACGCGTGGATTCGACAGCCAACACTGCCCCTAGGGACTGAGAAATCAATGACGAACTCCTGTCACGGGTGACGAGTGGAGTCGACAGCCGACACCGCCCCTAGGGACTGAGAAATCATAGATCTACTCCTATCACGGGTGACGCGTGGATTCGACAGCCGACACAGCCTCTAAGGACTGAGAAATCATCGACGACCTGCTGTCACGGGTGACGAGTGGATTCGACACCCGACACGGCCCCTAGGGAATGAGGAATCATCGACGAACTGCTGTCACGGGTGACGCGTGGATTCGACAGCCGACAGGGCCCCTAGGGACTGAGAAATCATCGACGAACTGCTCTCACGGGTGATGAGTGGAATCGACAGGCGACACGGCCCCTAAGGACTGAGCAATCATCGACGAACTGCTGTCACGGGTGACGCGTGGATTCGACAGCCGACAGGGCCCCTAGGGAATGAGAAATCATCGACGAACTGCTGTCACGGGTGACTCGTGGATTCGACAGCCGACAGGGCCCCTAGGGACTGAGAAATCATCGACGAACTGCTGTCACGGGTGACGCCTGGAATCGACAGCCAACACGGCCCCTAGGGACTGAGAAATCATATATCTACTCCTGTCACGGGTGACGCGTGGATTCGACAGCCGACAGGGCCCCTAGGGACTGAGAAATCATCGACGAACTGCTCTCACGGGTGACGAGTGGATTCGACAACCGACACCGCCCCTAGGGAGAGAGAAATCATTGACGAACTGCTGTCACGGGTGATGCGTGGATTCGACAACCGACAGGGCCCCTAGGGACTGAGAAATCATCGACGAACTGCTTTCACGGGTGCCGCGTGGAATCGACAGCCGACACGGCCCCTAGGGACTGAGAAATCATCGACGAACTGCTGTCACGGGTGACGCGTGGATTCGACAGCCGACAGGGCCCCTAGGGACTGAGAAATCATCGACGAACTGCTCTCACGGGTGACGAGTGGATTCGACAGCCGACACCGCCCCTAGGGAGAGAGAAATCATCGACGAACTGCTGTCACGGGTGACGCGTGGATTCGACAACCGACAGGGCCCCTAGGGACTGAGAAATCATCGACGAACTGCTGTCACGGGTGCCGCGTGGAATCGACAGCCGACACGGCCCCTAGGGACTGAGAAATCATCGACGAACTGCTGTCACGGGTGATGCGTGGATTCGACAGCCGACAGGGCCCCTAGGGACTGAGAAATCATCGACGAACTGCTCTCACGGGTGATGAGTGGAGTCGACAGCCGACACCGCCCTAGGGACGGAGAAATCATCGACGAACTGCTGTCTCGGGTGAGGCGTGGATTCGACAGCCGACACGGCCCTAGGGAATGAGAAATCATCGACGAACTGCTGTCACGGGTGACGCGTGGATTCGACAGCCGACAGGGCCCCTAGGGACTGAGAAATCATCCACGAACTGCTGTAACGGGTGACGCGTGGATTCGACAGCCGACAGGGCCCCTAGGGACTGAGAAATCATCGACGAACTGCTATCACGGGTGACGCCTGGAATCGACAGCCGACACGGCCCCTAGGGACTGAGAAATCATAGATCTACTCCTGTCACGGGTGACGCGTGGATTCGACAGCCGACACAGCCTCTAAGGACTTAGAAATCATCAACGAACTGCTGTCACGGGTGACGCGTGGATTCGACAGCCGACAGGGCCCCTAGGGACTGAGAAATCATCGACGAACTGCTCTCACGGGTGACGCGTGGATTCGACAGCCGACACGGCTCCTAGGGACTGAGAAATCATCGACGAACTGCTGTCACGAGTGACGCGTGGAATCGACACCGACAGGGCCCCTAGGGAATGAGAAATCATCGACGAACTGCTGTCACGGGTGACGCGTGGATTCGACAGCCGACAGGGCCCCTAGGGACTGAGAAATCATCGACGAACGGCTGTCACGGGTGACGCGTGGATTCTACAGCCGACAGGGCCTCTAGGGACAGAGAAATCATCGACGAACTGCTCTCACGGGTGATGAGTGGATTCGACAGTCGACACCGCCCTAGGGACGGAGAAATCATCGACGAACTGCTGTCACGGGTGACGCGTGGAATCAACAGCCGACAGGGCCCCTAGGGACTAAGAAATCATCGACGAACTGCTCTCACGGGTGATGAGTGGATTCGACAGTCGACACCGCCCTAGGGACGGAGAAATCATCGACGAACTGTTGTCTCGGGTGAGCCGTGGATTCGACAGCCGACAAGGCCCCTAGGGACTGAGAAATCATCGACGAACTGCTGTCACGGGTGACGCGTGGATTCGACAGCCGACACGGCTCTTAGGGACTGAGAAATCATCGACGAACTGCTGTCACGGGTGACGCGTGGAATCGACAGCCGACAGGGCCTCTAGGGACTGAGAAATCATCGAGGAACTGCTCTCACGGGTGACGAGTGGATTCGACAGCCGACACCGCCCCTAGGAACGGAAAAATCATCGACGAACTGCTGTCACGGGTGACGCGTGGATTCGACAGCCGACAGGGCCCCTAGGGACTGAGAAATCATCGACGAACTGCTGTCTCGGGTGAGGCGTGGATTCGACAGCCGACACAGCCCCTAGGGAATGAGAAATCATCGACGAACTGCTGTCACGGGTGACGTGTGGATTCGACACCCGACAGGGCCCCTAGGGACTGAGAAATCATCGACGAACTGCTGTCACGGGTGACGCGTGGAATCGACAGCCGACACGGCCCTAGGGACTGAGAAATCATCGACGAACTGCTCTCACGGGTGATGAGTGGATTCGACAGTCGACACCGCCCTAGGGACGGAGAAATCATCGACGAACTGCTGTCTCGGGTGAGGCGTGGATTCGACAGCCGACAAGGCCCCTAGGGACTGAGAAATCATCGACGAACTGCTGTCACGGGTGACGCGTGGAATCGACAGCCGACAGGGCCCCTAGGGACTGAGAAATCATCGACGAACTGCTCTCACGGGTGATGAGTGGATTCAACAGTCGACACCGCCCTAGGGACGGAGAAATCATCGACGAACTGCTGTCTCGGGTGAGCCGTGGATTCGACAGCCGACAAGGCCCCTAGGGACTGAGAAATCATCGACGAACTGCTGTCACGGGTGACGCGTGGATTCGACAGCCGACACGGCTCTTAGGGACTGAGAAATCATCGACGAACTGCTGTCACGGGTGACGCGTGGAATCGACAGCCGACAGGGCCCCTAGGGACTGAGAAATCATCGAGGAACTGCTCTCACGGGTGACGAGTGGATTCGACAGCCGACACCGCCCCTAGGAACGGAAAAATCATCGACGAACTGCTGTCACGGGTGACGCGTGGATTCGACAGCCGACAGGGCCCCTAGGGACTGAGAAATCATCGACGAACTGCTGTCTCGGGTGAGGCGTGGATTCGACAGCCGACATAGCCCCTAGGGAATGAGAAATCATCGACGAACTGCTGTCACGGGTGACGCGTGGATTCGACAGCCGACAGGGCCCCTAGGGACTGAGAAATCATCGACGAACTGCTGTCACGGGTGACGCGTGGAATCGACAGCCGACACGGCCCTAGGGACTGAGAAATCATCGACGAACGGCTGTCACGGGTGACGCGTGGATTCGACAGCCGACAAGGCCCCTAGGGACTGAGAAATGATCGACGAATTGCTGTCACGGGTGACGCGTGGAATCGACAGCCGACAGGGCCCCTAGGGACTGAGAAATACTCGACGAACTGCTCTCACGGGTGAAGAGTGGATTCGACAGCCGACACCGCCCCTAGGGACGGAAAAATCATCGACGAACTGCTGTCACGGGTGACGCGTGGATTCGACAGCCGACAGGGCCCCTAGGGACTGAGAAATCATCGACGAACTGCTGTCACGGGTGACGAGTGGAATCGACAGCCGACACGGCCCCTAGGGACTGAGAAATCATCGACGAACTGCTGTCTCGGGTGAGGCGTGGATTCGACAGCCGACACAGCCCCTAGGGAATGAGAAATCATCGACGAATTGCTGTCACGGGTGACGCGTGGATTCGACAGCCGACAGGGCCCCTAGGGACTGAGAAATCATCGACGAACTGCTGTCACGGGTGACGCGTGGAATCGACAGCCGACACGGCCCTAGGGACTGAGAAATCATCGACGAACGGCTGTCACGGGTGACGCGTGGATTCGACAGCCGACAAGGCCCCTAGGGACTGAGAAATCATCGACGAACTGCTGTCACGGGTGACGTGTGGAATCGACAGCCGACAGGGCCCCTAGGGACTGAGAAATACTCGACGAACTGCTCTCACGGGTGACGAGTGGATTCGACAGCCGACACCGCCCCTAGGGACGGAAAAATCATCGACGAACTGCTGTCACGGGTGACGCGTGGATTCGACAGCCGACAGGGCCCCTAGGGACTGAGAAATCATCGACGAACTGCTGTCACGGGTGACGCCTGGAATCGACAGCCGACACGGCCCCTAGGGACTGAGAAATCATCGACGAACTGCTGTCACGGTGACGCGTGGATTCGACAGCCGACAGGGCCCCTAGGGACAGAGAAATCATCGACGAACTGCTCTCACGGGTGATGAGTGGATTCGACAGTCGACACCGCCCTAGGGACGGAGAAATCATCGACGAACTGCTGTCTCGGGTGAGGCGTGGATTCGACAGCCGACAAGGCCCCTAGGGACTAAGAAATCATCGACGAACTGCTGTCACGGGTGACGCGTGGAATCGACAGCCGACAGGGCCCCTAGGGACTGAGAAATCATCGATGAACTGCTCTCACGGGTGACGAGTGGATTCGACAGCCGACACCGCCCCTAGGGACGGAAAAATCATCGACGAACTGCTGTCACGGGTGACGCGTGGATTCGACAGCCGACAAGGCCCTAGGGACTGAGAAATCATCGACGAACGGCTGTCACGGGTGACGCGTGGATTCGACAGCCGACAAGGCCCCTAGGGACTGAGAAATCATCGACGAACTGCTGTCACGGGTGACGCGTGGAATCGACAGCCGACAGGGCCCCTAGGGACTGAGAAATACTCGACGAACTGCTCTCACGGGTGAAGAGTGGATTCGACAGCCGACACCGCCCCTAGGGACGGAAAAATCATCGACGAACTGCTATCACGGGTGACGCGTGGATTCGACAGCCGACAGGGCCCCTAGGGACTGAGAAATCATCGACGAACGGCTGTCACGGGTGACGCGTGGATTCGACAGCCGACACGGCCCCTAGGGACTGAGAAATGATCGACGAATTGCTGTCACGGGTGACGCGTGGAATCGACAGCCGACAGGGCCCCTAGGGACTGAGAAATACTCGACGAATTGCTCTCACGGGTGAAGAGTGGATTCGACAGCCGACACCGCCCCTAGGGACGGAAAAATCATCGACGAACTGCTGTCACGGGTGACGCGTGGATTCGACAGCCGACAGGGCCCCTAGGGACTGAGAAATCAGTGACGAACTCCTGTCACGGGTGACGAGTGGAGTCGACAGCCGACACCGCCCCTAGGGACTGAGAAATCATAGATCTACTCCTGTCACGGGTGACGCGTGGATTCGACAGCCGACACAGCCTCTAAGGACTGAGAAATCATCGACGACCTGCTGTCACGGGTGACGAGTGGATTCGACACCCGACACGGCCCCTAGGGAATGAGGAATCATCGACGAACTGCTGTCACGGGTGACGTGTGGATTCGACAGCCGACAGGGCCCCTAGGGACTGAGAAATCATCGACGAACTGCTCTCACGGGTGATGAGTGGAATCGACAGGCGACACGGCCCCTAAGGACTGAGCAATCATCGACGAACTGCTGTCACGGGTGACGCGTGGATTCGACAACCGACAGGGCCCCTAGGGAATGAGAAATCATCGACGAACTACTGTCACGGGTGACTCGTGGATTCGACAGCCGACAGGGCCCCTAGGGACTGAGAAATCATCGACGAACTGCTGTCACGGGTGACGCCTGGAATCGACAGCCAACACGGCCCCTAGGGACTGAGAAATCATATATCTACTCCTGTCACGGGTGACGCGTGGATTCGACAGCCGACAGGGCCCCTAGGGACTGAGAAATCATCGACGAACTGCTCTCACGGGTGACGAGTGGATTCGACAACCGACACCGCCCCTAGGGAGAGAGAAATCATTGACGAACTGTTGTCACGGGTGATGCGTGGATTCGACAACCGACAGGGCCCCTAGGGACTGAGAAATCATCGACGAACTGCTTTCACGGGTGCCGCGTGGAATCGACAGCCGACACGGCCCCTAGGGACTGAGAAATCATCGACGAACTGCTCTCACGGGTGACGAGTGGATTCGACAGCCGACACCGCCCCTAGGGAGAGAGAAATCATCGACGAACTGCTGTCACGGGTGACGCGTGGATTCGACAACCGACAGGGCCCCTAGGGACTGAGAAATCATCGACGAACTGCTGTCACGGGTGCCGCGTGGAATCGACAGCCGACACGGCCCCTAGGGACTGAGAAATCATCGACGAACTGCTGTCACGGGTGATGCGTGGATTCGACAGCCGACAGGGCCCCTAGGGACTGAGAAATCATCGACGAACTGCTCTCACGGGTGATGAGTGGAGTCGACAGCCGACACCGCCCTAGGGACGGAGAAATCATCGACGAACTGCTGTCTCGGGTGAGGCGTGGATTCGACAGCCGACACGGCCCTAGGGAATGAGAAATCATCGACGAACTGCTGTCACGGGTGACGCGTGGATTCGACAGCCGACAGGGCCCCTAGGGACTGAGAAATCATCCACGAACTGCTGTAACGGGTGACGCGTGGATTCGACAGCCGACAGGGCCCATAGGGACTGAGAAATCATCGACGAACTGCTCTCACGGGTGACGAGTGGATTCGACAACCGACACCGCCCCTAGGGAGAGAGAAATCATTGATGAACTGCTGTCACGGGTGATGCGTGGATTCGACAACCGACAGGGCCCCTAGGGACTGAGAAATCATCGACGAACTGCTTTCACGGGTGCCGCGTGGAATCGACAGCCGACACGGCCCCTAGGGACTGAGAAATCATCGACGAACTGCTCTCACGGGTGACGAGTGGATTCGACAACCGACAGGGCCCCTAGGGAATGAGAAATCATCGACGAACTACTGTCACGGGTGACTCGTGGATTCGACAGCCGACAGGGCCCCTAGGGACTGAGAAATCATCGACGAACTGCTGTCACGGGTGACGCCTGGAATCGACAGCCAACACGGCCCCTAGGGACTGAGAAATCATATATCTACTCCTGTCACGGGTGACGCGTGGATTCGACAGCCGACAGGGCCCCTAGGGACTGAGAAATCATCGACGAACTGCTCTCACGGGTGACGAGTGGATTCGACAACCGACACCGCCCCTAGGGAGAGAGAAATCATTGACGAACTGCTGTCACGGGTGATGCGTGGATTCGACAACCGACAGGGCCCCTAGGGACTGAGAAATCATCGACGAACTGCTTTCACGGGTGCCGCGTGGAATCGACAGCCGACACGGCCCCTAGGGACTGAGAAATCATCGACGAACTGCTCTCACGGGTGACGAGTGGATTCGACAGCCGACACCGCCCCTAGGGAGAGAGAAATCATCGACGAACTGCTGTCACGGGTGACGCGTGGATTCGACAACCGACAGGGCCCCTAGGGACTGAGAAATCATCGACGAACTGCTGTCACGGGTGCCGCGTGGAATCGACAGCCGACACGGCCCCTAGGGACTGAGAAATCATCGACGAACTGCTGTCACGGGTGATGCGTGGATTCGACAGCCGACAGGGCCCCTAGGGACTGAGAAATCATCGACGAACTGCTCTCACGGGTGATGAGTGGAGTCGACAGCCGACACCGCCCTAGGGACGGAGAAATCATCGACGAACTGCTGTCTCGGGTGAGGCGTGGATTCGACAGCCGACACGGCCCTAGGGAATGAGAAATCATCGACGAACTGCTGTCACGGGTGACGCGTGGATTCGACAGCCGACAGGGCCCCTAGGGACTGAGAAATCATCCACGAACTGCTGTAACGGGTGACGCGTGGATTCGACAGCCGACAGGGCCCATAGGGACTGAGAAATCATCGACGAACTGCTCTCACGGGTGACGAGTGGATTCGACAACCGACACCGCCCCTAGGGAGAGAGAAATCATTGACGAACTGCTGTCACGGGTGATGCGTGGATTCGACAACCGACAGGGCCCCTAGGGACTGAGAAATCATCGACGAACTGCTTTCACGGGTGCCGCGTGGAATCGACAGCCGACACGGCCCCTAGGGACTGAGAAATCATCGACGAACTGCTGTCACGGGTGACGCGTGGATTCGACAGCCGACAGGGCCCCTAGGGACTGAGAAATCATCGACGAACTGCTCTCACGGGTGACGAGTGGATTCGACAGCCGACACCGCCCCTAGGGAGAGAGAAATCATCGACGAACTGCTGTCACGGGTGACGCGTGGATTCGACAACCGACAGGGCCCCTAGGGACTGAGAAATCATCGACGAACTGCTGTCACGGGTGCCGCGTGGAATCGACAGCCGACACGGCCCCTAGGGACTGAGAAATCATCGACGAACTGCTGTCACGGGTGATGCGTGGATTCGACAGCCGACAGGGCCCCTAGGGACTGAGAAATCATCGACGAACTGCTCTCACGGGTGATGAGTGGAGTCGACAGCCGACACCGCCCTAGGGACGGAGAAATCATCGACGAACTGCTGTCTCGGGTGAGGCGTGGATTCGACAGCCGACACGGCCCTAGGGAATGAGAAATCATCGACGAACTGCTGTCACGGGTGACGCGTGGATTCGACAGCCGACAGGGCCCCTAGGGACTGAGAAATCATCCACGAACTGCTGTAACGGGTGACGCGTGGATTCGACAGCCGACAGGGCCCCTAGGGACTGAGAAATCATCGACGAACTGCTATCACGGGTGACGCCTGGAATCGACAGCCGACACGGCCCCTAGGGACTGAGAAATCATAGATCTACTCCTGTCACGGGTGACGCGTGGATTCGACAGCCGACACAGCCTCTAAGGACTTAGAAATCATCAACGAACTGCTGTCACGGGTGACGCGTGGATTCGACAGCCGACAGGGCCCCTAGGGACTGAGAAATCATCGACGAACTGCTCTCACGGGTGACGCGTGGATTCGACAGCCGACACGGCTCCTAGGGACTGAGAAATCATCGACGAACTGCTGTCACGAGTGACGCGTGGAATCGACAACCGACAGGGCCCCTAGGGAATGAGAAATCATCGACGAACTGCTGTCACGGGTGACGCGTGGAATCGACAGCCGACAGGGCCCCTAGGGACTGAGAAATCATCGAGGAACTGCTCTCACGGGTGACGAGTGGATTCGACAGCCGACACCGCCCCTAGGAACGGAAAAATCATCGACGAACTGCTCTCACGGGTGATGAGTGGATTCGACAGTCGACACCGCCCTAGGGACGGAGAAATCATCGACGAACTGCTGTCACGGGTGACGCGTGGAATCAACAGCCGACAGGGCCCCTAGGGACTAAGAAATCATCGACGAACTGCTCTCACGGGTGATGAGTGGATTCGACAGTCGACACCGCCCTAGGGACGGAGAAATCATCGACGAACTGCTGTCTCGGGTGAGCCGTGGATTCGACAGCCGACAAGGCCCCTAGGGACTGAGAAATCATCGACGAACTGCTGTCACGGGTGACGCGTGGATTCGACAGCCGACACGGCTCTTAGGGACTGAGAAATCATCGACGAACTGCTGTCACGGGTGACGCGTGGAATCGACAGCCGACAGGGCCTCTAGGGACTGAGAAATCATCGAGGAACTGCTCTCACGGGTGACGAGTGGATTCGACAGCCGACACCGCCCCTAGGAACGGAAAAATCATCGACGAACTGCTGTCACGGGTGACGCGTGGATTCGACAGCCGACAGGGCCCCTAGGGACTGAGAAATCATCGACGAACTGCTGTCTCGGGTGAGGCGTGGATTCGACAGCCGACACAGCCCCTAGGGAATGAGAAATCATCGACGAACTGCTGTCACGGGTGACGTGTGGATTCGACACCCGACAGGGCCCCTAGGGACTGAGAAATCATCGACGAACTGCTGTCACGGGTGACGCGTGGAATCGACAGCCGACACGGCCCTAGGGACTGAGAAATCATCGACGAACTGCTCTCACGGGTGATGAGTGGATTCGACAGTCGACACCGCCCTAGGGACGGAGAAATCATCGACGAACTGCTGTCTCGGGTGAGGCGTGGATTCGACAGCCGACAAGGCCCCTAGGGACTGAGAAATCATCGACGAACTGCTGTCACGGGTGACGCGTGGAATCGACAGCCGACAGGGCCCCTAGGGACTGAGAAATCATCGACGAACTGCTCTCACGGGTGATGAGTGGATTCAACAGTCGACACCGCCCTAGGGACGGAGAAATCATCGACGAACTGCTGTCTCGGGTGAGCCGTGGATTCGACAGCCGACAAGGCCCCTAGGGACTGAGAAATCATCGACGAACTGCTGTCACGGGTGACGCGTGGATTCGACAGCCGACACGGCTCTTAGGGACTGAGAAATCATCGACGAACTGCTGTCACGGGTGACGCGTGGAATCGACAGCCGACAGGGCCCCTAGGGACTGAGAAATCATCGAGGAACTGCTCTCACGGGTGACGAGTGGATTCGACAGCCGACACCGCCCCTAGGAACGGAAAAATCATCGACGAACTGCTGTCACGGGTGACGCGTGGATTCGACAGCCGACAGGGCCCCTAGGGACTGAGAAATCATCGACGAACTGCTGTCTCGGGTGAGGCGTGGATTCGACAGCCGACATAGCCCCTAGGGAATGAGAAATCATCGACGAACTGCTGTCACGGGTGACGCGTGGATTCGACAGCCGACAGGGCCCCTAGGGACTGAGAAATCATCGACGAACTGCTGTCACGGGTGACGCGTGGAATCGACAGCCGACACGGCCCTAGGGACTGAGAAATCATCGACGAACGGCTGTCACGGGTGACGCGTGGATTCGACAGCCGACAAGGCCCCTAGGGACTGAGAAATGATCGACGAATTGCTGTCACGGGTGACGCGTGGAATCGACAGCCGACAGGGCCCCTAGGGACTGAGAAATACTCGACGAACTGCTCTCACGGGTGAAGAGTGGATTCGACAGCCGACACCGCCCCTAGGGACGGAAAAATCATCGACGAACTGCTGTCACGGGTGACGCGTGGATTCGACAGCCGACACCGCCCCTAGGGACTGAGAAATCATCGACGAACTGCTGTCACGGGTGACGAGTGGAATCGACAGCCGACACGGCCCCTAGGGACTGAGAAATCATCGACGAACTGCTGTCTCGGGTGAGGCGTGGATTCGACAGCCGACACAGCCCCTAGGGAATGAGAAATCATCGACGAATTGCTGTCACGGGTGACGCGTGGATTCGACAGCCGACAGGGCCCCTAGGGACTGAGAAATCATCGACGAACTGCTGTCACGGGTGACGCGTGGAATCGACAGCCGACACGGCCCTAGGGACTGAGAAATCATCGACGAACGGCTGTCACGGGTGACGCGTGGATTCGACAGCCGACAAGGCCCCTAGGGACTGAGAAATCATCGACGAACTGCTGTCACGGGTGACGTGTGGAATCGACAGCCGACAGGGCCCCTAGGGACTGAGAAATACTCGACGAACTGCTCTCACGGGTGACGAGTGGATTCGACAGCCGACACCGCCCCTAGGGACGGAAAAATCATCGACGAACTGCTGTCACGGGTGACGCGTGGATTCGACAGCCGACAGGGCCCCTAGGGACTGAGAAATCATCGACGAACTGCTGTCACGGGTGACGCCTGGAATCGACAGCCGACACGGCCCCTAGGGACTGAGAAATCATCGACGAACTGCTGTCACGGTGACGCGTGGATTCGACAGCCGACAGGGCCCCTAGGGACAGAGAAATCATCGACGAACTGCTCTCACGGGTGATGAGTGGATTCGACAGTCGACACCGCCCTAGGGACGGAGAAATCATCGACGAACTGCTGTCTCGGGTGAGGCGTGGATTCGACAGCCGACAAGGCCCCTAGGGACTAAGAAATCATCGACGAACTGCTGTCACGGGTGACGCGTGGAATCGACAGCCGACAGGGCCCCTAGGGACTGAGAAATCATCGATGAACTGCTCTCACGGGTGACGAGTGGATTCGACAGCCGACACCGCCCCTAGGGACGGAAAAATCATCGACGAACTGCTGTCACGGGTGACGCGTGGATTCGACAGCCGACAAGGCCCTAGGGACTGAGAAATCATCGACGAACGGCTGTCACGGGTGACGCGTGGATTCGACAGCCGACAAGGCCCCTAGGGACTGAGAAATCATCGACGAACTGCTGTCACGGGTGACGCGTGGAATCGACAGCCGACAGGGCCCCTAGGGACTGAGAAATACTCGACGAACTGCTCTCACGGGTGAAGAGTGGATTCGACAGCCGACACCGCCCCTAGGGACGGAAAAATCATCGACGAACTGCTATCACGGGTGACGCGTGGATTCGACAGCCGACAGGGCCCCTAGGGACTGAGAAATCATCGACGAACGGCTGTCACGGGTGACGCGTGGATTCGACAGCCGACACGGCCCCTAGGGACTGAGAAATGATCGACGAATTGCTGTCACGGGTGACGCGTGGAATCGACAGCCGACAGGGCCCCTAGGGACTGAGAAATACTCGACGAATTGCTCTCACGGGTGAAGAGTGGATTCGACAGCTGACACCGCCCCTAGGGACGGAAAAATCATCGACGAACTGCTGTCACGGGTGACGCGTGGATTTGACAGCCGACAGGGCCCCTAGGGACTGAGAAATCATCGACGAACTGCTGTCACGGGTGACGAGTGGAATCGACAGCCGACACGGCCCCTAGGGACTGAGAAATCATCGACGAACTGCTGTCACGGGTGATGCGTGGATTCGACAGCCGACAGGGCCCCTAGGGACAGAGAAATCATCGACGAACTGCTCTCACGGGTGATGAGTGGATTCGACAGTCGACACCGCCCTAGGGACGGAGAAATCATCGACGAACTGCTGTCTCGGGTGAGGCGTGGATTCGACAGCCGACAAGGCCCCTAGGGACTAAGAAATCATCGACGAACTGCTGTCACGGGTGACGCGTGGAATCGACAGCCGACAGGGCCCCTAGGGACTGAGAAATCGTCGATGAACTTCTCTCACGGGTGACGAGTGGATTCGACAGCCGACACCGCCCCTAGGGACGGAAAAATCATCGACGAACTGCTGTCACGGGTGACGCGTGGATTCGACAGCCGACAAGGCCCTAGGGACTGAGAAATCATCGACGAACGGCTGTCACGGGTGACGCGTGGATTCGACAGCCGACAAGGCCCCTAGGGACTGAGAAATCATCGACGAACTGCTGTCACGGGTGACGCGTGGAATCGACAGCCGACAGGGCCCCTAGGGACTGAGAAATACTCGACGAACTGCTCTCACGGGTGAAGAGTGGATTCGACAGCCGACACCGCCCCTAGGGACGGAAAAATCATCGACGAACTGCTATCACGGGTGACGCGTGGATTCGACAGCCGACAGGGCCCCTAGGGACTGAGAAATCATCGACGAACGGCTGTCACGGGTGACGCGTGGATTCGACAGCCGACACGGCCCCTAGGGACTGAGAAATGATCGACGAATTGCTGTCACGGGTGACGCGTGGAATCGACAGCCGACAGGGCCCCTAGGGACTGAGAAATACTCGACGAATTGCTCTCACGGGTGAAGAGTGGATTCGACAGCTGACACCGCCCCTAGGGACGGAAAAATCATCGACGAACTGCTGTCACGGGTGACGCGTGGATTTGACAGCCGACAGGGCCCCTAGGGACTGAGAAATCATCGACGAACTGCTGTCACGGGTGACGAGTGGAATCGACAGCCGACACGGCCCCTAGGGACTGAGAAATCATCGACGAACTGCTGTCACGGGTGATGCGTGGATTCGACAGCCGACAGGGCCCCTAGGGACTGAGAAATCATCGACGAACTGCTCTCACGGGTGATGAGTGGATTCGACAGTCGACACCGCCCTAGGGACGGAGAAATCATCGACGAACTGCTGTCTCGGGTGAGGCGTGGATTCGACAGCCGACAAGGCCCCTAGGGACTAAGAAATCATCGACGAACTGCTGTCACGGGTGACGCGTGGAATCGACAGCCGACAGGGCCCCTAGGGACTGAGAAATCATCGATGAACTGCTCTCACGGGTGACGAGTGGATTCGACAGCCGACACCGCCCCTAGGGACGGAAAAATCATCGACGAACTGCTGTCACGGGTGACGCGTGGATTCGACAGCCGACAAGGCCCTAGGGACTGAGAAATCATCGACGAACGGCTGTCACGGGTGACGCGTGGATTCGACAGCCGACAAGGCCCCTAGGGACTGAGAAATCATCGACGAACTGCTGTCACGGGTGACGCGTGGAATCGACAGCCGACAGGGCCCCTAGGGACTGAGAAATACTCGACGAACTGCTCTCACGGGTGAAGAGTGGATTCGACAGCCGACACCGCCCCTAGGGACGGAAAAATCATCGACGAACTGCTATCACGGGTGACGCGTGGATTCGACAGCCGACAGGGCCCCTAGGGACTGAGAAATCATCGACGAACGGCTGTCACGGGTGACGCGTGGATTCGACAGCCGACACGGCCCCTAGGGACTGAGAAATGATCGACGAATTGCTGTCACGGGTGACGCGTGGAATCGACAGCCGACAGGGCCCCTAGGGACTGAGAAATACTCGACGAATTGCTCTCACGGGTGAAGAGTGGATTCGACAGCCGACACCGCCCCTAGGGACGGAAAAATCATCGACGAACTGCTGTCACGGGTGACGCGTGGATTTGACAGCCGACAGGGCCCCTAGGGACTGAGAAATCATCGACGAACTGCTGTCACGGGTGACGAGTGGAATCGACAGCCGACACGGCCCCTAGGGACTGAGAAATCATCGACGAACTGCTGTCTCGGGTGAGGCGTGGATTCGACAGCCGACACAGGCCCTAGGGAATGAGAAATCATCGACGAACTGCTGTCACGGGTGACGCGTGGATTCGACAGCCGACAGGGCCCCTAGGGACTGAGAAATCATCGACGAACTGCTGTCACGGGTGACGCGTGGAATCGACAGCCGACACGGCCCTAGGGACTGAGAAATCATCGACGAACGGCTGTCACGGGTGACGCGTGGATTCGACAGCCGACAAGGCCCCTAGGGACTGAGAAATCATCGACGAACGGCTGTCACGGGTGACGCGTGGATTCGACAGCCGACAAGGCCCCTAGGGACTGAGAAATCATCGACGAACTGCTGTCACGGGTGACGCGTGGAATCGACAGCCGACAGGGCCCCTAGGGACTGAGAAATCATCGATGAACTGCTCTCACGGGTGACGAGTGGATTCGACAGCCGACACCGCCCCTAGGGACGGAAAAATCATCGACGAACTGCTGTCACGGGTGACGCGTGGATTCGACAGCCGACAAGGACCTAGGGACTGAGAAATCATCGACGAACGGCTGTCACGGGTGACGCGTGGATTCGACAGCCGACAGGGCCCCTAGGGACTGAGAAATACTCGACGAACTGCTCTCACGGGTGAAGAGTGGATTCGACAACCGACACCGCCCCTAGGGACGGAAAAATCATCGACGAACTGCTGTCACGGGTGACGCGTGGATTCGACAGCCGACAGGGCCCCTAGGGACTGAAAAATCATCGACGAACTGCTGTCACGGGTGAGGCGTGGAATCGACAGCCGACACGGCCCCTAGGGACTGAGAAATCATCGACGAACTGCTGTCTCGGGTGAGGCGTGGATTCGACAGCCGACACAGCCCCTAGGGAATGAGAAATCATCGACGAACTGCTGTGACGGGTGACGCGTGGATTCGACAGCCGATAGGGCCCCTAGGGACTGAGAAATCATCGACGAACTGCTGTCACGGGTGACGCGTGGAATCGACAGCCGACACGGCCCTAGGGACTGAGAAATCATCGACGAACTGCTGTCTCGGGTGAGGCGTGGATTCGACAGCCGACACGGCCCTAGGGAATGAGAAATCATCGACGAACTGCTGTCACGGGTGACGCGTGGATTCGACAGCCGACAGGGCCCCTAGGGACTGAGAAATCATCCACGAACTGCTGTAACGGGTGACGCGTGGATTCGACAGCCGACAGGGCCCCTAGGGACTGAGAAATCATCGACGAACTGCTATCACGGGTGACGCCTGGAATCGACAGCCGACACGGCCCCTAGGGACTGAGAAATCATAGATCTACTCCTGTCACGGGTGACGCGTGGATTCGACAGCCGACACAGCCTCTAAGGACTTAGAAATCATCAACGAACTGCTGTCACGGGTGACGCGTGGATTCGACAGCCGACAGGGCCCCTAGGGACTGAGAAATCATCGACGAACTGCTCTCACGGGTGACGCGTGGATTCGACAGCCGACACGGCTCCTAGGGACTGAGAAATCATCGACGAACTGCTGTCACGAGTGACGCGTGGAATCGACAACCGACAGGGCCCCTAGGGAATGAGAAATCATCGACGAACTGCTGTCACGGGTGACGCGTGGAATCGACAGCCGACAGGGCCCCTAGGGACTGAGAAATCATCGAGGAACTGCTCTCACGGGTGACGAGTGGATTCGACAGCCGACACCGCCCCTAGGAACGGAAAAATCATCGACGAACTGCTCTCACGGGTGATGAGTGGATTCGACAGTCGACACCGCCCTAGGGACGGAGAAATCATCGACGAACTGCTGTCACGGGTGACGCGTGGAATCAACAGCCGACAGGGCCCCTAGGGACTAAGAAATCATCGACGAACTGCTCTCACGGGTGATGAGTGGATTCGACAGTCGACACCGCCCTAGGGACGGAGAAATCATCGACGAACTGCTGTCTCGGGTGAGCCGTGGATTCGACAGCCGACAAGGCCCCTAGGGACTGAGAAATCATCGACGAACTGCTGTCACGGGTGACGCGTGGATTCGACAGCCGACACGGCTCTTAGGGACTGAGAAATCATCGACGAACTGCTGTCACGGGTGACGCGTGGAATCGACAGCCGACAGGGCCTCTAGGGACTGAGAAATCATCGAGGAACTGCTCTCACGGGTGACGAGTGGATTCGACAGCCGACACCGCCCCTAGGAACGGAAAAATCATCGACGAACTGCTGTCACGGGTGACGCGTGGATTCGACAGCCGACAGGGCCCCTAGGGACTGAGAAATCATCGACGAACTGCTGTCTCGGGTGAGGCGTGGATTCGACAGCCGACACAGCCCCTAGGGAATGAGAAATCATCGACGAACTGCTGTCACGGGTGACGTGTGGATTCGACACCCGACAGGGCCCCTAGGGACTGAGAAATCATCGACGAACTGCTGTCACGGGTGACGCGTGGAATCGACAGCCGACACGGCCCTAGGGACTGAGAAATCATCGACGAACTGCTCTCACGGGTGATGAGTGGATTCGACAGTCGACACCGCCCTAGGGACGGAGAAATCATCGACGAACTGCTGTCTCGGGTGAGGCGTGGATTCGACAGCCGACAAGGCCCCTAGGGACTGAGAAATCATCGACGAACTGCTGTCACGGGTGACGCGTGGAATCGACAGCCGACAGGGCCCCTAGGGACTGAGAAATCATCGACGAACTGCTCTCACGGGTGATGAGTGGATTCAACAGTCGACACCGCCCTAGGGACGGAGAAATCATCGACGAACTGCTGTCTCGGGTGAGCCGTGGATTCGACAGCCGACAAGGCCCCTAGGGACTGAGAAATCATCGACGAACTGCTGTCACGGGTGACGCGTGGATTCGACAGCCGACACGGCTCTTAGGGACTGAGAAATCATCGACGAACTGCTGTCACGGGTGACGCGTGGAATCGACAGCCGACAGGGCCCCTAGGGACTGAGAAATCATCGAGGAACTGCTCTCACGGGTGACGAGTGGATTCGACAGCCGACACCGCCCCTAGGAACGGAAAAATCATCGACGAACTGCTGTCACGGGTGACGCGTGGATTCGACAGCCGACAGGGCCCCTAGGGACTGAGAAATCATCGACGAACTGCTGTCTCGGGTGAGGCGTGGATTCGACAGCCGACATAGCCCCTAGGGAATGAGAAATCATCGACGAACTGCTGTCACGGGTGACGCGTGGATTCGACAGCCGACAGGGCCCCTAGGGACTGAGAAATCATCGACGAACTGCTGTCACGGGTGACGCGTGGAATCGACAGCCGACACGGCCCTAGGGACTGAGAAATCATCGACGAACGGCTGTCACGGGTGACGCGTGGATTCGACAGCCGACAAGGCCCCTAGGGACTGAGAAATGATCGACGAATTGCTGTCACGGGTGACGCGTGGAATCGACAGCCGACAGGGCCCCTAGGGACTGAGAAATACTCGACGAACTGCTCTCACGGGTGAAGAGTGGATTCGACAGCCGACACCGCCCCTAGGGACGGAAAAATCATCGACGAACTGCTGTCACGGGTGACGCGTGGATTCGACAGCCGACACCGCCCCTAGGGACTGAGAAATCATCGACGAACTGCTGTCACGGGTGACGAGTGGAATCGACAGCCGACACGGCCCCTAGGGACTGAGAAATCATCGACGAACTGCTGTCTCGGGTGAGGCGTGGATTCGACAGCCGACACAGCCCCTAGGGAATGAGAAATCATCGACGAATTGCTGTCACGGGTGACGCGTGGATTCGACAGCCGACAGGGCCCCTAGGGACTGAGAAATCATCGACGAACTGCTGTCACGGGTGACGCGTGGAATCGACAGCCGACACGGCCCTAGGGACTGAGAAATCATCGACGAACGGCTGTCACGGGTGACGCGTGGATTCGACAGCCGACAAGGCCCCTAGGGACTGAGAAATCATCGACGAACTGCTGTCACGGGTGACGTGTGGAATCGACAGCCGACAGGGCCCCTAGGGACTGAGAAATACTCGACGAACTGCTCTCACGGGTGACGAGTGGATTCGACAGCCGACACCGCCCCTAGGGACGGAAAAATCATCGACGAACTGCTGTCACGGGTGACGCGTGGATTCGACAGCCGACAGGGCCCCTAGGGACTGAGAAATCATCGACGAACTGCTGTCACGGGTGACGCCTGGAATCGACAGCCGACACGGCCCCTAGGGACTGAGAAATCATCGACGAACTGCTGTCACGGTGACGCGTGGATTCGACAGCCGACAGGGCCCCTAGGGACAGAGAAATCATCGACGAACTGCTCTCACGGGTGATGAGTGGATTCGACAGTCGACACCGCCCTAGGGACGGAGAAATCATCGACGAACTGCTGTCTCGGGTGAGGCGTGGATTCGACAGCCGACAAGGCCCCTAGGGACTAAGAAATCATCGACGAACTGCTGTCACGGGTGACGCGTGGAATCGACAGCCGACAGGGCCCCTAGGGACTGAGAAATCATCGATGAACTGCTCTCACGGGTGACGAGTGGATTCGACAGCCGACACCGCCCCTAGGGACGGAAAAATCATCGACGAACTGCTGTCACGGGTGACGCGTGGATTCGACAGCCGACAAGGCCCTAGGGACTGAGAAATCATCGACGAACGGCTGTCACGGGTGACGCGTGGATTCGACAGCCGACAAGGCCCCTAGGGACTGAGAAATCATCGACGAACTGCTGTCACGGGTGACGCGTGGAATCGACAGCCGACAGGGCCCCTAGGGACTGAGAAATACTCGACGAACTGCTCTCACGGGTGAAGAGTGGATTCGACAGCCGACACCGCCCCTAGGGACGGAAAAATCATCGACGAACTGCTATCACGGGTGACGCGTGGATTCGACAGCCGACAGGGCCCCTAGGGACTGAGAAATCATCGACGAACGGCTGTCACGGGTGACGCGTGGATTCGACAGCCGACACGGCCCCTAGGGACTGAGAAATGATCGACGAATTGCTGTCACGGGTGACGCGTGGAATCGACAGCCGACAGGGCCCCTAGGGACTGAGAAATACTCGACGAATTGCTCTCACGGGTGAAGAGTGGATTCGACAGCTGACACCGCCCCTAGGGACGGAAAAATCATCGACGAACTGCTGTCACGGGTGACGCGTGGATTTGACAGCCGACAGGGCCCCTAGGGACTGAGAAATCATCGACGAACTGCTGTCACGGGTGACGAGTGGAATCGACAGCCGACACGGCCCCTAGGGACTGAGAAATCATCGACGAACTGCTGTCACGGGTGATGCGTGGATTCGACAGCCGACAGGGCCCCTAGGGACAGAGAAATCATCGACGAACTGCTCTCACGGGTGATGAGTGGATTCGACAGTCGACACCGCCCTAGGGACGGAGAAATCATCGACGAACTGCTGTCTCGGGTGAGGCGTGGATTCGACAGCCGACAAGGCCCCTAGGGACTAAGAAATCATCGACGAACTGCTGTCACGGGTGACGCGTGGAATCGACAGCCGACAGGGCCCCTAGGGACTGAGAAATCATCGATGAACTTCTCTCACGGGTGACGAGTGGATTCGACAGCCGACACCGCCCCTAGGGACGGAAAAATCATCGACGAACTGCTGTCACGGGTGACGCGTGGATTCGACAGCCGACAAGGCCCTAGGGACTGAGAAATCATCGACGAACGGCTGTCACGGGTGACGCGTGGATTCGACAGCCGACAAGGCCCCTAGGGACTGAGAAATCATCGACGAACTGCTGTCACGGGTGACGCGTGGAATCGACAGCCGACAGGGCCCCTAGGGACTGAGAAATACTCGACGAACTGCTCTCACGGGTGAAGAGTGGATTCGACAGCCGACACCGCCCCTAGGGACGGAAAAATCATCGACGAACTGCTATCACGGGTGACGCGTGGATTCGACAGCCGACAGGGCCCCTAGGGACTGAGAAATCATCGACGAACGGCTGTCACGGGTGACGCGTGGATTCGACAGCCGACACGGCCCCTAGGGACTGAGAAATGATCGACGAATTGCTGTCACGGGTGACGCGTGGAATCGACAGCCGACAGGGCCCCTAGGGACTGAGAAATACTCGACGAATTGCTCTCACGGGTGAAGAGTGGATTCGACAGCTGACACCGCCCCTAGGGACGGAAAAATCATCGACGAACTGCTGTCACGGGTGACGCGTGGATTTGACAGCCGACAGGGCCCCTAGGGACTGAGAAATCATCGACGAACTGCTGTCACGGGTGACGAGTGGAATCGACAGCCGACACGGCCCCTAGGGACTGAGAAATCATCGACGAACTGCTGTCACGGGTGATGCGTGGATTCGACAGCCGACAGGGCCCCTAGGGACTGAGAAATCATCGACGAACTGCTCTCACGGGTGATGAGTGGATTCGACAGTCGACACCGCCCTAGGGACGGAGAAATCATCGACGAACTGCTGTCTCGGGTGAGGCGTGGATTCGACAGCCGACAAGGCCCCTAGGGACTAAGAAATCATCGACGAACTGCTGTCACGGGTGACGCGTGGAATCGACAGCCGACAGGGCCCCTAGGGACTGAGAAATCATCGATGAACTGCTCTCACGGGTGACGAGTGGATTCGACAGCCGACACCGCCCCTAGGGACGGAAAAATCATCGACGAACTGCTGTCACGGGTGACGCGTGGATTCGACAGCCGACAAGGCCCTAGGGACTGAGAAATCATCGACGAACGGCTGTCACGGGTGACGCGTGGATTCGACAGCCGACAAGGCCCCTAGGGACTGAGAAATCATCGACGAACTGCTGTCACGGGTGACGCGTGGAATCGACAGCCGACAGGGCCCCTAGGGACTGAGAAATACTCGACGAACTGCTCTCACGGGTGAAGAGTGGATTCGACAGCCGACACCGCCCCTAGGGACGGAAAAATCATCGACGAACTGCTATCACGGGTGACGCGTGGATTCGACAGCCGACAGGGCCCCTAGGGACTGAGAAATCATCGACGAACGGCTGTCACGGGTGACGCGTGGATTCGACAGCCGACACGGCCCCTAGGGACTGAGAAATGATCGACGAATTGCTGTCACGGGTGACGCGTGGAATCGACAGCCGACAGGGCCCCTAGGGACTGAGAAATACTCGACGAATTGCTCTCACGGGTGAAGAGTGGATTCGACAGCCGACACCGCCCCTAGGGACGGAAAAATCATCGACGAACTGCTGTCACGGGTGACGCGTGGATTTGACAGCCGACAGGGCCCCTAGGGACTGAGAAATCATCGACGAACTGCTGTCACGGGTGACGAGTGGAATCGACAGCCGACACGGCCCCTAGGGACTGAGAAATCATCGACGAACTGCTGTCTCGGGTGAGGCGTGGATTCGACAGCCGACACAGGCCCTAGGGAATGAGAAATCATCGACGAACTGCTGTCACGGGTGACGCGTGGATTCGACAGCCGACAGGGCCCCTAGGGACTGAGAAATCATCGACGAACTGCTGTCACGGGTGACGCGTGGAATCGACAGCCGACACGGCCCTAGGGACTGAGAAATCATCGACGAACGGCTGTCACGGGTGACGCGTGGATTCGACAGCCGACAAGGCCCCTAGGGACTGAGAAATCATCGACGAACGGCTGTCACGGGTGACGCGTGGATTCGACAGCCGACAAGGCCCCTAGGGACTGAGAAATCATCGACGAACTGCTGTCACGGGTGACGCGTGGAATCGACAGCCGACAGGGCCCCTAGGGACTGAGAAATCATCGATGAACTGCTCTCACGGGTGACGAGTGGATTCGACAGCCGACACCGCCCCTAGGGACGGAAAAATCATCGACGAACTGCTGTCACGGGTGACGCGTGGATTCGACAGCCGACAAGGACCTAGGGACTGAGAAATCATCGACGAACGGCTGTCACGGGTGACGCGTGGATTCGACAGCCGACAGGGCCCCTAGGGACTGAGAAATACTCGACGAACTGCTCTCACGGGTGAAGAGTGGATTCGACAACCGACACCGCCCCTAGGGACGGAAAAATCATCGACGAACTGCTGTCACGGGTGACGCGTGGATTCGACAGCCGACAGGGCCCCTAGGGACTGAAAAATCATCGACGAACTGCTGTCACGGGTGAGGCGTGGAATCGACAGCCGACACGGCCCCTAGGGACTGAGAAATCATCGACGAACTGCTGTCTCGGGTGAGGCGTGGATTCGACAGCCGACACAGCCCCTAGGGAATGAGAAATCATCGACGAACTGCTGTGACGGGTGACGCGTGGATTCGACAGCCGATAGGGCCCCTAGGGACTGAGAAATCATCGACGAACTGCTGTCACGGGTGACGCGTGGAATCGACAGCCGACACGGCCCTAGGGACTGAGAAATCATCGACGAACTGCTGTCACGGGTGACGCGTGGATTCGACAGCCGACAGGGCCCCTAGGGACTGAGAAATCATCGAGGAACTGCTGTCACGGGTGACGCGTGGAATCGACACCCGACAGGGCCCCTAGGGACTGAGAAATCATCGACGAACTGCTCTCACGGGTGACGAGTGGATTCGACAGCCGACACCGCCCCTAGGGACGGAAAAATCATCGACGAACTGCTGTCACGGGTGACGCGTGGATTCGACAGCCGACAGGGCTCCTAGGGACTGAGAAATCATCGACGAACTGCTGTCTCGGGTGAGGCGTGGATTCGACAGCCCACACAGCCCCTAGGGAATGAGAAATCATCGACGAACTGCTGTCACGGGTGACGCGTGGATTCGACAGCCGACAGGGCCCCTAGGGACAGAGAAATCATCGACGAACTGCTCTCACGGGTGACGCGTGGATTCGACAGCCGACAGGGCCCCTAGGGACAGAGAAATCATCGACGAACTGCTCTCACGGGTGATGAGTGGATTCGACAATCGACACCGCCCTAGGGACGGAGAAATCATCGACGAACTGCTGTCTCGGGTGAGGCGTGGATTCGACAGGCGACAAGGCCCCTAGGGACTGAGAAATCATCGACGAACTGCTGTCACGGGTGACGCGTGGAATCGACAGCCGACACGGCCCTAGGGACTGAGAAATCATCGACGAACGGCTGTCACGGGTGACGCGTGGATTCGACAGCCGACAAGGCCCCTAGGGACTGAGAAATGATCGACGAACTGCTGTCACGGGTGACGCCTGGAATCGACAGCCGACACGGCCCCTAGGGACTGAGAAATCATCGACGAACTGCTGTCACGGGTGACGCGTGGAATCGACAGCCGACACGGCCCTAGGGACTAAGAAATCATCGACGAACGGCTGTCACGGGTGACGCGTGGATTCGACAGCCGACAAGGCCCCTAGGGACTGAGAAATCATCGACGAACTGCTGTCACGGGTGACGTGTGGAATCGACAGCCGACAGGGCCCCTAGGGACTGAGAAATACTCGACGAACTGCTCTCACGGGTGACGAGTGGATTCGACAGCCGACACCGCCCCTAGGGACGGAAAAATCATCGACGAACTGCTGTCACGGGTGACGCGTGGATTCGACAGCCGACAGGGCCCCTAGGGACTGAGAAATCATCGACGAACTGCTGTCACGGGTGACGCCTGGAATCGACAGCCGACACGGCCCCTAGGGACTGAGAAATCATCGACGAACTGCTGTCACGGTGACGCGTGGATTCGACAGCCGACAGGGCCCCTAGGGACTGAGAAATCATCGACGAACTGCTGTCACGGGTGACGCCTGGAATCGACAGCCGACACGGCCCCTAGGGACTGAGAAATCATCGACGAACTGCTGTCACGGTGACGCGTGGATTCGACAGCCGACAGGGCCCCTAGGGACAGAGAAATCATCGACGAACTGCTCTCACGGGTGATGAGTGGATTCGACAGTCGACACCGCCCTAGGGACGGAGAAATCATCGACGAACTGCTGTCTCGGGTGAGGCGTGGATTCGACAGCCGACAAGGCCCCTAGGGACTGAGAAATCATCGACGAACTGCTGTCACGGGTGACGCGTGGAATCGACAGCCGACAGGGCCCCTAGGGACTGAGAAATCATCGAGGAACTGCTCTCACGGGTGACGAGTGGATTCGACAGCCGACACCGCCCCTAGGGACGGAAAAATCATCGACGAACTGCTGTCACGGGTGACGCGTGGATTCGACAGCCGACAGGGCCCCTAGGGACTGAGAAATCATCGACGAACTGCTGTCTCGGGTGAGGCGTGGATTCGACAGCCGACACAGCCCCTAGGGAATGAGAAATCATCGACGAACTGCTGTCACGGGTGACGCGTGGATTCGACAGCCGACAGGGCCCCTAGGGACAGAGAAATCATCGACGAACTGCTGTCACGGGTGACGCCTGGAATCGACAGCCGACACGGCCCCTAGGGACTGAGAAATCATCGACGAACTGCTGTCACGGTGACGCGTGGATTCGACAGCCGACAGGGCCCCTAGGGACTGAAAAATCATCGACGAACTGCTGTCACGGGTGAGGCGTGGAATCGACAGCCGACACGGCCCCTAGGGACTGAGAAATCATCGACGAACTGCTGTCTCGGGTGAGGCGTGGATTCGACAGCCGACACAGCCCCTAGGGAATGAGAAATCATCGACGAACTGCTGTCACGGGTGACGCGTGGATTCGACAGCCGACAGGGCCCCTAGGGACTGAGAAATCATCGACGAACTGCTGTCACGGGTGACGCGTGGAATCGACAGCCGACACGGCCCTAGGGACTGAGAAATCATCGACGAACGGCTGTCACGGGTGACGCGTGGATTCGACAGCCGACAAGGCCCCTAGGGACTGAGAAATCATCGACGAACTGCTGTCACGGGTGACGCGTGGAATCGACAGCCGACAGGGCCCCTAGGGACTGAGAAATACTCGACGAACTGCTCTCACGGGTGACGAGTGGATTCGACAGCCGACACGGCCCCTAGGGACTGAGAAATCATCGATGAACTGCTGTCTCGGGTGAGGCGTGGATTCGACAGCCGACACAGCCCCTAGGGAATGAGAAATCATCGACGAACTGCTGTCACGGGTGACGCGTGGATTCGACAGCCGACAGGGCCCCTAGGGACTGAGAAATCATCGACGAACTGCTGTCACGGGTGACGCGTGGAATCGACAGCCGACACGGCCCTAGGGACTGAGAAATCATCGACGAACGGCTGTCACGGGTGACGCGTGGATTCGACAGCCGACAAGGCCCCTAGGGACTGAGAAATCATCGACGAACTGCTGTCACGGGTGACGTGTGGAATCGACAGCCGACAGGGCCCCTAGGGACTGAGAAATACTCGACGAACTGCTCTCACGGGTGACGAGTGGATTCGACAGCCGACACCGCCCCTAGGGACGGAAAAATCATCGACGAACTGCTGTCACGGGTGACGCGTGGATTCGACAGCCGACAGGGCCCCTAGGGACTGAGAAATCATCGACGAACTGCTGTCACGGGTGACGCCTGGAATCGACAGCCGACACGGCCCCTAGGGACTGAGAAATCATCGACGAACTGCTGTCACGGTGACGCGTGGATTCGACAGCCGACAGGGCCCCTAGGGACAGAGAAATCATCGACGAACTGCTCTCACGGGTGCTGAGTGGATTCGACAGTCGACACCGCCCTAGGGACGGAGAAATCATCGACGAACTGCTGTCTCGGGTGAGGCGTGGATTCGACAGCCGACAAGGCCCCTAGGGACTGAGAAATCATCGACGAACTGCTGTCACGGGTGACGCGTGGAATCGACAGCCGACAGGGCCCCTAGGGACTGAGAAATCATCGAGGAACTGCTCTCACGGGTGACGAGTGGATTCGACAGCCGACACCGCCCCTAGGGACGGAAAAATCATCGACGAACTGCTGTCACGGGTGACGCGTGGATTCGACAGCCGACAGGGCCCCTAGGGACTGAGAAATCATCGACGAACTGCTGTCTCGGGTGAGGCGTGGATTCGACAGCCGACACAGCCCCTAGGGAATGAGAAATCATCGACGAACTGCTGTCACGGGTGACGCGTGGATTCGACAGCCGACAGGGCCCCTAGGGACAGAGAAATCATCGACGAACTGCTGTCACGGGTGACGCCTGGAATCGACAGCCGACACGGCCCCTAGGGACTGAGAAATCATCGACGAACTGCTGTCACGGTGACGCGTGGATTCGACAGCCGACAGGGCCCCTAGGGACTGAAAAATCATCGACGAACTGCTGTCACGGGTGAGGCGTGGAATCGACAGCCGACACGGCCCCTAGGGACTGAGAAATCATCGACGAACTGCTGTCTCGGGTGAGGCGTGGATTCGACAGCCGACACAGCCCCTAGGGAATGAGAAATCATCGACGAACTGCTGTCACGGGTGACGCGTGGATTCGACAGCCGACAGGGCCCCTAGGGACTGAGAAATCATCGACGAACTGCTGTCACGGGTGACGCGTGGAATCGACAGCCGACACGGCCCTAGGGACTGAGAAATCATCGACGAACGGCTGTCACGGGTGACGCGTGGATTCGACAGCCGACAAGGCCCCTAGGGACTGAGAAATCATCGACGAACTGCTGTCACGGGTGACGCGTGGAATCGACAGCCGACAGGGCCCCTAGGGACTGAGAAATACTCGACGAACTGCTCTCACGGGTGACGAGTGGATTCGACAGCCGACACCGCCCCTAGGGACGGAAAAATCATCGACGAACTGCTGTCACGGGTGACGCGTGGATTCGACAGCCGACAGGGCCCCTAGGGACAGAGAAATCATCGACGAACTGCTGTCACGGGTGACGCCTGGAATCGACAGCCGACACGGCCCCTAGGGACTGAGAAATCATCGACGAACTGCTGTCACGGTGACGCGTGGATTCGACAGCCGACAGGGCCCCTAGGGACAGAGAAATCATCGACGAACTGCTCTCACGGGTGATGAGTGGATTCGACAGTCGACACCGCCCTAGGGACGGAGAAATCATCGACGAACTGCTGTCTCGGGTGAGGCGTGGATTCGACAGCCGACAAGGCCCCTAGGGACTGAGAAATCATCGACGAACTGCTGTCTCGGGTGAGGCGTGGATTCGACAGCCGACACAGCCCCTAGGGAATGAGAAATCATCGACGAACTGCTGTCACGGGTGACGCGTGGATTCGACAGCCGACAGGGCCCCTAGGGACAGAGAAATCATCGACGAACTGCTGTCACGGGTGACGCCTGGAATCGACAGCCGACACGGCCCCTAGGGACTGAGAAATCATCGACGAACTGCTGTCACGGTGACGCGTGGATTCGACAGCCGACAGGGCCCCTAGGGACAGAGAAATCATCGACGAACTGCTCTCACGGGTGATGAGTGGATTCGACAGTCGACACCGCCCTAGGGACGGAGAAATCATCGACGAACTGCTGTCTCGGGTGAGGCGTGGATTCGACAGCCGACAGGGCCCCTAGGGACTGAGAAATCATCGACGAACTGCTGTCACGGGTGACGCGTGGAATCGACAGCCGACACGGCCCTAGGGACTGAGAAATCATCGACGAACGGCTGTCACGGGTGACGCGTGGATTCGACAGCCGACAAGGCCCCTAGGGACTGAGAAATCATCGACGAACTGCTGTCACGGGTGACGCGTGGAATCGACAGCCGACAGGGCCCCTAGGGACTGAGAAATACTCGACGAACTGCTCTCACGGGTGACGAGTGGATTCGACAGCCGACACCGCCCCTAGGGACGGAAAAATCATCGACGAACTGCTGTCACGGGTGACGCGTGGATTCGACAGCCGACAGGGCCCCTAGGGACAGAGAAATCATCGACGAACTGCTGTCACGGGTGACGCCTGGAATCGACAGCCGACACGGCCCCTAGGGACTGAGAAATCATCGACGAACTGCTGTCACGGTGACGCGTGGATTCGACAGCCGACAGGGCCCCTAGGGACAGAGAAATCATCGACGAACTGCTCTCACGGGTGACGCGTGGATTCGACAGCCGACAGGGCCCCTAGGGACGGAGAAATCATCGACGAACTGCTGTCACGGGTGACGCGTGGATTCGACAGCCGACAGGGCCCCTAGGGACTGAGAAATCATCGACGAACTGCTGTCACGGGTGACGCGTGGAATCGACACCCGACAGGGCCCCTAGGGACTGAGAAATCATCGACGAACTGCTCTCACGGGTGACGAGTGGATTCGACAGCCGACACCGCCCCTAGGGACGGAAAAATCATCGACGAACTGCTGTCACGGGTGACGCGTGGATTCGACAGCCGACAGGGCCCCTAGGGACTGAGAAATCATCGACGAACTGCTGTCTCGGGTGAGGCGTGGATTCGACAGCCCACACAGCCCCTAGGGAATGAGAAATCATCGACGAACTGCTGTCACGGGTGACGCGTGGATTCGACAGCCGACGGGGCCCCTAGGGACAGAGAAATCATCGACGAACTGCTCTCACGGGTGACGCGTGGATTCGACAGCCGACAGGGCCCCTAGGGACTGAGAAATCATCGACGAACTGCTGTCACGGGTGACGAGTGGAATCGACAGCCGACACGGCCCCTAGGGACTGAGAAATCATCGACGAACTGTTGTCTCGGGTGAGGCGTGGATTCGACAGCCGACACAGCCCCTAGGGAATGAGAAATCATCGACGAACTGCTGTCACGGGTGACGCGTGGATTCGACAGCCGACAGGGCCCCTAGGGACTGAGAAATCATCGACGAACTGCTGTCACGGGTGACGCGTGGAATCGACAGCCGACACGGCCCTAGGGACTGAGAAATCATCGACGAACGGCTGTCACGGGTGACGCGTGGATTCGACAGCCGACAAGGCCCCTAGGGACTGAGAAATCATCGACGAACTGCTGTCACGGGTGACGCGTGGAATCGACAGCCGACAGGGCCCCTAGGGACTGAGAAATACTCGACGAACTGCTCTCACGGGTGAAGAGTGGATTCGACAGCCGACACCGCCCCTAGGGACGGAAAAATCATCGACGAACTGCTGTCACGGGTGACGCGTGGATTCGACAGCCGACAGGGCCCCTAGGGACTGAGAAATCATCGACGAACTGCTGTCACGGGTGACGCCTGGAATCGACAGCCGACACGGCCCCTAGGGACTGAGAAATCATCGACGAACTGCTGTCACGGTGACGCGTGGATTCGACAGCCGACAGGGCCCCTAGGGACAGAGAAATCATCGACGAACTGCTCTCACGGGTGATGAGTGGATTCGACAGTCGACACCGCCCTAGGGACGGAGAAATCATCGACGAACTGCTGTCTCGGGTGAGGCGTGGATTCGACAGCCGACAAGGCCCCTAGGGACTGAGAAATCATCGACGAACTGCTGTCACGGGTGACGCGTGGAATCGACAGCCGACAGGGCCCCTAGGGACTGAGAAATCATCGATGAACTGCTCTCACGGGTGACGAGTGGATTCGACAGCCGACACCGCCCCTAGGGACGGAAAAATCATCGACGAACTGCTGTCACGGGTGACGCGTGGATTCGACAGCCAACAGGGCCCCTAGGGACTGAGAAATCATCGACGAACTGCTGTCTCGGGTGAGGCGTGGATTCGACAGCCGACACAGCCCCTAGGGAATGAGAAATCATCGACGAACTGCTGTCACGGGTGACGCGTGGATTCGACAGCCGACAGGGCCCCTAGGGACAGAGAAATCATCGACGAACTGCTGTCACGGGTGACGCCTGGAATCGACAGCCGACACGGCCCCTAGGGACTGAGAAATCATCGACGAACTGCTGTCACGGTGACGCGTGGATTCGACAGCCTACAGGGCCCCTAGGGACAGAGAAATCATCGACGAACTGCTCTCACGGGTGACGCGTGGATTCGACAGCCGACACCGCCCCTAGGGACGGAAAAATCATCGACGAACTGCTGTCACGGGTGACGCGTGGATTCGACAGCCGACAGGGCCCCTAGGGACTGAGAAATCATCGACGAACTGCTGTCACGGGTGACGTGTGGAATCGACAGCCGACAGGGCCCCTAGGGACTGAGAAATACTCGACGAACTGCTCTCACGGGTGACGAGTGGATTCGACAGCCGACACCGCCCCTAGGGACGGAAAAATCATCGACGAACTGCTGTCACGGGTGACGCGTGGATTCGACAGCCGACAGGGCCCCTAGGGACTGAGAAATCATCGACGAACTGCTGTCACGGGTGACGCCTGGAATCGACAGCCGACACGGCCCCTAGGGACTGAGAAATCATCGACGAACTGCTGTCACGGTGACGCGTGGATTCGACAGCCGACAGGGCCCCTAGGGACAGAGAAATCATCGACGAACTGCTCTCACGGGTGAGGAGTGGATTCGACAGTCGACACCGCCCTAGGGACGGAGAAATCATCGACGAACTGCTGTCTCGGGTGAGGCGTGGATTCGACAGCCGACAAGGCCCCTAGGGACTGAGAAATCATCGACGAACTGCTGTCACGGGTGACGCGTGGAATCGACAGCCGACAGGGCCCCTAGGGACTGAGAAATCATCGATGAACTGCTCTCACGGGTGACGAGTGGATTCGACAGCCGACACCGCCCCTAGGGACGGAAAAATCATCGACGAACTGCTGTCACGGGTGACGCGTGGATTCGACAGCCGACAGGGCCCCTAGGGACTGAGAAATCATCGACGAACTGCTGTCTCGGGTGAGGCGTGGATTCGACAGCCGACACAGCCCCTAGGGAATGAGAAATCATCGACGAACTGCTGTCACGGGTGACGCGTGGATTCGACAGCCGACAGGGCCCCTAGGGACAGAGAAATCATCGACGAACTGCTGTCACGGGTGACGCCTGGAATCGACAGCCGACACGGCCCCTAGGGACTGAGAAATCATCGACGAACTGCTGTCACGGTGACGCGTGGATTCGACAGCCGACAGGGCCCCTAGGGACAGAGAAATCATCGACGAACTGCTCTCACGGGTGACGCGTGGATTCGACAGCCGACACCGCCCCTAGGGACGGAAAAATCATCGACGAACTGCTGTCACGGGTGACGCGTGGATTCGACAGCCGACAGGGCCCCTAGGGACTGAGAAATCAACGACGAACTGCTGTCACGGGTGACGCGTGGAATCGACACCCGGCAGGGCCCCTGGGGACTGAGAAATACTCGACGAACTGCTCTCACGGGTGAAGAGTGGATTCGACAGCCGACACCGCCCCTAGGGACGGAAAAATCATCGACGAACTGCTGTCACGGGTGACGCGTGGATTCGACAGCCGACAGGGCCCCTAGGGACTGAGAAATCATCGACGAACTGCTGTCACGGGTGACGCGTGGAATCGACAGCCGACACGGCCCCTAGGGACTGAGAAATCATCGACGAACTGCTGTCTCGGGTGAGGCGTGGATTCGACAGCCGACACAGCCCCTAGGGAATGAGAAATCATCGACGAACTGCTCTCACGGGTGACGCGTGGATTCGACAGCCGACAGGGCCCCTAGGGACAGAGAAATCATCGACGAACTGCTCTCACGGGTGATGAGTGGATTCGACATTCGACACGGCCCTAGGGACGGAGAAATCATCGACGAACTGCTGTCTCGGGTGAGGCGTGGATTCGACAGGCGACAAGGCCCCTAGGGACTGAGAAATCATCGACGAACTGCTGTCACGGGTGACGCGTGGAATCGACAGCCGACAGGGCCCCTAGGGACTGAGAAATCATCGACGAACGGCTCTCACGGGTGACGAGTGGATTCGACAGCCGACACCGCCCCTAGGGACGGAAAAATCATCGACGAACTGCTGTCACGGGTGACGCGTGGATTCGACAGCCGACAGGGCCCCTAGGGACAGAGAAATCATCGACGAACTGCTGTCACGGGTGACGCCTGGAATCGACAGCCGACACGGCTCCTAGGGACTGAGAAATCATCGACGAACTGCTGTCACGGGTGACGCGTGGATTCGACAGCCGACAGGGCCCCTAGGGACTGAGAAATCATCGACGAACTGCTCTCACGGGTGACGAGTGGATTCGACAGCCGACACCGCCCCTAGGGACGGAAAAATCATCGACGAACTGCTGTCACGGGTGACGCGTGGATTCGACAGCCGACAAGGCCCCTAGGGACTGATAAATCATCGACGAACTGCTGTCACGGGTGACGCGTGGAATCGACAGCCGACAGGGCCCCTAGGGACAGAGAAATCATCGACGAACTGCTCTCACGGGTGACGCGTGGATTCGACAGCCGACACCGCCCCTAGGGACGGAAAAATCATCGACGAACTGCTGTCACGGGTGACGCGTGGATTCGACAGCCGACAGGGCCCCTAGGGACTGAGAAATCATCGACGAACTGCTGTCACGGGTGACGTGTGGAATCGACAGCCGACAGGGCCCCTAGGGACTGAGAAATACTCGACGAACTGCTCTCACGGGTGACGAGTGGATTCGACAGCCGACACCGCCCCTAGGGACGGAAAAATCATCGACGAACTGCTGTCACGGGTGACGCGTGGATTCGACAGCCGACAGGGCCCCTAGGGACTGAGAAATCATCGACGAACTGCTGTCACGGGTGACGCCTGGAATCGACAGCCGACACGGCCCCTAGGGACTGAGAAATCATCGACGAACTGCTGTCACGGTGACGCGTGGATTCGACAGCTGACAGGGCCCCTAGGGACAGAGAAATCATCGACGAACTGCTCTCACGGGTGAGGAGTGGATTCGACAGTCGACACCGCCCTAGGGACGGAGAAATCATCGACGAACTGCTGTCTCGGGTGAGGCGTGGATTCGACAGCCGACAAGGCCCCTAGGGACTGAGAAATCATCGACGAACTGCTGTCACGGGTGACGCGTGGAATCGACAGCCGACAGGGCCCCTAGGGACTGAGAAATCATCGATGAACTGCTCTCACGGGTGACGAGTGGATTCGACAGCCGACACCGCCCCTAGGGACGGAAAAATCATCGACGAACTGCTGTCACGGGTGACGCGTGGATTCGACAGCCGACAGGGCCCCTAGGGACTGAGAAATCATCGACGAACTGCTGTCTCGGGTGAGGCGTGGATTCGACAGCCGACACAGCCCCTAGGGAATGAGAAATCATCGACGAACTGCTGTCACGGGTGACGCGTGGATTCGACAGCCGACAGGGCCCCTAGGGACAGAGAAATCATCGACGAACTGCTGTCACGGGTGACGCCTGGAATCGACAGCCGACACGGCCCCTAGGGACTGAGAAATCATCGACGAACTGCTGTCACGGTGACGCGTGGATTCGACAGCCGACAGGGCCCCTAGGGACAGAGAAATCATCGACGAACTGCTCTCACGGGTGACGCGTGGATTCGACAGCCGACACCGCCCCTAGGGACGGAAAAATCATCGACGAACTGCTGTCACGGGTGACGCGTGGATTCGACAGCCGACAGGGCCCCTAGGGACAGAGAAATCATCGACGAACTGCTCTCACGGGTGATGAGTGGATTCGACAATCGACACCGCCCTAGGGACGGAGAAATCATCGACGAACTGCTGTCTCGGGTGAGGCGTGGATTCGACAGGCGACAAGGCCCCTAGGGACTGAGAAATCATCGACGAACTGCTGTCACGGGTGACGCGTGGAATCGACAGCCGACAGGGCCCCTAGGGACTGAGAAATCATCGACGAACGGCTCTCACGGGTGACGAGTGGATTCGACAGCCGACACCGCCCCTAGGGACGGAAAAATCATCGACGAACTGCTGTCACGGGTGACGCGTGGATTCGACAGCCGACAGGGCCCCTAGGGACTGAGAAATCATCGACGAACTGCTGTCACGAGTGACGCGTGGAATCGACAGCCGACACGGCCCCTAGCGACTGAGAAATCATCGACGAACTGCTGTCACGGGTGACGAGTGGATTCAACAGCCGACACCGCCCCTAGGGAGAGAGAAATCATCGACGAACTGCTGTCACGGGTGACGCGTGGAGTCGACAGCCGACAGGGCCCCTAGGGACTGAGAAATCATCGACGAACTGCTGTAACGGGTGACGCGTGGATTCGACAGCCGACAGGGCCCCTAGGGACTGAGAAATCATCGACGAACGGCTCTCACGGGTGACGCGTGGAATCGACAGCCGACACGGCCCCTAGCGACTGAGAAATCATCGACGAACTGCTGTCACGGGTGACGAGTGGATTCAACAGCCGACACCGCCCCTAGGGAGAGAGAAATCATCGACGAACTGCTGTCACGGGTGACGCGTGGAGTCGACAGCCGACAGGGCCCCTAGGGACTGAGAAATCATCGACGAACTGCTGTAACGGGTGACGCGTGGATTCGACAGCCGACAGGGCCCCTAGGGACTGAGAAATCATTGACGAACTGCTCTCACCGGTGACGAGTGGATTCGACAGCCGACACCGCCCCTAGGGAGAGAGAAATCATCGACGAACTGCTGTAACGGGTGACGCGTGGATTCGACAGCCGACAGGGCCCCTAGGGACTGAGAAATCATCGACGAACTGCTGTCACGGGTGACGCGTGGAATCGACAGCCGACACGGCCCCTAGCGACTGAGAAATCATCGACGAACTGCTGTCACGGGTGACGAGTGGATTCGACAGCCGACACCGCCCCTAGGGAGAGAGAAATCATCGACGAACTGCTGTCACGGGTGACGCGTGGAGTCGACAGCCGACAGGGCCCCTAGGGACTGAGAAATCATCGACGAACTGCTGTAACGGGTGACGCGTGGATTCGACAGCCGACACGGCCCCTAGGGACTGAGAAATCATCGACGAACTGCTGTCACGAGTGACGCGTGGAATCGACAGCCGACACGGCCCCTAGGGACTGAGAAATCATCGACGAACTGCTGTCACGAGTGACGCGTGGAATCGACAGCCGACACGGCCCCTAGCGACTGAGAAATCATCGACGAACTGCTGTCACGGGTGACGAGTGGATTCAACAGCCGACACCGCCCCTAGGGAGAGAGAAATCATCGACGAACTGCTGTCACGGGTGACGCGTGGATTCGACAGCCGACAGGGCCCCTAGGGACTGAGAAATCATCGACGAACTGCTGTCACGGGTGACGCGTGGATTCGACAGCCGACAGGGCCCCTAGGGACTGAGAAATCATCGACGAACTGCTGTCACGGGTGACGCGTGGATTCGACAGCCGACACGGCCCCTAGCGACTGAGAAATCATCGACGAACTGCTGTCACGGGTGACGAGTGGATTCGACAGCCGACACCGCCCCTAGGGAGAGAGAAATCATCGACGAACTGCTGTCACGGGTGACGCGTGGATTCGACAGCCGACACGGCCCCTAGGGACTGAGAAATCATCGACGAACTGCTGTCACGAGTGACGCGTGGAATCGACAGCCGACACGGCCCCTAGCGACTGAGAAATCATCGACGAACTGCTGTCACGGGTGACGAGTGGATTCAACAGCCGACACCGCCCCTAGGGAGAGAGAAATCATCGACGAACTGCTGTCACGGGTGACGCGTGGAGTCGACAGCCGACAGGGCCCCTAGGGACTGAGAAATCATCGACGAACTGCTGTAACGGGTGACGCGTGGATTCGACAGCCGACAGGGCCCCTAGGGACTGAGAAATCATCGAAAAACTGCTCTCACGGGTGATGAGTGGATTCGACAGTCGACACCGCCCTAGGGACGGAGAAATCATCGACGAACTGCTGTCACGGGTGATGCGTGGATTCGACAGCCAACAGGGCCCCTAGGGACTGAGAAATCATTGACGAACTGCTCTCACCGGTGACGAGTGGATTCGACAGCCGACACCGCCCTAGGGAGAGAGAAATCATCGACGAACTGCTGTCACGGGTGACGCGTGGATTCGACAGCCGACAGGGCCCCTAGGGACTGAGAAATCATCGACGAACTGCTGTCACGGGTGACGCGTGGATTCGACAGCCGACAGGGCCCCTAGGGACTGAGAAATCATCGACGAACTGCTGTCACGGGTGACGCGTGGATTCGACAGCCGACAGGGCCCCTAGGGACTGAGAAATCATCGACGAACTGCTCTCACGGGTGACGAGTGGATTCAACAGCCGACACCGCCCCTAGGGAGAGAGAAATCATCGACGAACTGCTGTCACGGGTGACGCGTGGAATCGACAGCAGACAGGGCCCCTAGGGACTGAGGAATCATCGACGAACTCCTGTCATGGGTGACGAGTGGAGTCCACAGCCGACACGACCCCTAGGGACTGAGGATTCATTGACGTACTCCTGTCACGGGTGACGCATGGATTCGACAGCCAACAGGGCCCCTAGGGACTGAGAAATCATCGACGAACTGCTGTCACGGGTGACGCGTGGAATCGACAGCCGACACGGCCCCTAGCGACTAAGAAATCATCGACGAACTGCTGTCACGGGTGACGAGTGGATTCGACAGCCGACACCGCCCCTAGGGACTGAGGATTCATCGACGTACTCCTGTCACGGGTGATGCGTGGATTCGACAGCCAACAGGGCCCCTAGGGACTGAGAAATCATTGACGAACTGCTCTCACCGGTGACGAGTGGATTCGACAGCCGACACCGCCCCTAGGGAGAGAGAAATCATCGACGAAGTGCTGTCACGGGTGACGCGTGGATTCGACAGCCGACAGGGCCCCTAGGGACTGAGAAATCATCGACGAACTGCTGTCACGGGTGACGCGTGGAGTCGACAGCCGACAGGGCCCCTAGGGACTGAGAAATCATCGACGAACTGCTGTAACGGGTGACGCGTGGATTCGACAGCCGACAGGGCCCCTAGGGACTGAGAAATCATCGAAAAACTGCTCTCACGGGTGATGAGTGGATTCGACAGTCGACACCGCACTAGGGACGGAGAAATCATCGACGAACTGCTGTCACGGGTGATGCGTGGATTCGACAGCCAACAGGGCCCCTAGGGACTGAGAAATCATTGACGAACTGCTCTCACCGGTGACGAGTGGATTCGACAGCCGACACCGCCCTAGGGAGAGAGAAATCATCGACGAACTGCTGTCACGGGTGACGCGTGGATTCGACAGCCGACAGGGCCCCTAGGGACTGAGAAATCATCGACGAACTGCTGTCACGGGTGACGCGTGGATTCGACAGCCGACAGGGCCCCTAGGGACTGAGAAATCATCGACGAACTGCTGTCACGGGTGACGCGTGGATTCGACAGCCGACAGGGCCCCTAGGGACTGAGAAATCATCGACGAACTGCTCTCACGGGTGACGAGTGGATTCCACAGCCGACACCGCCCCTAGGGAGAGAGAAATCATCGACGAACTGCTGTCACGGGTGACGCGTGGAATCGACAGCAGACAGGGCCCCTAGGGACTGAGGAATCATCGACGAACTACTGTCATGGGTGACGAGTGGAGTCCACAGCCGACACGACCCCTAGGGACTGAGGATTCATTGACGTACTCCTGTCACGGGTGACGCATGGATTCGACAGCCAACAGGGCCCCTAGGGACTGAGAAATCATCGACGAACTGCTGTCACGGGTGACGCGTGGAATCGACAGCCGACACGGCCCCTAGCGACTGAGAAATCATCGACGAACTGCTGTCACGGGTGACGAGTGGATTCGACAGCCGACACCGCCCCTAGGGACTGAGGATTCATCGACGTACTCCTGTCACGGGTGATGCGTGGATTCGACAGCCAACAGGGCCCCTAGGGACTGAGAAATCATTGACGAACTGCTCTCACCGGTGACGAGTGGATTCGACAGCCGACACCGCCCCTAGGGAGAGAGAAATCATCGACGAAGTGCTGTCACGGGTGACGCGTGGATTCGACAGCCGACAGGGCCCCTAGGGACTGAGAAATCATCGACGAACTGCTGTCACGGGTGACGCGTGGAATCGACAGCCGACACGGCCCCTAGCGACTGAGAAATCATCGACGAACTGCTGTCACGGGTGACGAGTGGATTCGACAGCCGACACCGCCCCTAGGGAGAGAGAAATCATCGACGAACTGCTGTCACGGGTGACGCGTGGAGTCGACAGCCGACAGGGCCCCTAGGGACTGAGAAATCATCGACGAACTGCTGTAACGAGTGACGCGTGGATTCGACAGCCGACAGGGCCCCTAGGGACTGAGAAATCATTGACGAACTGCTCTCACCGGTGACGAGTGGATTCGACAGCCAACACCGCCCCTAGGGAGTGAGAAATCATCGACGAACTGCTGTCACGGGTGACGCGTGGATTCGACAGCCGACAGGGCCCCTAGGGACTGAGAAATCATCGACGAACTGCTGTCACGAGTGACGCGTGGAATCGACAGCCGACACGGCCCCTAGCGACTGAGAAATCATCGACGAACTGCAGTCACGCGTGACGCGTGGAATCGACAGCTGACACGGCCCTTAGCGACTGAGAAATCATCGACGAACTGCTGTCACGGGTGACGAGTGGATTCAACAGCCGACACCGCCTCTAGGGAGAGAGAAATCATCGACGAACTGCTGTCACGGGTGACGCGTGGAGTCGACAGCCGACAGGGCCCCTAGGGACTGAGAAATCATCGACGAACTGCTGTAACGGGTGACGCGTGGATTCGACAGCCGACAGGGCCCCTAGGGACTGAGAAATCATCGAAAAACTGCTCTCACGGGTGATGAGTGGATTCGACAGTCGACACCGCCCTAGGGACGGAGAAATCATCGACGAACTGCTGTCACGGGTGACGAGTGGATTCGACAGCCGACACCGCCCCTAGGGAGAGAGAAATCATCGACGAACTGCTGTCACGGGTGACGCGTGGAGTCGACAGCCGACAGGGCCCCTAGGGACTGAGAAATCATCGACGAACTGCTGTAACGAGTGACGCGTGGATTCGACAGCTGACAGGGCCCCTAGGGACTGAGAAATCATTGACGAACTGCTCTCACCGGTGACGAGTGGATTCGACAGCCGACAGGGCCCCTAGGGACTGAGAAATCATCGACGAACTGCTGTCACGGGTGACGCGTGGATTCGACAGCCGACAGGGCCCCTAGGGACTGAGAAATCATCGACGAACTACTGTCACGGGTGACGCGTGGATTCGACAGCCGACACGGCCCCTAGCGACTGAGAAATCATCGACGAACTGCTGTCACGGGTGACGAGTGGATTCGACAGCCGACACCGCCCCTAGGGAGAGAGAAATCATCGACGAACTGCTGTCACGGGTGACGCGTGGATTCGACAGCCGACACGGCCCCTAGGGACTGAGAAATCATCGACGAACTGCTGTAACGGGTGACGCGTGGAGTCGACAGCCGACAGGGCCCCTAGGGACTGAGAAATCATCGACGAACTGCTGTAACGAGTGACGCGTGGATTCGACAGCCGACAGGGCCCCTAGGGACTGAGAAATCATTGACGAACTGCTCTCACCGGTGACGAGTGGATTCGACAGCCGACACCGCCCCTAGGGAGAGAGAAATCATCGACGAACTGCTGTCACGGGTGACGCGTGGATTCGACAGCCGACAGGGCCCCTAGGGACTGAGAAATCATCGACGAACTGCTGTCACGGGTGACGCGTGGAATCGACAGCCGACACGGCCCCTAGCGACTGAGAAATCATCGACGAACTGCTGTCACGGGTGACGAGTGGATTCGACAGCCGACACCGCCCCTAGGGAGAGAGAAATCATCGATGAACTGCTGTCACGGGTGACGCGTGGATTCGACAGCCGACAGGGCCCCTAGGGACTGAGAAATCATCGACGAACTGCTGTCACGTGTGACGCGTGGAATCGACAGCCGACACGGCCCCTAGCGACTGACAAATCATCGACGAATTGCTGTTACGGGTGACGAGTGGATTCGACAGCCGACACCGCCCCTAGGGAGAGAGAAATCATCGACGAACTGCTGTCACGGGTGACGCGTGGAGTCGATAGCCGACAGGGTCCCTAGGGACTGAGAAATCATCGACGAACTGCTGTAACGGGTGACGCGTGGATTCGACAGCCGACAGGGCCCCTAGGGACTGAGAAATCATCGAACAACTGCTCTCACGGGTGATGAGTGGATTCGACAGTCGACACCGCCCTAGGGACGGAGAAATCATCGACGAACTGCTGTCTCGGGTGAGGCGTGGATTCCACAGCCGACACGGCCCCTAGGGAATTAGAAATCATCGACGAACTGCTGTCATGGGTGACGCGTGGATTCGACAGCCGACAAGGCCCCTAGGGAGTGAGAAATCATCGACGAACGGCTCTCACGGGTGATGAGTGGATTCGACAGTCGACACCGCCCCTAGGGAATGAGAAATCATCGAGGAACTGCTGTCACGGGTGACGCGTGGATTCGACAGCCGACAGGGCCCCTAGGGACTGAGAAATCATCGACGAACTGCTGTAACGGGTGACGCGTGGATTCGACAGCCGACAGGGCCCCTAGGGACTGAGAAATCATCGACGAACTGCTGTCACGAGTGACGCGTGGAATCGACAGCCGACACGGCCCCTAGCGACTGAGAAATCATCGACGAACTGCTGTCACGGGTGACGAGTGGATTCAACAGCCGACACCGCCCCTAGGGAGAGAGAAATCATCGACGAACTGCTGTCACGGGTGACGCGTGGAGTCGACAGCCGACAGGGCCCCTAGGGACTGAGAAATCATCGACGAACTGCTGTAACGGGTGACGCGTGGATTCGACAGCCGACAGGGCCCCTAGGGACTGAGAAATCATCGAAAAACTGCTCTCACGGGTGATGAGTGGATTCAACAGTCGACACCGCCCTAGGGACGGAGAAATCATCGACGAACTGCTGTCACGGGTGATGCGTGGATTCGACAGCCAACAGGGCCCCTAGGGACTGAGAAATCATTGACGAACTGCTCTCACCGGTGACGAGTGGATTCGACAGCCGACACCGCCCCTAGGGAGAGAGAAATCATCGACGAACTGCTGTCACGGGTGACGCGTGGATTCGACAGCCGACAGGGCCCCTAGGGACTGAGAAATCATCGACGAACTACTGTCACGGGTGACGCGTGGAATCGACAGCCGACACGGCCCCTAGCGACTGAGAAATCATCGACGAACTGCTGTCACGGGTGACGAGTGGATTCGACAGCCGACAGGGCCCCTAGGGACTGAGAAATCATCGACGAACTGCTGTCACGAGTGACGCGTGGAATCGACAGCCGACAGGGCCCCTAGGGACTGAGAAATCATCGACGAACTGCTGTAACGAGTGACGCGTGGATTCGACAGCCGACAGGGCCCCTAGGGACTGAGAAATCATTGACGAACTGCTCTCACCGGTGACGAGTGGATTCGACAGCCGACACCGCCCCTAGGGAGAGAGAAATCATCGACGAACTGCTGTCACGGGTGACGCGTGGATTCGACAGCCGACACGGCCCCTAGGGACTGAGAAATCATCGACGAACTGCTGTCACGAGTGACGCGTGGAATCGACAGCCGACAGGGCCCCTAGGGACTGAGAAATCATCGACGAACTGCTGTAACGAGTGACGCGTGGATTCGACAGCCGACAGGGCCCCTAGGGACTGAGAAATCATTGACGAACTGCTCTCACCGGTGACGAGTGGATTCGACAGCCGACACCGCCCCTAGGGAGAGAGAAATCATCGACGAACTGCTGTCACGGGTGACGCGTGGATTCGACAGCCGACACGGCCCCTAGGGACTGAGAAATCATCGACGAACTGCTGTCACGAGTGACGCGTGGAATCGACAGCCGACACGGCCCCTAGGGACTGAGAAATCATCGACGAACTGCTGTCACGAGTGACGCGTGGAATCGACAGCCGACACGGCCCCTAGCGACTGAGAAATCATCGACGAACTGCTGTCACGGGTGACGAGTGGATTCAACAGCCGACACCGCCCCTAGGGAGAGAGAAATCATCGACGAACTGCTGTCACGGGTGACGCGTGGATTCGACAGCCGACAGGGCCCCTAGGGACTGAGAAATCATCGACGAACTGCTGTCACGGGTGACGCGTGGATTCGACAGCCGACAGGGCCCCTAGGGACTGAGAAATCATCGACGAACTGCTGTCACGGGTGACGCGTGGATTCGACAGCCGACACGGCCCCTAGCGACTGAGAAATCATCGACGAACTGCTGTCACGGGTGACGAGTGGATTCGACAGCCGACACCGCCCCTAGGGAGAGAGAAATCATCGACGAACTGCTGTCACGGGTGACGCGTGGATTCGACAGCCGACACGGCCCCTAGGGACTGAGAAATCATCGACGAACTGCTGTAACGGGTGACGCGTGGAGTCGACAGCCGACAGGGCCCCTAGGGACTGAGAAATCATCGACGAACTGCTGTAACGCGTGACGCGTGGATTCGACAGCCGACAGGGCCCCTAGGGACTGAGAAATCATTGACGAACTGCTCTCACCGGTGACGAGTGGATTCGACAGCCGACACCGCCCCTAGGGAGAGAGAAATCATCGACGAACTGCTGTCACGGGTGACGCGTGGATTCGACAGCCGACAGGGCCCCTAGGGACTGAGAAATCATCGACGAACTGCTGTCACGGGTGACGCGTGGAATCGACAGCCGACACGGCCCCTAGCGACTGAGAAATCATCGACGAACTGCTGTCACGGGTGACGAGTGGATTCGACAGCCGACACCGCCCCTAGGGAGAGAGAAATCATCGACGAACTGCTGTCACGGGTGACGCGTGGATTCGACAGCCGACAGGGCCCCTAGGGACTGAGAAATCATCGACGAACTGCTGTCACGAGTGACGCGTGGAATCGACAGCCGACACGGCCCCTAGCGACTGACAAATCATCGACGAACTGCTGTCACGGGTGACGAGTGGATTCGACAGCCGACACCGCCCCTAGGGAGAGAGAAATCATCGACGAACTGCTGTCACGGGTGACGCGTGGATTCGACAGCCGACAGGGCCCCTAGGGACTGAGAAATCATCGACGAACTGCTGTCACGGGTGACGCGTGGAATCGACAGCCGACACGGCCCCTAGCGACTGAGAAATCATCGACGAACTGCTGTCACGGGTGACGAGTGGATTCGACAGCCGACACCGCCCCTAGGGAGAGAGAAATCATCGACGAACTGCTGTCACGGGTGACGCGTGGATTCGACAGCCGACAGGGCCCCTAGGGACTGAGAAATCATCGACGAACTACTGTCACGGGTGACGCGTGGAATCGACAGCCGACACGGCCCCTAGCGACTGAGAAATCATCGACGAACTGCTGTCACGGGTGACGAGTGGATTCGACAGCCGACAGGGCCCCTAGGGACTGAGAAATCATCGACGAACTGCTGTCACGAGTGACGCGTGGAATCGACAGCCGACAGGGCCCCTAGGGACTGAGAAATCATCGACGAACTGCTGTAACGAGTGACGCGTGGATTCGACAGCCGACAGGGCCCCTAGGGACTGAGAAATCATTGACGAACTGCTCTCACCGGTGACGAGTGGATTCGACAGCCGACACCGCCCCTAGGGAGAGAGAAATCATCGACGAACTGCTGTCACGGGTGACGCGTGGATTCGACAGCCGACACGGCCCCTAGGGACTGAGAAATCATCGACGAACTGCTGTCACGAGTGACGCGTGGAATCGACAGCCGACAGGGCCCCTAGGGACTGAGAAATCATCGACGAACTGCTGTAACGAGTGACGCGTGGATTCGACAGCCGACAGGGCCCCTAGGGACTGAGAAATCATTGACGAACTGCTCTCACCGGTGACGAGTGGATTCGACAGCCGACACCGCCCCTAGGGAGAGAGAAATCATCGACGAACTGCTGTCACGGGTGACGCGTGGATTCGACAGCCGACACGGCCCCTAGGGACTGAGAAATCATCGACGAACTGCTGTCACGAGTGACGCGTGGAATCGACAGCCGACACGGCCCCTAGGGACTGAGAAATCATCGACGAACTGCTGTCACGAGTGACGCGTGGAATCGACAGCCGACACGGCCCCTAGCGACTGAGAAATCATCGACGAACTGCTGTCACGGGTGACGAGTGGATTCAACAGCCGACACCGCCCCTAGGGAGAGAGAAATCATCGACGAACTGCTGTCACGGGTGACGCGTGGATTCGACAGCCGACAGGGCCCCTAGGGACTGAGAAATCATCGACGAACTGCTGTCACGGGTGACGCGTGGATTCGACAGCCGACAGGGCCCCTAGGGACTGAGAAATCATCGACGAACTGCTGTCACGGGTGACGCGTGGATTCGACAGCCGACACGGCCCCTAGCGACTGAGAAATCATCGACGAACTGCTGTCACGGGTGACGAGTGGATTCGACAGCCGACACCGCCCCTAGGGAGAGAGAAATCATCGACGAACTGCTGTCACGGGTGACGCGTGGATTCGACAGCCGACAGGGCCCCTAGGGACTGAGAAATCATCGACGAACTGCTGTCACGAGTGACGCGTGGAATCGACAGCCGACACGGCCCCTAGCGACTGACAAATCATCGACGAACTGCTGTCACGGGTGACGAGTGGATTCGACAGCCGACACCGCCCCTAGGGAGAGAGAAATCATCGACGAACTGCTGTCACGGGTGACGCGTGGATTCGACAGCCGACAGGGCCCCTAGGGACTGAGAAATCATCGACGAACTGCTGTCACGGGTGACGCGTGGAATCGACAGCCGACACGGCCCCTAGCGACTGAGAAATCATCGACGAACTGCTGTCACGGGTGACGAGTGGATTCGACAGCCGACACCGCCCCTAGGGAGAGAGAAATCATCGACGAACTGCTGTCACGGGTGACGCGTGGATTCGACAGCCGACAGGGCCCCTAGGGACTGAGAAATCATCGACGAACTACTGTCACGGGTGACGCGTGGAATCGACAGCCGACACGGCCCCTAGCGACTGAGAAATCATCGACGAACTGCTGTCACGGGTGACGAGTGGATTCGACAGCCGACAGGGCCCCTAGGGACTGAGAAATCATCGACGAACTGCTGTCACGAGTGACGCGTGGAATCGACAGCCGACAGGGCCCCTAGGGACTGAGAAATCATCGACGAACTGCTGTAACGAGTGACGCGTGGATTCGACAGCCGACAGGGCCCCTAGGGACTGAGAAATCATGGACGAACTGCTCTCACCGGTGACGAGTGGATTCGACAGCCGACACCGCCCCTAGGGAGAGAGAAATCATCGACGAACTGCTGTCACGGGTGACGCGTGGATTCGACAGCCGACACGGCCCCTAGGGACTGAGAAATCATCGACGAACTGCTGTCACGAGTGACGCGTGGAATCGACAGCCGACAGGGCCCCTAGGGACTGAGAAATCATCGACGAACTGCTGTAACGAGTGACGCGTGGATTCGACAGCCGACAGGGCCCCTAGGGACTGAGAAATCATTGACGAACTGCTCTCACCGGTGACGAGTGGATTCGACAGCCGACACCGCCCCTAGGGAGAGAGAAATCATCGACGAACTGCTGTCACGGGTGACGCGTGGATTCGACAGCCGACACGGCCCTTAGGGACTGAGAAATCATCGACGAACTGCTGTCACGAGTGACGCGTGGAATCGACAGCCGACACGGCCCCTAGGGACTGAGAAATCATCGACGAACTGCTGTCACGAGTGACGCGTGGAATCGACAGCCGACACGGCCCCTAGCGACTGAGAAATCATCGACGAACTGCTGTCACGGGTGACGAGTGGATTCAACAGCCGACACCGCCCCTAGGGAGAGAGAAATCATCGACGAACTGCTGTCACGGGTGACGCGTGGATTCGACAGCCGACAGGGCCCCTAGGGACTGAGAAATCATCGACGAACTGCTGTCACGGGTGACGCGTGGATTCGACAGCCGACAGGGCCCCTAGGGACTGAGAAATCATCGACGAACTGCTGTCACGGGTGACGCGTGGATTCGACAGCCGACACGGCCCCTAGCGACTGAGAAATCATCGACGAACTGCTGTCACGGGTGACGAGTGGATTCGACAGCCGACACCGCCCCTAGGGAGAGAGAAATCATCGACGAACTGCTGTCACGGGTGACGCGTGGATTCGACAGCCGACACGGCCCCTAGGGACTGAGAAATCATCGACGAACTGCTGTAACGGGTGACGCGTGGAGTCGACAGCCGACAGGGCCCCTAGGGACTGAGAAATCATCGACGAACTGCTGTAACGAGTTACGCGTGGATTCGACAGCCGACAGGGCCCCTAGGGACTGAGAAATCATTGACGAACTGCTCTCACCGGTGACGAGTGGATTCGACAGCCGACACCGCCCCTAGGGAGAGAGAAATCATCGACGAACTGCTGTCACGGGTGACGCGTGGATTCGACAGCCGACAGGGCCCCTAGGGACTGAGAAATCATCGACGAACTGCTGTCACGGGTGACGCGTGGAATCGACAGCCGACACGGCCCCTAGCGACTGAGAAATCATCGACGAACTGCTGTCACGGGTGACGAGTGGATTCGACAGCCGACACCGCCCCTAGGGAGAGAGAAATCATCGACGAACTGCTGTCACGGGTGACGCGTGGATTCGACAGCCGACAGGGCCCCTAGGGACTGAGAAATCATCGACGAACTGCTGTCACGAGTGACGCGTGGAATCGACAGCCGACACGGCCCCTAGCGACTGACAAATCATCGACGAACTGCTGTCACGGGTGACGAGTGGATTCGACAGCCGACACCGCCCCTAGGGAGAGAGAAATCATCGACGAACTGCTGTCACGGGTGACGCGTGGATTCGACAGCCGACAGGGCCCCTAGGGACTGAGAAATCATCGACGAACTGCTGTCACGGGTGACGCGTGGAATCGACAGCCGACACGGCCCCTAGCGACTGAGAAATCATCGACGAACTGCTGTCACGGGTGACGAGTGGATTCGACAGCCGACACCGCCCCTAGGGAGAGAGAAATCATCGACGAACTGCTGTCACGGGTGACGCGTGGATTCGACAGCCGACAGGGCCCCTAGGGACTGAGAAATCATCGACGAACTACTGTCACGGGTGACGCGTGGAATCGACAGCCGACACGGCCCCTAGCGACTGAGAAATCATCGACGAACTGCTGTCACGGGTGACGAGTGGATTCGACAGCCGACAGGGCCCCTAGGGACTGAGAAATCATCGACGAACTGCTGTCACGAGTGACGCGTGGAATCGACAGCCGACAGGGCCCCTAGGGACTGAGAAATCATCGACGAACTGCTGTAACGAGTGACGCGTGGATTCGACAGCCGACAGGGCCCCTAGGGACTGAGAAATCATTGACGAACTGCTCTCACCGGTGACGAGTGGATTCGACAGCCGACACCGCCCCTAGGGAGAGAGAAATCATCGACGAACTGCTGTCACGGGTGACGCGTGGATTCGACAGCCGACACGGCCCCTAGGGACTGAGAAATCATCGACGAACTGCTGTCACGAGTGACGCGTGGAATCGACAGCCGACAGGGCCCCTAGGGACTGAGAAATCATCGACGAACTGCTGTAACGAGTGACGCGTGGATTCGACAGCCGACAGGGCCCCTAGGGACTGAGAAATCATTGACGAACTGCTCTCACCGGTGACGAGTGGATTCGACAGCCGACACCGCCCCTAGGGAGAGAGAAATCATCGACGAACTGCTGTCACGGGTGACGCGTGGATTCGACAGCCGACACGGCCCCTAGGGACTGAGAAATCATCGACGAACTGCTGTCACGGGTGACGCGTGGAATCGACAGCCGACACGGCCCCTAGGGACTGAGAAATCATCGACGAACTGCTGTCACGAGTGACGCGTGGAATCGACAGCCGACACGGCCCCTAGCGACTGAGAAATCATCGACGAACTGCTGTCACGGGTGACGAGTGGATTCAACAGCCGACACCGCCCCTAGGGAGAGAGAAATCATCGACGAACTGCTGTCACGGGTGACGCGTGGATTCGACAGCCGACAGGGCCCCTAGGGACTGAGAAATCATCGACGAACTGCTGTCACGGGTGACGCGTGGATTCGACAGCCGACAGGGCCCCTAGGGACTGAGAAATCATCGACGAACTGCTGTCACGGGTGACGCGTGGATTCGACAGCCGACACGGCCCCTAGCGACTGAGAAATCATCGACGAACTGCTGTCACGGGTGACGAGTGGATTCGACAGCCGACACCGCCCCTAGGGAGAGAGAAATCATCGACGAACTGCTGTCACGGGTGACGCGTGGATTCGACAGCCGACACGGCCCCTAGGGACTGAGAAATCATCGACGAACTGCTGTAACGGGTGACGCGTGGAGTCGACAGCCGACAGGGCCCCTAGGGACTGAGAAATCATCGACGAACTGCTGTAACGAGTGACGCGTGGATTCGACAGCCGACAGGGCCCCTAGGGACTGAGAAATCATTGACGAACTGCTCTCACCGGTGACGAGTGGATTCGACAGCCGACACCGCCCCTAGGGAGAGAGAAATCATCGACGAACTGCTGTCACGGGTGACGCGTGGATTCGACAGCCGACAGGGCCCCTAGGGACTGAGAAATCATCGACGAACTGCTGTCACGGGTGACGCGTGGAATCGACAGCCGACACGGCCCCTAGCGACTGAGAAATCATCGACGAACTGCTGTCACGGGTGACGAGTGGATTCGACAGCCGACACCGCCCCTAGGGAGAGAGAAATCATCGACGAACTGCTGTCACGGGTGACGCGTGGATTCGACAGCCGACAGGGCCCCTAGGGACTGAGAAATCATCGACGAACTGCTGTCACGGGTGACGCGTGGAATCGACAGCCGACACGGCCCCTAGCGACTGACAAATCATCGACGAATTGCTGTTACGGGTGACGAGTGGATTCGACAGCCGACACCGCCCCTAGGGAGAGAGAAATCATCGACGAACTGCTGTCACGGGTGACGCGTGGAGTCGATAGCCGACAGGGTCCCTAGGGACTGAGAAATCATCGACGAACTGCTGTAACGGGTGACGCGTGGATTCGACAGCCGACAGGGCCCCTAGGGACTGAGAAATCATCGAAAAACTGCTCTCACGGGTGATGAGTGGATTCGACAGTCGACACCGCCCTAGGGACGGAGAAATCATCGACGAACTGCTGTCTCGGGTGAGGCGTGGATTCCACAGCCGACACGGCCCCTAGGGAATTAGAAATCATCGACGAACTGCTGTCATGGGTGACGCGTGGATTCGACAGCCGACAAGGCCCCTAGGGAGTGAGAAATCATCGACGAACGGCTCTCACGGGTGATGAGTGGATTCGACAGTCGACACCGCCCCTAGGGAATGAGAAATCATCGAGGAACTGCTGTCACGGGTGACGCGTGGATTCGACAGCCGACAGGGCCCCTAGGGACTGAGAAATCATCGACGAACTGCTGTAACGGGTGACGCGTGGATTCGACAGCCGACAGGGCCCCTAGGGACTGAGAAATCATCGAAAAACTGCTCTCATGGGTGATGAGTGGATTCGACAGTCGACACCGCCCTAGGGACGGAGAAATCATCGACGAACTGCTCTCACCGGTGACGAGTGAATTCGACAGCCGACACCGCCCCTAGGGAGAGAGAAATCATCGACGAACTGCTGTCACGGGTGACGCGTGGATTCGACAGCCGACAGGGCCCCTAGGGACTGAGAAATCATCGACGAACTACTGTCACGGGTGACGCGTGGAATCGACAGCCGACACGGCCCCTAGCGACTGAGAAATCATCGACGAACTGCTGTCACGGGTGACGAGTGGATTCGACAGCCGACACCGCCCCTAGGGAGAGAGAAATCATCGACGAACTGCTGTCACGGGTGACGCGTGGATTCGACAGCCGACAGGGCCCCTAGGGACTGAGAAATCATCGACGAACTGCTGTCACGAGTGACGCGTGGAATCGACAGCCGACAGGGCCCCTAGGGACTGAGAAATCATCGACGAACTGCTGTAACGAGTGACGCGTGGATTCGACAGCCGACAGGGCCCCTAGGGACTGAGAAATCATTGACGAACTGCTCTCACCGGTGACGAGTGGATTCGACAGCCGACACCGCCCCTAGGGAGAGAGAAATCATCGACGAACTGCTGTCACGGGTGACGCGTGGAATCGACAGCCGACACGGCCCCTAGCGACTGAGAAATCATTGACGAACTGCTGTCACGGGTGACGAGTGGATTCGACAGCCGACACCGCCCCTAGGGAGAGAGAAATCATCGACGAACTGCTGTCACGGGTGACGCGTGGATTCGACAGCCGACAGGGCCCCTAGGGACTGAGAAATCATCGACGAACTGCTGTCACGAGTGACGCGTGGAATCGACAGCCGACACGGCCCCTAGCGACTGAGAAATCATCGACGAACTGCTGTCACGGGTGACGCGTGGATTCGACAGCCGACAGGGCCCCTAGGGACTGAGAAATCATCGACGAACTGCTGTCACGGGTGACGCGTGGAGTCGATAGCCGACAGGGTCCCTAGGGACTGAGAAATCATCGACGAACTGCTGTAACGGGTGACGCGTGGATTCGACAGCCGACAGGGCCCCTAGGGACTGAGAAATCATCGAAAAACTGCTCTCACGGGTGATGAGTGGATTCGACAGTCGACACCGCCCTAGGGACGGAGAAATCATCGACGAACTGCTGTCTCGGGTGAGGCGTGGATTCCACAGCCGACACGGCCCCTAGGGAATGAGAAATCATCGACGAACTGCTGTCATGGGTGACGCGTGGATTCGACAGCCGACAAGGCCCCTAGGGAGTGAGAAATCATCGACGAACGGCTCTCACGGGTGAGGAGTGGATTCGACAGTCGACACCGCCCCTAGGGATTGAGAAATCATCGAGGAACTGCTGTCACGGGTGACGCGTGGATTCGACAGCCGACAGGGCCCCTAGGGACTGAGAAATCATCGACGAACTGCTGTAACGGGTGACGCGTGGATTCGACAGCCGACAGGGCCCCTAGGGACTGAGAAATCATCGAAAAACTGCTCTCACGGGTGATGAGTGGATTCGACAGTCGACACCGCCCTAGGGACGGAGAAATCATCGACGAACTGCTGTCACGGGTGATGCGTGGATTCGACAGCCAACAGGGCCCCTAGGGACTAAGAAATCATTGACGAACTGCTCTCACCGGTGACGAGTGGATTCGACAGCCGACACCGCCACTAGGGAGAGAGAAATCATCGAGGAACTGCTGTCACGGGTGACGCGTGGATTCCACAGCCGACAGGGCCCCTAGGGACTGAGAAATCATCGACGAACTGCTGTCACGAGTGACGCGTGGAATCGACAGCCGACACGGCCCCTAGCGACTGAGAAATCATCGACGAACTGCTGTCACGGGTGACGAGTGGATTCAACAGCCGACACCGCCCCTAGGGAGAGAGAAATCATCGAGGAACTGCTGTCACGGGTGACGCGTGGATTCGACAGCCGACAGGGCCCCTAGGGACTGAGAAATCATCGACGAACTGCTGTAACGGGTGACGCGTGGATTCGACAGCCGACAGGGCCCCTAGGGACTGAGAAATCATCGAAAAACTGCTCTCACGGGTGATGAGTGGATTCGACAGTCGACACCGCCCTAGGGACGGAGAAATCATCGACGAACTGCTGTCACGGGTGATGCGTGGATTCGACAGCCAACAGGGCCCCTAGGGACTGAGAAATCATTGACGAACTGCTCTCACCGGTGACGAGTGGATTCGACAGCCGACACCGCCCCTAGGGAGAGAGAAATCATCGACGAACTGCTGTCACGGGTGACGCGTGGATTCGACAGCCGACAGGGCCCCTAGGGACTGAGAAATCATCGACGAACTGCTGTCACGGGTGACGCGTGGAATCGACAGCCGACACGGCCCCTAGCGACTGAGAAATCATCGACGAACTGCTGTCACGGGTGACGAGTGGATTCGACAGCCGACAGGGCCCCTAGGGAGAGAGAAATCATCGACGAACTACTGTCACGGGTGACGCGTGGATTCGACAGCCGACAGGGCCCCTAGGGACGGAGAAATCATCGACGAACTGCTGTCACGGGTGATGCGTGGATTCGACAGCCAACAGGGCCCCTAGGGACTGAGAAATCATTGACGAACTGCTGTCACGGGTGACGAGTGGATTCGACAGCCGACACCGCCCCTAGGGAGAGAGAAATCATCGACGAACTGCTGTCACGGGTGACGCGTGGAGTCGATAGCCGACAGGGCCCCTAGGGACTGAGAAATCATCGACGAACTGCTGTAAGGGGTGACGCGTGGATTCGACAGCCGACAGGGCCCCTAGGGACTGAGAAATCATCGAAAAACTACTCTCACGGGTGATGAGTGTATTCGACAGTCGACACCGCCCTAGGGATGGAGAAATCATCGACGAACTGTTGTCTCGGGTGAGGCGTGGATTCCACAGCCGACACGGCCCCTAGGGAATGAGAAATCATCGACGAACTGCTGTCATGGGTGACGCGTGGATTCGACAGCCGACAAGGCCCCTAGGGAGTGAGAAATCATCGACGAACGACTCTCACGGGTGATGAGTGGATTCGACAGTCGACACCGCCCCTAGGGAATGAGAAATCATCGATGAACTGCTGTCACGGGTGACGCGTGGATTCGACAGCCGACAGGGCCCCTAGGGACTGAGAAATCATCGAGGAACTGCTGTCTCGGGTGACGAGTGGATTCGACAGCCGACACCGCCCCTAGGGAAAGAGAAATCATCGACGAACTGCTGTCACGGGTGACGCGTGGATTCGACAGCCGACAGGGCCCCTAGGGACTGAGAAATCATCGACGAACTGCTGTCACGGGTGACGCGTGGAATCGACAGCCGACACGGCCCCTAGCGACTGAGAAATCATCGACGAACTGCTGTCACGGGTGACGAATGGATTCGACAGCCGACACCGCCCCTAGGTAGAGAGAAATCATCGACGAACTGCTGTCACGGGTGACGCGTGGATTCGACAGCCGACAGGGCCCCTAGGGACTGAGAAATCATCGACGAACTGCTGTCACGAGTGACGCGTGGAATCGACAGCCGACACGGCCCCTAGCGACTGAGAAATCATCGACGAACTGCTGTCACGGGTGACGAGTGGATTCGACAGCCGACACCGCCCCTAGGGAGAGAGAAATCATCGACGAACTGCTGTCACGGGTGACGCGTGGAGTCGATAGCCGACAGGGCCCCTAGGGACTGAGAAATCATCGACAAACTGCTGTAACGGGTGACGCGTGGATTCGACAGCCGACAGGGCCCCTAGGGACTGAGAAATCATCGAAAAACTGCTCTCACGGGTGATGAGTGGATTCGACAGTCGACACCGCCCTAGGGACTGAGAAATCATCGACGAACTGCTGTAACGAGTGACGCGTGGATTCGACAGCCGACAGGGCCCCTAGGGACTGAGAAATCATTGACGAACTGCTCTCACCGGTGACGAGTGGATTCGACAGCCGACACCGCCCCTAGGGAGAGAGAAATCATCGACGAACTGCTGTCACGGGTGACGCGTGGAATCGACAGCCGACACGGCCCCTAGCGACTGAGAAATCATTGACGAACTGCTGTCACGGGTGACGAGTGGATTCGACAGCCGACACCGCCCCTAGGGAGAGAGAAATCATCGACGAACTGCTGTCACGGGTGACGCGTGGATTCGACAGCCGACAGGGCCCCTAGGGACTGAGAAATCATCGACGAACTGCTGTCACGAGTGACGCGTGGAATCGACAGCCGACACGGCCCCTAGCGACTGAGAAATCATCGACGAACTGCTGTCACGGGTGACGAGTGGATTCGACAGCCGACACCGCCCCTAGGGAGAGAGAAATCATCGACGAACTGCTGTCACGGGTGACGCGTGGAGTCGATAGCCGACAGGGTCCCTAGGGACTGAGAAATCATCGACGAACTGCTGTAACGGGTGACGCGTGGATTCGACAGCCGACAGGGCCCCTAGGGACTGAGAAATCATCGAAAAACTGCTCTCACGGGTGATGAGTGGATTCGACAGTCGACACCGCCCTAGGGACGGAGAAATCATCGACGAACTGCTGTCTCGGGTGAGGCGTGGATTCCACAGCCGACACGGCCCCTAGGGAATGAGAAATCATCGACGAACTGCTGTCATGGGTGACGCGTGGATTCGACAGCCGACAAGGCCCCTAGGGAGTGAGAAATCATCGACGAACGGCTCTCACGGGTGAGGAGTGGATTCGACAGTCGACACCGCCCCTAGGGATTGAGAAATCATCGAGGAACTGCTGTCACGGGTGACGCGTGGATTCGACAGCCGACAGGGCCCCTAGGGACTGAGAAATCATCGACGAACTGCTGTAACGGGTGACGCGTGGATTCGACAGCCGACAGGGCCCCTAGGGACTGAGAAATCATCGAAAAACTGCTCTCACGGGTGATGAGTGGATTCGACAGTCGACACCGCCCTAGGGACGGAGAAATCATCGACGAACTGCTGTCACGGGTGATGCGTGGATTCGACAGCCAACAGGGCCCCTAGGGACTAAGAAATCATTGACGAACTGCTCTCACCGGTGACGAGTGGATTCGACAGCCGACACCGCCCCTAGGGAGAGAGAAATCATCGACGAACTGCTGTCACGGGTGACGCGTGGATTCCACAGCCGACAGGGCCCCTAGGGACTGAGAAATCATCGACGAACTGCTGTCACGAGTGACGCGTGGAATCGACAGCCGACACGGCCCCTAGCGACTGAGAAATCATCGACGAACTGCTGTCACGGGTGACGAGTGGATTCAACAGCCGACACCGCCCCTAGGGAGAGAGAAATCATCGAGGAACTGCTGTCACGGGTGACGCGTGGATTCGACAGCCGACAGGGCCCCTAGGGACTGAGAAATCATCGACGAACTGCTGTAACGGGTGACGCGTGGATTCGACAGCCGACAGGGCCCCTAGGGACTGAGAAATCATCGAAAAACTGCTCTCACGGGTGATGAGTGGATTCGACAGTCGACACCGCCCTAGGGACGGAGAAATCATCGACGAACTGCTGTCACGGGTGATGCGTGGATTCGACAGCCAACAGGGCCCCTAGGGACTGAGAAATCATTGACGAACTGCTCTCACCGGTGACGAGTGGATTCGACAGCCGACACCGCCCCTAGGGAGAGAGAAATCATCGACGAACTGCTGTCACGGGTGACGCGTGGATTCGACAGCCGACAGGGCCCCTAGGGACTGAGAAATCATCGACGAACTGCTGTCACGAGTGACGCGTGGAATCGACAGCCGACACGGCCCCTAGCGACTGAGAAATCATCGAGGAACTGCTGTCTCGGGTGACGAGTGGATTCGACAGCCGACACCGCCCCTAGGGAAAGAGAAATCATCGACGAACTGCTGTCACGGGTGACGCGTGGATTCGACAGCCGACAGGGCCCCTAGGGACTGAGAAATCATCGACGAACTGCTGTCACGGGTGACGCGTGGAATCGACAGCCGACACGGCCCCTAGCGACTGAGAAATCATCGACGAACTGCTGTCACGGGTGACGAATGGATTCGACAGCCGACACCGCCCCTAGGGAGAGAGAAATCATCGACGAACTGCTGTCACGGGTGACGCGTGGATTCGACAGCCGACAGGGCCCCTAGGGACTGAGAAATCATCGACGAACTGCTGTCACGAGTGACGCGTGGAATCGACAGCCGACACGGCCCCTAGCGACTGAGAAATCATCGACGAACTGCTGTCACGGGTGACGAGTGGATTCGACAGCCGACACCGCCCCTAGGGAGAGAGAAATCATCGACGAACTGCTGTCACGGGTGACGCGTGGATTCGACAGCCGACAGGGCCCCTAGGGACTGAGAAATCATCGACGAACTGCTGTCACGGGTGACGCGTGGAATCGACAGCCGACACGGCCCCTAGCGACTGAGAAATCATCGACGAACTGCTGTCACGGGTGACGAGTGGATTCGACAGCCGACAGGGCCCCTAGGGAGAGAGAAATCATCGACGAACTGCTGTCACGGGTGACGCGTGGATTCGACAGCCGACAGGGCCCCTAGGGACGGAGAAATCATCGACGAACTGCTGTCACGGGTGATGCGTGGATTCGACAGCCAACAGGGCCCCTAGGGACTGAGAAATCATTGACGAACTGCTGTCACGGGTGACGAGTGGATTCGACAGCCGACACCGCCCCTAGGGAGAGAGAAATCATCGACGAACTGCTGTCACGGGTGACGCGTGGAGTCGATAGCCGACAGGGCCCCTAGGGACTGAGAAATCATCGACGAACTGCTGTAAGGGGTGACGCGTGGATTCGACAGCCGACAGGGCCCCTAGGGACTGAGAAATCATCGAAAAACTACTCTCACGGGTGATGAGTGGATTCGACAGTCGACACCGCCCTAGGGATGGAGAAATCATCGACGAACTGTTGTCTCGGGTGAGGCGTGGATTCCACAGCCGACACGGCCCCTAGGGAATGAGAAATCATCGACGAACTGCTGTCATGGGTGACGCGTGGATTCGACAGCCGACAAGGCCCCTAGGGAGTGAGAAATCATCGACGAACGGCTCTCACGGGTGATGAGTGGATTCGACAGTCGACACCGCCCCTAGGGAATGAGAAATCATCGATGAACTGCTGTCACGGGTGACGCGTGGATTCGACAGCCGACAGGGCCCCTAGGGACTGAGAAATCATCGAGGAACTGCTGTCTCGGGTGACGAGTGGATTCGACAGCCGACACCGCCCCTAGGGAAAGAGAAATCATCGACGAACTGCTGTCACGGGTGACGCGTGGATTCGACAGCCGACAGGGCCCCTAGGGACTGAGAAATCATCGACGAACTGCTGTCACGGGTGACGCGTGGAATCGACAGCCGACACGGCCCCTAGCGACTGAGAAATCATCGACGAACTGCTGTCACGGGTGACGAATGGATTCGACAGCCGACACCGCCCCTAGGGAGAGAGAAATCATCGACGAACTGCTGTCACGGGTGACGCGTGGATTCGACAGCCGACAGGGCCCCTAGGGACTGAGAAATCATCGACGAACTGCTGTCACGAGTGACGCGTGGAATCGACAGCCGACACGGCCCCTAGCGACTGAGAAATCATCGACGAACTGCTGTCACGGGTGACGAGTGGATTCGACAGCCGACACCGCCCCTAGGGAGAGAGAAATCATCGACGAACTGCTGTCACGGGTGACGCGTGGAGTCGATAGCCGACAGGGCCCCTAGGGACTGAGAAATCATCGACAAACTGCTGTAACGGGTGACGCGTGGATTCGACAGCCGACAGGGCCCCTAGGGACTGAGAAATCATCGAAAAACTGCTCTCACGGGTGATGAGTGGATTCGACAGTCGACACCGCCCTAGGGACGGAGAAATCATCGACGAACTGCTGTCTCGGGTCAGGCGTGGATTCCACAGCCGACACGGCCCCTAGGGAATGAGAAATCATCGACGAACTGCTGTCATGGGTGACGCATGGATTCGACAGCCGACAAGGCCCCTAGGGAGTGAGAAATCATCGACGAACGGCTCTCACGGGTGATGAGTGGATTCGACAGTCGACACCGCCCCTAGGGAATGAGAAATCATCGAGGAACTGCTGTCACGGGGGACGCGTGGATTCGACAGCCGACAGGGCCCCTAGGGACTGAGAAATCATCGACGAACTGCTGTAACGGGTGACGCGTGGATTCGACAGCCGACAGGGCCCCTAGGGACTGAGAAATCATCGAAAAACTGCTCTCACGGGTGATGAGTGGATTCGACAGTCGACACCGCCCTAGGGACGGAGAAATCATCGACGAACTGCTGTCACGGGTGATGCGTGGATTCGACAGCCAACAGGGCCCCTAGGGACTGAGAAATCATTGACGAACTGCTCTCACCGGTGACGAGTGGATTCGACAGCCGACACCGCCCCTAGGGAGAGAGAAATCATCAACGAACTGCTGTCACGGGTGACGCGTGGATTCGACAGCCGACAGGGCCCCTAGGGACTGAGAAATCATCGACGAACTGCTGTCACGAGTGACGCGTGGAATCGACAGCCGACACGGCCCCTAGCGACTGAGAAATCATCGACGAACTGCTGTCACGGGTGACGAGTGGATTCAACAGCCGACACCGCCCCTAGGGAGAGAGAAATCATCGACGAACTGCTGTCACGGGTGACGCGTGTAGTCGACAGCCGACAGGGCCCCTAGGGACTGAGAAATCATCGACGAACTGCTGTAACGGGTGACGCGTGGATTCGACAGCCGACAGGGCCCCTAGGGACTGAGAAATCATCGAAAAACTGCTCTCACGGGTGATGAGTGGATTCGACAGTCGACACCGCCCTAGGGACGGAGAAATCATCGACGAACTGCTGTCACGGGTGATGCGTCGATTCGACAGCCAACAGGGCCCCTAGGGACTGAGAAATCATTGACGAACTGCTCTCACCGGTGACGAGTGGATTCGACAGCCGACACCGCCCCTAGGGAGAGAGAAATCATCGACGAACTGCTGTCACGGGTGACGCGTGGATTCGACAGCCGACAGGGCCCCTAGGGACTGAGAAATCATCGACGAACTGCTGTCACGAGTGACGCGTGGAATCGACAGCCGACACGGCCCCTAGCGACTGAGAAATCATCGATGAACTGCTGTCACGGGTGACGAGTGGATTCGACAGCCGACACCGCCCCTAGGGAGAGAGAAATCATCGACGAACTGCTGTCACGGGTGACGCGTGGAGTCGACAGCCGACAGGGCCCCTAGGGACTGAGAAATCATCGACGAACTGCTGTAACGGGTGACGCGTGGATTCGACAGCCGACAGGGCCCCTAGGGACTGAGAAATCATCGAAAAACTGCTCTCACGGGTGATGAGTGGATTCGACAGTCGACACCGCCCTAGGGACGGAGAAATCATCGACGAACTGCTGTCTCGGGTGAGGCGTGGATTCCACAGCCGACACGGCCCATAGGGAGTGAGAAATCATCGACGAACTGCTCTCACGGGTCATGAGTGGATTCGACAGGCGACACCGCCCCTAGGGAATGAGAAATCATCGATGAACTGCTGTCACGGGTGACGCGTGGATTCGACAGCCGACAGGGCCCCTAGGGACTGAGAAATCATCGATGAACTGCTGTCTCGGGTGAGGCGTGGATTCCACAGCCGACACGGCCCCTAGCGACTGAGAAATCATCGACGAACTGCGGTCACGGGTGACGTGTGGAATCGACAACCGACACGGCCCCTAGGGATAGAGAAATCATCGACGAACTGCTGTCACGGGTGACCCGTGGATTCGACAGCCGACACGGCCCCTAGGGAATGAGAAATCATCGACGAACTGCTGTCATGGGTGACGCGTGGATTCGACAGCCGACAGGGCCCCTAGGGAGTGAGAAATCATCGACGAACTGCTCTCACGGGTGATGAGTGGATTCGACAGTCGACACCGCCCCTAGGGAATGAGAAATCATCGATGAACTGCTGTCACGGGTGACGCGTGGATTCGACAGCCAACAGGGCCCCTAGGGACTGAGAAATCATCAACGAACTGCTGTCACCGGTGACGAGTTGATTCGACAGCCGACACCGCCCCTAGGGAGAGAGAAATCATCGACGAACTGCTGTCACGGGTGACGCGTGGATTCGACAGCCGACAGGGCCCCTAGGGACTGAGAAATCATCGACGAACTGCTGTCACGGGTGACGCGTGGAATCGACAGCCGACACGGCCCCTAGGGACTGAGAAATCATCGACGAACTGCTGTCACGGGTGACGCGTGGATTCGACAGCCGACACGGCCCCTAGGGACTGAGAAATCATCGACGAACTGCTGTCACGGGTGACGCGTGGAGTCGACATCCGACAGGGCCCCTAGGGACTGAGAAATCATCGACGAACTGCTGTAACGGGTGACGCATGGATTCGACAGCCGACAGGGCCCCTAGGGACTGAGAAATCATCGAAAAACTGCTCTCACGGGTGATGAGTGGATTCGACAGTCGACACCGCCCTAGGGACGGAGAAATCATCGACGAACTGCTGTCTCGGGTGAGGCGTGGATTCCACAGCCGACACGGCCCCTAGGGAATGAGAAATCATCGACGAACTGCTGTCATGGGTGACGCGTGGATTCGACAGCCGACAAGGCCCCTAGGGAGTGAGAAATCATCGACGAACGGCTCTCACGGGTGATGAGTGGATTCGACAGTCGACACCGCCCCTAGGGAATGAGAAATCATCGAGGAACTGCTGTCACGGGTGACGCGTGGATTCGACAGCCGACAGGGCCCCTAGGGACTGAGAAATCATCGATGAACTGCTGTCTCGGGTGACGAGTGGATTCGACAGCCGACACCGCCCCTAGGGAGAGAGAAATCATCGACGAACTGCTGTCACGGGTGACGCGTGGAGTCGACAGCCGATAGGGCCCTTAGGGACTGAGAAATCATCGACGAACTGCTGTAACGAGTGACGCGTGGATTCGACAGCCGACAGGGCCCCTAGGGACTGAGAAATCATTGACGAACTGCTCTCACCGGTGACGAGTGGATCCGACAGCCGACACCGCCCCTAGGGAGAGAGAAATCATCGACGAACTGCTGTCACGGGTGACGCGTGGATTCGACAGCCGACAGGGCCCCTAGGGACTGAGAAATCATCGACGAACTGCTGTCACGGGTGACGCGTGGATTCGACAGCCGACAGGGCCCCTAGGGACTGAGAAATCATTGACGAACTGCTCTCACCGGTGACGAGTGGATCCGACAGCCGACACCGCCCCTAGGGAGAGAGAAATCATCGACGAACTGCTGTCACGGGTGACGCGTGGATTCGACAGCCGACAGGGCCCCTAGGGACTGAGAAATCATCGACGAACTGCTGTCACGGGTGACGCGTGGAATCGACAGCCGACACGGCCCCTAGCGACTGAGAAATCATCGACGAACTGCTGTCACGGGTGACGAGTGGATTCGACAGCCGACACCGCCCCTAGGGAGAGAGAAATCATCGACGAACTGCTGTCACGGGTGACGCGTGGAGTCGACAGCCGACAGGGCCCCTAGGGACTGAGAAATCATCGACGAACTGCTGTAACGGGTGACGCGTGGATTCGACAGCCGACAGGGCCCCTAGGGACTGAGAAATCATCGAACGACTGCTCTCACGGGTGATGAGTGGATTCGACAGTCGACACCGCCCTAGGGACGGAGAAATCATCGACGAACTGCTGTCTCGGGTGAGGCGTGGATTCCACAGCCGACACGGCCCCTAGGGAATGAGAAATCATCGACGAACTGCTGTCATGGGTGACGCGTGGATTCGACAGCCGACAAGGCCCCTAGGAAGTGAGAAATCATCGACGAACTGCTCTCACGGGTGAGGAGTGGATTCGACAGTCGACACCGCCCCTAGGGAATGAGAAATCATCGATGAACTGTTGTCACGGGTGACGCGTGGATTCGACAGCCGACAGGGCCCCTAGGGACTGAGAAATCATCGATGAACTGCTGTCTCGGGTGAGGCGTGGATTCCACAGCCGACACGGCCCCTAGCGACTGAGAAATCATCGACGAACTGCGGTCACGGGTGACGTGTGGAATCGACAACCGACACGGCCCCTAGGGATAGAGAAATCATCGACGAACTGCTGTCACGGGTGACCCGTGGATTCGACAGCCGACACGGCCCCTAGGGAATGAGAAATCATCGACGAACTGCTGTCATGGGTGACGCGTGGATTCGACAGCCGACAGGGCCCCTAGGGAGTGAAAATCATCGACGAACTGCTCTCACGGGTGATGAGTGGATTCGACAGTCGACACCGCCCCTAGGGAATGAGAAATCATCGATGAACTGCTGTCACGGGTGACGCGTGGATTCGACAGCCAACAGGGCCCCTAGGGACTGAGAAATCATCGACGAACTGCTCTCACCGGTGACGAGTGGATTCGACAGCCGACACCGCCCCTAGGGAGAGAGAAATCATCGACGAACTGCTGTCACGGGTGACGCGTGGATTCGACAGCCTACAGGGCCCCTAGGGACTGAGAAATCATCGACGAACTGCTGTCACGAGTGACGCGTGGAATCGACAGCCGACACGGCCCCTAGGGACTTAGAAATCATCGACGAACTGCTGTCACGGGTGACGCGTGGATTCGACAGCCGACACGGCCCCTAGAGACTGAGAAATCATCGACGAACTGCTGTCACGGGTGACGCGTGGAGTCGACAGCCGACAGGGCCCCTAGGGACTGAGAAATCATCGACGAACTGCTGTAACGAGTGACGCGTGGATTCGACAGCCGACACGGCCCCTAGGGACTGAGAAATCATCGAGGAACTGCTGTCACGGGGGACGCGTGGATTCGACAGCCGACAGGGCCCTAGGGACTGAGAAATCATCGACGAACTGCTGTCACGAGTGACGCGTGGAATCGACAGCCGACACGGCCCCTAGGGACTTAGAAATCATCGACGAACTGCTGTCACGGGTGACGCGTGGATTCGACAGCCGACACGGCCCCTAGGGACTGAGAAATCATCGACGAACTGCTGTCACGGGTGACGCGTGGAGTCGACAGCCGACAGGGCCCCTAGGGACTGAGAAATCATCGACGAACTGCTGTAACGAGTGACGCGTGGATTCGACAGCCGACAGGGCCCCTAGGGACTGAGAAATCATTGACGAACTGCTCTCACCGGTGACGAGTGGATTCGACAGCCGACACCGCCCCTAGGGAGAGAGAAATCATCGACGAACTGCTGTAACGGGTGACCCGTGGATTCGACAGCCGACACGGCCCCTAGGGAATGAGAAATCATCGACGAACTGCTGTCATGGGTGACGCGTGGATTCGACAGCCGACAGGGCCCCTAGGGAGTGAGAAATCATCGACGAACTGCTCTCACGGGTGACGAGTGGATTCGACAGTCGACACCGCCCCTAGGGAATGAGAAATCATCGATGAACTGCTGTCACGGGTGACGCGTTGATTCGACAGCCAACAGGGCCCCTAGGGACTGAGAAATCATCGACGAACTGCTCTCACCGGTGACGCGTGGAATCGACAGCCGACACGGCCCCTAGGGACTGAGAAATCATCGACGAACTGCTGTCACGGGTGACGCGTGGATTCGACAGCCGACACGGCCCCTAGGGACTGAGAAATCATCGACGAACTGCTGTCACGGGTGACGCGTGGAGTCGACAGCCGACAGGGCCCCTAGGGACTGAGAAATCATCGACGAACTGCTGTAACGAGTGACGCGTGGATTCGACAGCCGACAGGGCCCCTAGGGACTGAGAAATCATTGACGAACTGCTCTCACCGGTGACGAGTGGATTCGACAGCCGACACCGCCCCTAGGGAGAGAGAAATCATCGACGAACTGCTGTCACGGGTGACCCGTGGATTCGACAGCCGACACGGCCCCTAGGGAATGAGAAATCATCGACGAACTGCTGTCATGGGTGACGCGTGGATTCGACAGCCGACAGGGCCCCTAGGGAGTGAGAAATCATCGACGAACTGCTCTCACGGGTGACGAGTGGATTCGACAGTCGACACCGCCCCTAGGGAATGAGAAATCATCGATGAACTGCTGTCACGGGTGACGCGTTGATTCGACAGCCAACAGGGCCCCTAGGGACTGAGAAATCATCGACGAACTGCTCTCACCGGTGACGAGTGGATTCGACAGCCGACACCGCCCCTAGGGAGAGAGAAATCATCGACGAACTGCTGTCACGGGTGACGCGTGGATTCGACAGCCGACAGGGCCCCTAGGGACTGAGAAATCATCGACGAACTGCTGTCACGGGTGACGCGTGGAATCGACAGCCGACACGGCCCCTAGGGACTGAGAAATCATCGACGAACTGCTGTCACGGGTGACGCGTGGATTCGACAGCCGACACGGCCCCTAGGGACTGAGAAATCATCGACGAACTGCTGTCACGGGTGACGCGTGGAGTCGACAGCCGACAGGGCCCCTAGGGACTGAGAAATCATCGACGAACTGTTGTAACGGGTGACGCGTGGATTCGACAGCCGACAGGGCCCCTAGGGACTGAGAAATCATCGAAAAACTGCTCTCACGGGTGATGAGTGGATTCGACAGTCGACACCGCCCTAGGGACGGAGAAATCATCGACGAACTGCTGTCTCGGGTGAGGCGTGGATTCCACAGCCGACACGGCCCCTAGGGAATGAGAAATCATCGACGAACTGCTGTCATGGGTGACGCGTGGATTCGACAGCCGACAAGGCCCCTAGGGAGTGAGAAATCATCGACGAACTGCTCTCACGGGTGATGAGTGGATTCGACAGTCGACACCGCCCCTAGGGAATGAGAAATCATCGATGAACTGCTGTCACGGGTGACGCGTGGATTCGACAGCCGACAGGGCCCCTAGGGACTGAGAAATCATCGATGAACTGCTGTCTCGGGTGAGGCGTGGATTCCACAGCCGACACGGCCCCTAGCGACTGAGAAATCATCGACGAACTGCGGTCACGGGTGACGTGTGGAATCGACAACCGACACGGCCCCTAGGGATAGAGAAATCATCGACGAACTGCTGTCACGGGTGACCCGTGGATTCGACAGCCGACACGGCCCCTACGGAATGAGAAATCATCGACGAACTGCTGTCATGGGTGACGCGTGGATTCGACAGCCGACAGGGCCCCTAGGGAGTGAGAAATCATCGACGAACTGCTCTCACGGGTGATGAGTGGATTCGACAGTCGACACCACCCCTAGGGAATGAGAAATCATCGATGAACTGCTGTCACGGGTGACGCGTGGATTCGACAGCCAACAGGGCCCCTAGGGACTGAGAAATCATCGACGAACTGCTCTCACCGGTGACGAGTGGATTCGACAGCCGACACCGCCCCTAGGGAGAGAGAAATCATCGACGAACTGCTGTCACGGGTGACGCGTGGATTCGACAGCCGACAGGGCCCCTAGGGACTGAGAAATCATCGACGAACTGCTGTCACGGGTGACGCGTGGAATCGACAGCCGACACGGCCCCTAGGGACTGAGAAATCATCGACGAACTGCTGTCACGGGTGACGCGTGGATTCGACAGCCGACAGGGCCCCTAGGGACTGAGAAATCATCGACGAACTGCTGTCACGGGTGACGCGTGGAGTCGACAGCCGACAGGGCCCCTAGGGACTGAGAAATCATCGACGAACTGCTGTAACGGGTGACGCGTGGATTCGACAGCCGACACGGCCCCTAGGGACTGAGAAATCATCAAAAAACTGCTCTCACGGGTGATGAGTGGATTCGACAGGCGACACCGCCCCTAGGGACTGAGAAATCATCGATGAACTGCTGTCACGGGTGACGCGTGGATTCGACAGCCAACAGGGCCCCTAGGGACTGAGAAATCATCGACGAACTGCTCTCACCGGTGACGAGTGGATTCGACAGCCGACACCGCCCCTAGGGAGAGAGAAATCATCGACGAACTGCTGTCACGGGTGACGCGTGGATTCGACAGCCGACAGGGCCCCTAGGGACTGAGAAATCATCGACGAACTGCTGTCACGGGTGACGCGTGGATTCGACAGCCGACACGGCGCCTAGGGACTGAGAAATCATCGACGAACTGATGTCACGGGTGACGCGTGGAGTCGACAGCCGACAGGGCCCCTAGGGACTGAGAAATCATCGACGAACTGCTGTCACGGGTGAGCCGTGGATTCGACAGCCGACACCGCCCCTAGGGAATGAGAAATCATCGACGAAATGCTGTCACGGGTGACGCGTGGATTCGACAGCCGACAGGGCCCCTAGGAACTGAGAAATCATCGACGAACTGCTGTGACAGGTGACGCGTGGATTCGACAGCCGACAGGGCCCCTAGGGATTGAGAAATCATCGACGAACTGCTCTCACGGGTGACGAGTGGATTCGACAGCCGACACCGCCCCTAGGGAGAGAGAAATCATCGACGAACTGCTGTCACGGGTGAGGCGTGGATTCGACAGCCGACAGGGCCCCTAGGGACTGAGAAATCATCGACGAACTGCTGTCACGGGTGACGCGTGGAATCGACAGCCGACACGGCCTCTAGGGACTGAGAAATCATCGACGAACTGCTCTCACGGGTGACGAGTAGATTCGACAGCCGACACCGCCCCTAGGGTCGCAGAAATCATCGACGAACTGCTGTCACAGGTGACGCGTGGAATCGACAGCAGACAGGGCCCCTAGGGACTGAGGAATCATCGACGAACTACTGTCACGGGTGACAAGTGGAGTCGACAGCCGACACGACCCCTAGGGACTGAGAAATCATCGACGAACTGCTGTCACGGGTGACGCGTGGACTCGACAGCCGACACGGCCCCTAGGGACTGAGAAATCATCGACGAACTGCTGTCACGGGTGACGCGTGGATTCGACAGCCGACACGGCGCCTTGGGACTGAGAAATCATCGACGAACTGCTGTCACGGGTGACGCGTGGATTCACCTGCCGACAGGGCCCCTAAGTACTGAGAAATCATCGACGAACTGCTGTCACGGGTGGCGCGTGGAATCGACAGCCGACACGGCGCCTAGGGACTGAGAAATCATCGACGAACTGATGTGACGGGTGACGCGTGGAGTCGACAGCCGACAGGGCCCCTAGGGACTGAGAAATCATCGACGAACTGCTGTCACGGGTGACGCGTGGATTCGACAGCCGACACGGCGCCTAGGGACTGAGAAATCATCGACGAACTGATTTGACGGGTGACGCGTGGAGTCGACAGCCGACAGGGCCCCTAGGGACTGAGAAATCATCGACGACTGCTCTCACGGGTGACGAGTGGATTCGACAGCCGACACCGCCCCTAGGGAGAGAGAAATCATCGACGAACTGCTGTCACGGGTGACGCGTGGATTCGACAGCCGACACGGCCCCTAGGGTATGAGAAATCATCGACGAACTGCTGTAACGGGTGACGCGTGGATTCGACAGCCGACACCGCCCCTAGGGAGAGAGAAATCATCGACGAACTGCTGTCACGGGTGACGCGTGGATTCGACAGCCGACAGGGCCCCTAGGGACTGAGAAATCATCGACGAACTGCTATCACGGGTGACGCGTGGAATCGACAGCCGACACCGCCCCTAGGGAGAGAGAAATCATCGACAAACTGCTGTCACGGGTGACGCGTGGAATCGACAGCCGACACGGCGCCTAGGGACTGAGAAATCATCGACGAACTGATGTCACGGGTGACGCGTGGATTCGACAGCCGACAGGGCCCCTAGGGACTGAGAAATCATCGACGAACTGCTGTCACGGGTGGCGCGTGGAATCGACAGCCGACACGGCCCTAAGGGAGTGAGAAATCATCGACGAACTGCTGTCACGGGTGCCGCGGGCATTCGACAGCCGACACGGCCCCTAGGGACTGAGAAATCATCGACGAACTGCTGTCACGGGTGACGCGTGGATTCACCTGCCGACAGGGCCCCTAAGTACTGAGAAATCATCGACGAACTGCTGTCACGGGTGGCGCGTGGAATCGACAGCCGACACGGCGCCTAGGGACTGAGAAATCATCGACGAACTGATGTCACGGGTGACGCGTGGATTCGACAGCCGACAGGGCCCCTAGGGACTGAGAAATCATCGACGAACTGCTGTCACGGGTGACGCGTGGATTCGACAGCCGACACGGCGCCTAGGGACTGAGAAATCATCGACGAACTGATTTGACGGGTGACGCGTGGAGTCGACAGCCGACAGGGCCCCTAGGGACTGAGAAATCATCGACGAACTGCTGTCACGGGTGACGGGTGGAATCGACAGCCGACACCGCCCCTAGGGAGAGAGAAATCATCGACGAACTGCTGTCACGGGTGACGCGTGGAATCGACAGCCGACACGGCGCCTAGGGACTGAGAAATCATCGACGAACTGATGTCACGGGTGACGCGTGGATTCGACAGCCGACAGGGCCCCTAGGGACTGAGAAATCATCGACGAACTGCTGTCACGGGTGGCGCGTGGAATCGACAGCCGACACGGCCCTAAGGGAGTGAGAAATCATCGACGAACTGCTGTCACGGGTGCCGCGGGCATTCGACAGCCGACACGGCCCCTAGGGACTGAGAAATCATCGACGAACTGCTGTCACGGGTGACGCGTGGATTCACCTGCCGACAGGGCCCCTAAGTACTGAGAAATCATCGACGAACTGCTGTCACGGGTGGCGCGTGGAATCGACAGCCGACACGGCGCCTAGGGACTGAGAAATCATCGACGAACTGATGTCACGGGTGACGCGTGGATTCGACAGCCGACAGAGCCCCTAGGGACTGAGAAATCATCGACGAACTGCTGTCACGGGTGGCGCGTGGAATCGACAGCCGACACGGCCCCTAGGGACTGAGAAATCATCGACGAACTGCTGTCACGGGTGCCGCGTGGATTCGACAGCCGACAGGGCCCCTAGGGACTGAGAAATCATCGACGAACTGCTGTCACGGGTGACGCGTGGATTCACCTGCCGACAGGGCCCCTACGTACTGAGAAATCATCGACGAACTGCTGTCACGGGTGGCGCGTGGAATGGACAGCCGACACGGCCCCTAGGGAGTGAGAAATCATCGACGAACTGCTGTCTCGGGTGACGCGTTGAATCGACAGCCGACACGGCCCCTAGGGACTAAGAAATCATCGACGAACTGCTGTCACGGGTGGCGCGTGGAATGGACAGCCGACACGGCCCCTAGGGAGTGAGAAATCATCGACGAACTGCTTTCTCGGGTGACGCGTTGAATCGACAGCCGACACGGCCCCTAGGGAGTGAGAAATCATCGACGAACTGCTGTCTCGGGTGACGCGTTGAATCGACAGCCGACACAGCCCCTAGGGACTAAGAAATCATCGACGAACTGCTGTCACGGGTGACGCGTGGATTCGACAGCCGACACGGCCCTAGGGACTGAGAAATCATCGACGAACTGCTGTCACGGGTGACGCGTGGATTCGACAGCCGACACCGCCCCTAGGGACTGAGAAATCATCGACGAACTGCTGTCACGGGTGACGCGTGGATTCGACAGCCGAGAGGGCCCCTAGGGACTGAGAAATCATCGACGAACTGCTGTCACGGGTGACGCGTGGAATCGACAGCCGAGACGGCCCCTAGGGACTGAGAAATCATCGACGAACTGCTGTCACGGGTGACGAGTGGATTCGACAGCCGACACTGCCCCTAGGGACGGAGAAATCATCGACGAACTGCTGTCACGGGTGACGCGTGGATTCGACAGCCGACAGGCCCCTAGGCACTGGGAAATCATCGACGAACTGCTGTCACGGGTGACGCGTGGAATCGATAGCAGACAGGGCCCTTAGGGACTAAGAAATCATCGACGAACTGCTCTCACGGGTGACGAGTGGATTCGACAGCCGACACAGCCCCTAGGGATAGAGAAATCATCGACGAACTGCTGTCTCGGGTGAGGCGTGGATTCGACAGCCGACACGCCCCCTAGGGAATGAGAAATCATCGACGAACTGCTGTCACGGGTGACGCGTGGATTCGACAGCCGACACGGCCCCTAGGGAATGAGAAATCATCGACGAACTGCTGTCACGGGTGACGCGTGGATTCGACAGCCGAGAGGGCCCCTAGGGACTGAGAAATCATCGACGAACTACTGTCACGGGTGACGCGTGGAATCGACAGCCGCCACGACCCCTAGGGAGTGAGAAATCATCGACGAACTGCTGTCGCGGGTGACGCGTGGATTCGACAGCCGACACCGCCCCTAGGGACTGAGAAATCATCGACGAACTGCTGTCCCGGGTGACGCGTGGATTCGACAGCCGAGAGGGCCCCCAGGGACTGAGAAATCATCGACGAACTGCTGTCACGGGTGACGCGTGGAATCGACAGCCGAGACGGCCCCTAGGGACTGAGAAATCATCGACGAACTGCTGTCACGGGTGACGAGTGGATTCGACAGCCAACACGGCCCCTAGGGACTGAGAAATCATCGACGAACTGCTGTCACGGGTGACGCGTGGAATCGACAGCCGACACGGCCCCTAGGGACTGAGAAATCATCGACGAACTGCTGTCACGGGTGACGCGTGGATTCGACAGCCGACACCGCCCCTAGGGATAGAGAAATCATCGACGAACTGCTGTCTCGGGTGAGGCGTGGATTCGACAGCCGACACGCCCCCTAGGGAATGAGAAATCATCGACGAACTGCTGTCACGGGTGGCGCGTGGAATCGACAGCCGACAGGGCCCTAAGGGAGTGAGAAATCATCGACGAACTGCTGTCACGGGTGCCGCGGGCATTCGACAGCCGACACGGCCCCTAGGGACTGAGAAATCATCGACGAACTGCTGTCACGGGTGACGCGTGGATTCACCTGCCGACAGGGCCCCTAAGTACTGAGAAATCATCGACGAACTGCTGTCACGGGTGGCGCGTGGAATCGACAGCCGACACGGCGCCTAGGGACTGAGAAATCATCGACGAACTGATGTCACGGGTGACGCGTGGATTCGACAGCCGACAGAGCCCCTAGGGACTGAGAAATCATCGACGAACTGCTGTCACGGGTGGCGCGTGGAATCGACAGCCGACACGGCCCCTAGGGACTGAGAAATCATCGACGAACTGCTGTCACGGGTGCCGCGTGGATTCGACAGCCGACAGGGCCCCTAGGGACTGAGAAATCATCGACGAACTGCTGTCACGGGTGACGCGTGGATTCACCTGCCGACAGGGCCCCTACGTACTGAGAAATCATCGACGAACTGCTGTCACGGGTGGCGCGTGGAATGGACAGCCGACACGGCCCCTAGGGAGTGAGAAATCATCGACGAACTGCTGTCTCGGGTGACGCGTTGAATCGACAGCCGACACGGCCCCTAGGGACTAAGAAATCATCGACGAACTGCTGTCACGGGTGGCGCGTGGAATGGACAGCCGACACGGCCCCTAGGGAGTGAGAAATCATCGACGAACTGCTTTCTCGGGTGACGCGTTGAATCGACAGCCGACACGGCCCCTAGGGAGTGAGAAATCATCGACGAACTGCTGTCTCGGGTGACGCGTTGAATCGACAGCCGACACAGCCCCTAGGGACTAAGAAATCATCGACGAACTGCTGTCACGGGTGACGCGTGGATTCGACAGCCGACACGGCCCTAGGGACTGAGAAATCATCGACGAACTGCTGTCACGGGTGACGCGTGGATTCGACAGCCGACACCGCCCCTAGGGACTGAGAAATCATCGACGAACTGCTGTCACGGGTGACGCGTGGATTCGACAGCCGAGAGGGCCCCTAGGGACTGAGAAATCATCGACGAACTGCTGTCACGGGTGACGCGTGGAATCGACAGCCGAGACGGCCCCTAGGGACTGAGAAATCATCGACGAACTGCTGTCACGGGTGACGAGTGGATTCGACAGCCGACACTGCCCCTAGGGACGGAGAAATCATCGACGAACTGCTGTCACGGGTGACGCGTGGATTCGACAGCCGACAGGCCCCTAGGCACTGGGAAATCATCGACGAACTGCTGTCACGGGTGACGCGTGGAATCGATAGCAGACAGGGCCCTTAGGGACTAAGAAATCATCGACGAACTGCTCTCACGGGTGACGAGTGGATTCGACAGCCGACACAGCCCCTAGGGATAGAGAAATCATCGACGAACTGCTGTCTCGGGTGAGGCGTGGATTCGACAGCCGACACGCCCCCTAGGGAATGAGAAATCATCGACGAACTGCTGTCACGGGTGACGCGTGGATTCGACAGCCGACACGGCCCCTAGGGAATGAGAAATCATCGACGAACTGCTGTCACGGGTGACGCGTGGATTCGACAGCCGAGAGGGCCCCTAGGGACTGAGAAATCATCGACGAACTACTGTCACGGGTGACGCGTGGAATCGACAGCCGCCACGACCCCTAGGGAGTGAGAAATCATCGACGAACTGCTGTCGCGGGTGACGCGTGGATTCGACAGCCGAGAGGGCCCCCAGGGACTGAGAAATCATCGACGAACTGCTGTCACGGGTGACGCGTGGAATCGACAGCCGAGACGGCCCCTAGGGACTGAGAAATCATCGACGAACTGCTGTCACGGGTGACGAGTGGATTCGACAGCCAACACGGCCCCTAGGGACTGAGAAATCATCGACGAACTGCTGTCACGGGTGACGCGTGGAATCGACAGCCGACACGGCCCCTAGGGACTGAGAAATCATCGACGAACTGCTGTCACGGGTGACGCGTGGATTCGACAGCCGACACCGCCCCTAGGGATAGAGAAATCATCGACGAACTGCTGTCTCGGGTGAGGCGTGGATTCGACAGCCGACACGCCCCCTAGGGAATGAGAAATCATCGACGAACTGCTGTCACGGGTGGCGCGTGGAATCGACAGCCGACACGGCCCTTAGGGAGTGAGAAATCATCGACGAACTGCTGTCACGGGTGCCGCGGGCATTCGACAGCCGACACGGCCCCTAGGGACTGAGAAATCATCGACGAACTGCTGTCACGGGTGACGCGTGGATTCGACAGCCGACAGGGCCCCTAGGGAATGAGAAATCATCGACGAACTGCTGTCACGGGTGACGCGTGGATTCACCTGCCGACAGGGCCCCTACGGACTGAGAAATCATCGACGAACTGCTGTCACGGGTGGCGCGTGGAATGGACAGCCGACACGGCCCCTAGGGAGTGAGAAATCATCGACGAACTGCTGTCTCGGGTGACGCGTTGAATCGACAGCCGACACGGCCCCTAGGGACTGAGAAATCATCGACGAACTGCTGTCAGGGGTGACGAGTGGATTCGACAGCCGACACTGCCCCTAGGGACGGAGAAATCATCGACGAACTGCTGTCACGGGTGACGCGTGGATTCGACAGCCGACAGGCCCCTAGGCACTGGGAAATCATCGACGAACTGCTGTCACGGGTGACGCGTGGATTCGACAGCCGACAGGGCCCCTAGGGACTGAGAAATCATCGACGAACTGCTGTCACGGGTGACGCGTGGATTCACCTGCCGACAGGGCCCCTACGGACTGAGAAATCATCGACGAACTGCTGTCACGGGTGGCGCGTGAAACGGACAGCCGACACGGCCCCTAGGGAGTAAGAAATCATCGACGAACTGCTGTCTCGGGTGACGCGTGGATTCGACAGCCGACACGGCCCCTAGGGACTGAGAAATCATCGACGAACTGCTGTCACGGGTGACGCGTGGATTCGACAGCCGACACGGCCCTAGGGACTGAGAAATCATCGACGAACTGCTGTCACGGGTGACGCGTGGATTCGACAGCCGACACCGCCCCTAGGGACTGAGAAATCATCGACGAACTGCTGTCACGGGTGACGCGTGGATTCGACAGCCGAGAGGGCCCCTAGGGACTGAGAAATCATCGACGAACTGCTGTCACGGGTGACGCGTGGATTCGACATCCGAGACGGCCCCTAGGGACTGAGAAATCATCGACGAACTGCTGTCACGGGTGACGAGTGGATTCGACAGCCGACACTGCCCCTAGGGACGGAGAAATCATCGACGAACTGCTGTCACGGGTGACGCGTGGATTCGACAGCCGACAGGCCCCTAGGCACTGGGAAATCATCGACGAACTGCTGTCACGGGTGACGCGTGGAATCGATAGCAGACATGGCCCCTAGGGACTAAGAAATCATCGACGAACTGCTCTCACGGGTGACGAGTGGATTCGACAGCCGACACAGCCCCTAGGGATAGAGAAATCATCGACGAACTGCTGTCTCGGGTGAGGCGTGCATTCGACAGCCGACACGCCCCCTAGGGAATGAGAAATCATCGACGAACTGCTGTCACGGGTGACGCGTGGATTCGACAGCCGACACGGCCCCTAGGGAATGAGAAATCATCGACGAACTGCTGTCACGGGTGACGCGTGGATTCAACAGCCGAGAGGGCCCCTAGGGACTGAGAAATCATCGACGAACTGCTGTCACGGGTGACGAGTGGATTCGACAGCCGACACTGCCCCTAGGGACGGAGAAATCATCGACGAACTGCTGTCACGGGTGACGCGTGGATTCGACAGCCGACAGGCCCCTAGGAACTGGGAAATCATCGACGAACTGCTGTCACGGGTGACGCGTGGAATCGATAGCAGACACGGCCCCTAGGGACAAAGAAATCATCGACGAACTGCTCTCACGGGTGACGAGTGGATTCGACAGCCGACACAGCCCCTAGGGATAGAGAAATCATCGACGAACTGCTGTCTCGGGTGAGACGTGCATTCGACAGCCGACACGTCCCCTAGGGAATGAGAAATCATCGACGAACTGCTGTCACGGGTGACGCGTGGATTCGACAGCCGACACGGCCCCTAGGGAATGAGAAATCATCGACGAACTGCTGTCACGGGTGACGCGTGGATTCCACAGCCGAGAGGGCCCCTAGGGACTGAGAAATCATCGACGAACTGCTGTCACGGGTGACGAGTGGATTCGACAGCCGACACTGCCCCTAGGGACGGAGAAATCATCGACGAACTGCTGTCACGGGTGACGCGTGGATTCGACAGCTGACAGGCCCCTAGGCACTGGGAAATCATCGACGAACTGCTGTCACGGGTGACGCGTGGAATCGATAGCAGACAGGGCCCTTAGGGACTAAGAAATCATCGACGAACTGCTCTCACGGGTGACGAGTGGATTCGACAGCCGACACAGCCCCTAGGGATAGAGAAATCATCGACGAACTGCTGTCTCGGGTGAGGCGTGGATTCGACAGCCGACACGCCCCCTAGGGAATGAGAAATCATCGACGAACTGCTGTCACGGGTGACGCGTGGATTCGACAGCCGACACGGCCCCTAGGGAATGAGAAATCATCGACGAACTGCTGTCACGGGTGACGCGTGGATTCGACAGCCGAGAGGGCCCCTAGGGACTGAGAAATCATCGACGAACTACTGTCACGGGTGACGCGTGGAATCGACAGCCGACACGACCCCTAGGGAGTGAGAAATCATCGACGAACTGCTGTCACGGGTGACGCGTGGAATCGACAGCCGACACGGCCCCTAGGGACTGAGAAATCATCGACGAACTGCTGTCACGGGTGACGCGTGGATTCGACAGCCGACACGGCCCCTAGGGAGTGAGAAATCATCGACGAACTGCTGTCACGGGTGACGCGTGGATTCGACAGCCGACACGGCCCCTAGGGAGTGAGAAATCATCGACGAACTGCTGTCACGGGTGACGCGTGGATTCGACAGCCGACACCGCCCCTAGGGATAGAGAAATCATCGACGAACTGCTGTCACGGGTGATGCGTGGATTCGACAGCCGAGAGGGCCCCCAGGGACTGAGAAATCATCGACGAACTGCTGTCACGGGTGACGCGTGGATTCGACAGCCGACACCGCCCCTAGGGATAGAGAAATCATCGACGAACTGCTGTCTCGGGTGAGGCGTGGATTCGACAGCCGACACGCCCCCTAGGGAATGAGAAATCATCGACGAACTGCTGTCTCGGGTGAGGCGTGGATTCGACAGCCGACACGCCCCCTAGGGAATGAGAAATCATCGACGAACTGCTGTCACGGGTGGCGCGTGGAATCGACAGCCGACACGGCCCCTAGGGAGTGAGAAATCATCGACGAACTGCTGTCACGGGTGCCGCGGGCATTCGACAGCCGACACGGCCCCTAGGGACTGAGAAATCATCGACGAACTGCTGTCACGGGTGACGCGTGGATTCGACAGCCGACAGGGCCCCTAGGGAATGAGAAATCATCGACGAACTGCTGTCACGGGTGACGCGTGGATTCGACAGCCGACACGGCCTTAGGGACTGAGAAATCATCGACGAACTGCTGTCACGGGTGACGCGTTGAATCGACTGCCGACACGGCCCCTAGGGACTGAGAAATAATCGACGAACTGCTGTCACGGGTGACGCGTGGATTCGACAGCCGACACGGCCCTAGGGACTGAGAAATCATCGACGAACTGCTGTCACGGGTGACGCGTGGATTCGACAGCCGACACCGCCCCTAGGGACTGAGAAATCATCGACGAACTGCTGTCACGGGTGACGCGTGGATTCGACAGCCGACACCGCCCCTAGGGACTGAGAAATCATCGACGAACTGCTGTCACGGGTGACGCGTGGATTCGACAGCCGAGAGGGCCCCTAGGGACTGAGAAATCATCGACGAACTGCTGTCACGGGTGACGCGTGGAATCGACATCCGAGACGGCCCCTAGGGACTGAGAAATCATCGACGAACTGTTGTCACGGGTGACGAGTGGATTCGACAGCCGACACTGCCCCTAGGGACGGAGAAATCATCGACGAACTGCTGTCACGGGTGACGCGTGGATTCGACAGCCGACAGGCCCCTAGGCACTGGGAAATCATCGACGAACTGCTGTCACGGGTGACGCGTGGAATCGATAGCAGACATGGCCCCTAGGGACTAAGAAATCATCGACGAACTGCTCTCACGGGTGACGAGTGGATTCGACAGCCGACACAGCCCCTAGGGATAGAGAAATCATCGACGAACTGCTGTCTCGGGTGAGGCGTGCATTCGACAGCCGACACGCCCCCTAGGGAATGAGAAATCATCGACGAACTGCTGTCACGGGTGACGCGTGGATTCGACAGCCGACACGGCCCCTAGGGAATGAGAAATCATCGACGAACTGCTGTCACGGGTGACGCGTGGATTCCACAGCCGAGAGGGCCCCTAGGGACTGAGAAATCATCGACGAACTGCTGTCACGGGTGACGAGTGGATTCGACAGCCGACACTGCCCCTAGGGACGGAGAAATCATCGACGAACTGCTGTCACGGGTGACGCGTGGATTCGACAGCCGACAGGCCCCTAGGCACTGGGAAATCATCGACGAACTGCTGTCACGGGTGACGCGTGGAATCGATAGCAGACACGGCCCCTAGGGACAAAGAAATCATCGACGAACTGCTCTCACGGGTGACGAGTGGATTCGACAGCCGACACGCCCCCTAGGGAATGAGAAATCATCGACGAACTGCTGTCACGGGTGACGCGTGGATTCGACAGCCGACACGGCCCCTAGGGAATGAGAAATCATCGACGAACTGCTGTCACGGGTGACGCGTGGATTCGACAGCCGAGAGGGCCCCTAGGGACTGAGAAATCATCGACGAACTGCTGTCACGGGTGACGCGTGGAATCGACAGCCGACACGACCCCTAGGGAGTGAGAAATCATCGACGAACTGCTGTCACGGGTGACGCGTGGAATCGACAGCCGACACGGCCCCTAGGGACTGAGAAATCATCGACGAACTGCTGTCACGGGTGACGCGTGGATTCGACAGCCGACACGGCCCCTAGGGAGTGAGAAATCATCGACGAACTGCTGTCACGGGTGACGCGTGGATTCGACAACCGACACCGCCCCTAGGGATAGAGAAATCATCGACGAACTGCTGTCACGGGTGACGCGTGGATTCGACAGCCGAGAGGGCCCCCAGGGACTGAGAAATCATCGACGAACTGCTGTCACGGGTGACGAGTGGATTCGACAGCCGACACGGCCCCTAGGGACTGAGAAATCATCGACGAACTGCTGTCACGGGTGACGCGTGGAATCGACAGCCGACACGGCCCCTAGGGACTGAGAAATCATCGACGAACTGCTGTCACGGGTGACGCGTGGATTCGACAGCCGACACGGCCCCTAGGGACTGAGAAATCATCGACGAACTGCTGTCACGGGTGACGCGTGGATTCGACAGCCGACACCGCCCTTAGGGACTGAGAAATCATCGACGAACTGCTGTCACGGGTGACGCGTGGATTCGACAGCCGACACCGCCCCTAGGGACTGAGAAATCATCGACGAACTGCTGTCACGGGTGACGCGTGGATTCGACAGCCGAGAGGGCCCCTAGGGACTGAGAAATCATCGACGAACTGCTGTCACGGGTGACGCGTGGAATCGACATCCGAGACGGCCCCTAGGGACTGAGAAATCATCGACGAACTGTTGTCACGGGTGACGAGTGGATTCGACAGCCGACACTGCCCCTAGGGACGGAGAAATCATCGACGAACTGCTGTCACGGGTGACGCGTGGATTCGACAGCCGACAGGCCCCTAGGCACTGGGAAATCATCGACGAACTGCTGTCACGGGTGACGCGTGGAATCGATAGCAGACATGGCCCCTAGGGACTAAGAAATCATCGACGAACTGCTCTCACGGGTGACGAGTGGATTCGACAGCCGACACAGCCCCTAGGGATAGAGAAATCATCGACGAACTGCTGTCTCGGGTGAGGCGTGCATTCGACAGCCGACACGCCCCCTAGGGAATGAGAAATCATCGACGAACTGCTGTCACGGGTGACGCGTGGATTCGACAGCCGACACGGCCCCTAGGGAATGAGAAATCATCGACGAACTGCTGTCACGGGTGACGCGTGGATTCCACAGCCGAGAGGGCCCCTAGGGACTGAGAAATCATCGACGAACTGCTGTCACGGGTGACGAGTGGATTCGACAGCCGACACTGCCCCTAGGGACGGAGAAATCATCGACGAACTGCTGTCACGGGTGACGCGTGGATTCGACAGCCGACAGGCCCCTAGGCACTGGGAAATCATCGACGAACTGCTGTCACGGGTGACGCGTGGAATCGATAGCAGACACGGCCCCTAGGGACAAAGAAATCATCGACGAACTGCTCTCACGGGTGACGAGTGGATTCGACAGCCGACACAGCCCCTAGGGATAGAGAAATCATCGACGAACTGCTGTCTCGGGTGAGGCGTGGATTCGACAGCCGACACGCCCCCTAGGGAATGAGAAATCATCGACGAACTGCTGTCACGGGTGACGCGTGGATTCGACAGCCGACACGGCCCCTAGGGAATGAGAAATCATCGACGAACTGCTGTCACGGGTGACGCGTGGATTCGACAGCCGAGAGGGCCCCTAGGGACTGAGAAATCATCGACGAACTGCTGTCACGGGTGACGCGTGGAATCGACAGCCGACACGACCCCTAGGGAGTGAGAAATCATCGACGAACTGCTGTCACGGGTGACGCGTGGAATCGACAGCCGACACGGCCCCTAGGGACTGAGAAATCATCGACGAACTGCTGTCACGGGTGACGCGTGGATTCGACAGCCGACACGGCCCCTAGGGAGTGAGAAATCATCGACGAACTGCTGTCACGGGTGACGCGTGGATTCGACAACCGACACCGCCCCTAGGGATAGAGAAATCATCGACGAACTGCTGTCACGGGTGACGCGTGGATTCGACAGCCGAGAGGGCCCCCAGGGACTGAGAAATCATCGACGAACTGCTGTCACGGGTGACGCGTGGAATCGACAGCCGAGACGGCCCCTAGGGACTGAGAAATCATCGACGAACTGCTGTCACGGGTGACGAGTGGATTCGACAGCCGACACGGCCCCTAGGGACTGAGAAATCATCGACGAACTGCTGTCACGGGTGACGCGTGGAATCGACAGCCGACACGGCCCCTAGGGACTGAGAAATCATCGACGAACTGCTGTCACGGGTGACGCGTGGATTCGACAGCCGACACGGCCCCTAGGGACTGAGAAATCATCGACGAACTGCTGTCACGGGTGACGCGTGGATTCGACAGCCGACACCGCCCCTAGGGATAGAGAAATCATCGACGAACTGCTGTCTCGGGTGAGGCGTGGATTCGACAGCCGACACGCCCCCTAGGGAATGAGAAATCATCGACGAACTGCTGTCACGGGTGGCGCGTGGAATCGACAGCCGACACGGCCCCTAGGGAGTGAGAAATCATCGACGAACTGCTGTCACGGGTGACGCGTGGATTCGACAGCCGACAGGGCCCCTAGGGAATGAGAAATCATCGACGAACTGCTGTCACGGGTGACGCGTGGATTCGACAGCCGACACGGCCCTAGGGACTGAGAAATCATCGACGAACTGCTGTCACGGGTGACGCGTTGAATCGACTGCCGACACGGCCCCTAGGGACTGAGAAATCATCGACGAACTGCTGTCACGGGTGACGCGTGGATTCGACAGCCGACACGGCCCTAGGGACTGAGAAATCATCGACGAACTGCTGTCACGGGTGACGCGTGGATTCGACAGCCGACACCGCCCGTAGGGACTGAGAAATCATCGACGAACTGCTGTCACGGGTGACGCGTGGATTCGACAGCCGACACCGCCCCTAGGGACTGAGAAATCATCGACGAACTGCTGTCACGGGTGACGCGTGGATTCGACAGCCGAGAGGGCCCCTAGGGACTGAGAAATCATCGACGAACTGCTGTCACGGGTGACGCGTGGAATCGACATCCGAGACGGCCCCTAGGGACTGAGAAATCATCGACGAACTGGTGTCACGGGTGACGAGTGGATTCGACAGCCGACACTGCCCCTAGGGACGGAGAAATCATCGACGAACTGCTGTCACGGGTGACGCGTGGATTCGACAGCCGACAGGCCCCTAGGCACTGGGAAATCATCGACGAACTGCTGTCACGGGTGACGCGTGGAATCGATAGCAGACATGGCCCCTAGGGACTAAGAAATCATCGACGAACTGCTCTCACGGGTGACGAGTGGATTCGACAGCCGACACAGCCCCTAGGGATAGAGAAATCATCGACGAACTGCTGTCTCGGGTGAGGCGTGCATTCGACAGCCGACACGCCCCCTAGGGAATGAGAAATCATCGACGAACTGCTGTCACGGGTGACGCGTGGATTCGACAGCCGACACGGCCCCTAGGGAATGAGAAATCATCGACGAACTGCTGTCACGGGTGACGCGTGGATTCCACAGCCGAGAGGGCCCCTAGGGACTGAGAAATCATCGACGAACTGCTGTCACGGGTGACGAGTGGATTCGACAGCCGACACTGCCCCTAGGGACGGAGAAATCATCGACGAACTGCTGTCACGGGTGACGCGTGGATTCGACAGCCGACAGGCCCCTAGGCACTGGGAAATCATCGACGAACTGCTGTCACGGGTGACGCGTGGAATCGATAGCAGACACGGCCCCTAGGGACAAAGAAATCATCGACGAACTGCTCTCACGGGTGACGAGTGGATTCGACAGCCGACACAGCCCCTAGGGATAGAGAAATCATCGACGAACTGCTGTCTCGGGTGAGGCGTGGATTCGACAGCCGACACGCCCCCTAGGGAATGAGAAATCATCGACGAACTGCTGTCACGGGTGACGCGTGGATTCGACAGCCGACACGGCCCCTAGGGAATGAGAAATCATCGACGAACTGCTGTCACGGGTGACGCGTGGATTCGACAGCCGAGAGGGCCCCTAGGGACTGAGAAATCATCGACGAACTGCTGTCACGGGTGACGCGTGGAATCGACAGCCGACACGACCCCTAGGGAGTGAGAAATCATCGACGAACTGCTGTCACGGGTGACGCGTGGAATCGACAGCCGACACGGCCCCTAGGGACTGAGAAATCATCGACGAACTGCTGTCACGGGTGACGCGTGGATTCGACAGCCGACACGGCCCCTAGGGAGTGAGAAATCATCGACGAACTGCTGTCACGGGTGACGCGTGGATTCGACAACCGACACCGCCCCTAGGGATAGAGAAATCATCGACGAACTGCTGTCACGGGTGACGCGTGGATTCGACAGCCGAGAGGGCCCCCAGGGACTGAGAAATCATCGACGAACTGCTGTCACGGGTGACGCGTGGAATCGACAGCCGAGACGGCCCCTAGGGACTGAGAAATCATCGACGAACTGCTGTCACGGGTGACGAGTGGATTCGACAGCCGACACGGCCCCTAGGGACTGAGAAATCATCGACGAACTGCTGTCACGGGTGACGCGTGGAATCGACAGCCGACACGGCCCCTAGGGACTGAGAAATCATCGACGAACTGCTGTCACGGGTGACGCGTGGATTCGACAGCCGACACGGCCCCTAGGGACTGAGAAATCATCGACGAACTGCTGTCACGGGTGACGCGTGGATTCGACAGCCGACACCGCCCCTAGGGACTGAGAAATCATCGACGAACTGCTGTCACGGGTGACGCGTGGATTCGACAGCCGAGAGGGCCCCTAGGGACTGAGAAATCATCGACGAACTGCTGTCACGGGTGACGCGTGGAATCGACATCCGAGACGGCCCCTAGGGACTGAGAAATCATCGACGAACTGGTGTCACGGGTGACGAGTGGATTCGACAGCCGACACTGCCCCTAGGGACGGAGAAATCATCGACGAACTGCTGTCACGGGTGACGCGTGGATTCGACAGCCGACAGGCCCCTAGGCACTGGGAAATCATCGACGAACTGCTGTCACGGGTGACGCGTGGAATCGATAGCAGACATGGCCCCTAGGGACTAAGAAATCATCGACGAACTGCTCTCACGGGTGACGAGTGGATTCGACAGCCGACACAGCCCCTAGGGATAGAGAAATCATCGACGAACTGCTGTCTCGGGTGAGGCGTGCATTCGACAGCCGACACGCCCCCTAGGGAATGAGAAATCATCGACGAACTGCTGTCACGGGTGACGCGTGGATTCGACAGCCGACACGGCCCCTAGGGAATGAGAAATCATCGACGAACTGCTGTCACGGGTGACGCGTGGATTCCACAGCCGAGAGGGCCCCTAGGGACTGAGAAATCATCGACGAACTGCTGTCACGGGTGACGAGTGGATTCGACAGCCGACACTGCCCCTAAGGACGGAGAAATCATCGACGAACTGCTGTCACGGGTGACGCGTGGATTCGACAGCCGACACAGCCCCTAGGGATAGAGAAATCATCGACGAACTGCTGTCTCGGGTGAGGCGTGGATTCGACAGCCGACACGCCCCCTAGGGAATGAGAAATCATCGACGAACTGCTGTCACGGGTGACGCGTGGATTCGACAGCCGACACGGCCCCTAGGGAATGAGAAATCATCGACGAACTGCTGTCACGGGTGACGCGTGGATTCGACAGCCGAGAGGGCCCCTAGGGACTGAGAAATCATCGACGAACTGCTGTCACGGGTGACGCGTGGAATCGACAGCCGACACGACCCCTAGGGAGTGAGAAATCATCGACGAACTGCTGTCACGGGTGACGCGTGGAATCGACAGCCGACACGGCCCCTAGGGACTGAGAAATCATCGACGAACTGCTGTCACGGGTGACGCGTGGATTCGACAGCCGACACGGCCCCTAGGGAGTGAGAAATCATCGACGAACTGCTGTCACGGGTGACGCGTGGATTCGACAACCGACACCGCCCCTAGGGATAGAGAAATCATCGACGAACTGCTGTCACGGGTGACGCGTGGATTCGACAGCCGAGAGGGCCCCCAGGGACTGAGAAATCATCGACGAACTGCTGTCACGGGTGACGCGTGGAATCGACAGCCGAGACGGCCCCTAGGGACTGAGAAATCATCGACGAACTGCTGTCACGGGTGACGAGTGGATTCGACAGCCGACACGGCCCCTAGGGACTGAGAAATCATCGACGAACTGCTGTCACGGGTGACGCGTGGAATCGACAGCCGACACGGCCCCTAGGGACTGAGAAATCATCGACGAACTGCTGTCACGGGTGACGCGTGGATTCGACAGCCGACACGGCCCCTAGGGACTGAGAAATCATCGACGAACTGCTGTCACGGGTGACGCGTGGATTCGACAGCCGACACCGCCCCTAGGGATAGAGAAATCATCGACGAACTGCTGTCTCGGGTGAGGCGTGGATTCGACAGCCGACACGCCCCCTAGGGAATGAGAAATCATCGACGAACTGCTGTCACGGGTGGCGCGTGGAATCGACAGCCGACACGGCCCCTAGGGAGTGAGAAATCATCGACGAACTGCTGTCACGGGTGACGCGTGGATTCGACAGCCGACAGGGCCCCTAGGGAATGAGAAATCATCGACGAACTGCTGTCACGGGTGACGCGTGGATTCGACAGCCGACACGGCCCTAGGGACTGAGAAATCATCGACGAACTGCTGTCACGGGTGACGCGTTGAATCGACTGCCGACACGGCCCCTAGGGACTGAGAAATCATCGACGAACTGCTGTCACGGGTGACGCGTGGATTCGACAGCCGACACGGCCCTAGGGACTGAGAAATCATCGACGAACTGCTGTCACGGGTGACGCGTGGATTCGACAGCCGACACCGCCCCTAGGGACTGAGAAATCATCGACGAACTGCTGTCACGGGTGACGCGTGGATTCGACAGCCGACACCGCCCCTAGGGACTGAGAAATCATCGACGAACTGCTGTCACGGGTGACGCGTGGATTCGACAGCCGAGAGGGCCCCTAGGGACTGAGAAATCATCGACGAACTGCTGTCACGGGTGACGCGTGGAATCGACATCCGAGACGGCCCCTAGGGACTGAGAAATCATCGACGAACTGGTGTCACGGGTGACGAGTGGATTCGACAGCCGACACTGCCCCTAGGGACGGAGAAATCATCGACGAACTGCTGTCACGGGTGACGCGTGGATTCGACAGCCGACAGGCCCCTAGGCACTGGGAAATCATCGACGAACTGCTGTCACGGGTGACGCGTGGAATCGATAGCAGACATGGCCCCTAGGGACTAAGAAATCATCGACGAACTGCTCTCACGGGTGACGAGTGGATTCGACAGCCGACACAGCCCCTAGGGATAGAGAAATCATCGACGAACTGCTGTCTCGGGTGAGGCGTGCATTCGACAGCCGACACGCCCCCTAGGGAATGAGAAATCATCGACGAACTGCTGTCACGGGTGACGCGTGGATTCGACAGCCGACACGGCCCCTAGGGAATGAGAAATCATCGACGAACTGCTGTCACGGGTGACGCGTGGATTCAACAGCCGAGAGGGCCCCTAGGGACTGAGAAATCATCGACGAACTGCTGTCACGGGTGACGAGTGGATTCGACAGCCGACACTGCCCCTAGGGACGGAGAAATCATCGACGAACTGCTGTCACGGGTGACGCGTGGATTCGACAGCCGACAGGCCCCTAGGCACTGGGAAATCATCGACGAACTGCTGTCACGGGTGACGCGTGGAATCGATAGCAGACACGGCCCCTAGGGACAAAGAAATCATCGACGAACTGCTCTCACGGGTGACGAGTGGATTCGACAGCCGACACAGCCCCTAGGGATAGAGAAATCATCGACGAACTGCTGTCTCGGGTGAGGCGTGGATTCGACAGCCGACACGCCCCCTAGGGAATGAGAAATCATCGACGAACTGCTGTCACGGGTGACGCGTGGATTCGACAGCCGACACGGCCCCTAGGGAATGAGAAATCATCGACGAACTGCTGTCACGGGTGACGCGTGGATTCGACAGCCGAGAGGGCCCCTAGGGACTGAGAAATCATCGACGAACTGCTGTCACGGGTGACGCGTGGAATCGACAGCCGACACGACCCCTAGAGAGTGAGAAATCATCGACGAACTGCTGTCACGGGTGACGCGTGGAATCGACAGCCGACACGGCCCCTAGGGACTGAGAAATCATCGACGAACTGCTGTCACGGGTGACGCGTGGATTCGACAGCCGACACGGCCCCTAGGGAGTGAGAAATCATCGACGAACTGCTGTCACGGGTGACGCGTGGATTCGACACCCGACACCGCCCCTAGGGATAGAGAAATCATCGACGAACTGCTGTCACGGGTGACGCGTGGATTCGACAGCCGAGAGGGCCCCCAGGGACTGAGAAATCATCGACGAACTGCTGTCACGGGTGACGCGTGGAATCGACAGCCGAGACGGCCCCTAGGGACTGAGAAATCATCGACGAACTGCTGTCACGGGTGACGAGTGGATTCGACAGCCGACACGGCCCCTAGGGACTGAGAAATCATCGACGAACTGCTGTCACGGGTGACGCGTGGAATCGACAGCCGACACGGCCCCTAGGGACTGAGAAATCATCGACGAACTGCTGTCACGGGTGACGCGTGGATTCGACAGCCGACACGGCCCCTAGGGACTGAGAAATCATCGACGAACTGCTGTCACGGGTGACGCGTGGATTCGACAGCCGACACCGCCCCTAGGGATAGAGAAATCATCGACGAACTGCTGTCTCGGGTGAGGCGTGGATTCGACAGCCGACACGCCCCCTAGGGAATGAGAAATCATCGACGAACTGCTGTCACGGGTGGCGCGTGGAATCGACAGCCGACACGGCCCCTAGGGAGTGAGAAATCATCGACGAACTGCTGTCACGGGTGCCGCGGGCATTCGACAGCCGACACGGCCCCTAGGGACTGAGAAATCATCGACGAACTGCTGTCACGGGTGACGCGTGGATTCGACAGCCGACAGGGCCCCTAGGGAATGAGAAATCATCGACGAACTGCTGTCACGGGTGACGCGTGGATTCGACAGCCGACACGGCCCTAGGGACTGAGAAATCATCGACGAACTGCTGTCACGGGTGACGCGTTGAATCGACAGCCGACACGGCCCCTAGGGACTGAGAAATCATCGACGAACTGCTGTCACGGGTGACGCCTGGATTCGACAGCCGACACGGCCCTAGGGACTGAGAAATCATCGACGAACTGCTGTCACGGGTGACGCGTGGATTCGACAGCCGACACCGCCCGTAGGGACTGAGAAATCATCGACGAACTGCTGTCACGGGTGACGCGTGGATTCGACAGCCGACACCGCCCCTAGGGACTGAGAAATCATCGACGAACTGCTGTCACGGGTGACGCGTGGATTCGACAGCCGAGAGGGCCCCTAGGGAGTGAGAAATCATCGACGAACTGCTGTCACGGGTGACGCGTGGAATCGACATCCGAGACGGCCCCTAGGGACTGAGAAATCATCGACGAACTGCTGTCACGGGTGACGAGTGGATTCGACAGCCGACACTGCCCCTAGGGACGGAGAAATCATCGACGAACTGCTGTCACGGGTGACGCGTGGATTCGACAGCCGACAGGCCCCTAGGCACTGGGAAATCATCGACGAACTGCTGTCACGGGTGACGCGTGGATTCGACAGCCGACAGGGCCCCTAGGGACTGCGAAATCATCGACGAACTGCTGTCACGGGTGACGCGTGGATTCACCTGCCGACAGGGCCCCTACGGACTGAGAAATCATCGACGAACTGCTGTCACGGGTGGCGCGTGGAATGGACAGCCGACACGGCCCCTAGGGAGTGAGAAATCATCGACGAACTGCTGTCACGGGTGACGCGTGGATTCGACAGCCGACAGGCCCCTAGGCACTGGGAAATCATCGACGAACTGCTGTCACGGGTGACGCGTGGAATCGATAGCAGACATGGCCCCTAGGGACTAAGAAATCATCGACGAACTGCTCTCACGGGTGACGAGTGGATTCGACAGCCGACACAGCCCCTAGGGATAGAGAAATCATCGACGAACTGCTGTCTCGGGTGAGGCGTGCATTCGACAGCCGACACGCCCCCTAGGGAATGAGAAATCATCGACGAACTGCTGTCACGGGTGACGCGTGGATTCGACAGCCGACACGGCCCCTAGGGAATGAGAAATCATCGACGAACTGCTGTCACGGGTGACGCGTGGATTCAACAGCCGAGAGGGCCCCTAGGGACTGAGAAATCATCGACGAACTGCTGTCACGGGTGACGAGTGGATTCGACAGCCGACACTGCCCCTAGGGACGGAGAAATCATCGACGAACTGCTGTCACGGGTGACGCGTGGATTCGACAGCCGAGAGGCCCCTAGGCACTGGGAAATCATCGACGAACTGCTGTCACGGGTGACGCGTGGAATCGATAGCAGACACGGCCCCTAGGGACAAAGAAATCATCGACGAACTGCTCTCACGGGTGACGAGTGGATTCGACAGCCGACACAGCCCCTAGGGATAGAGAAATCATCGACGAACTGCTGTCTCGGGTGAGGCGTGCATTCGACAGCCGACACGTCCCCTAGGGAATGAGAAATCATCGACGAACTGCTGTCACGGGTGACGCGTGGATTCGACAGCCGACACGGCCCCTAGGGAATGAGAAATCATCGACGAACTGCTGTCACGGGTGACGCGTGGATTCCACAGCTGAGAGGGCCCCTAGGGACTGAGAAATCATCGACGAACTGCTGTCACGGGTGACGAGTGGATTCGACAGCCGACACTGCCCCTAGGGACGGAGAAATCATCGACGAACTGCTGTCACGGGTGACGCGTGGATTCGACAGCTGACAGGCCCCTAGGCACTGGGAAATCATCGACGAACTGCTGTCACGGGTGACGCGTGGAATCGATAGCAGACAGGGCCCTTAGGGACTAAGAAATCATCGACGAACTGCTCTCACGGGTGACGAGTGGATTCGACAGCCGACACAGCCCCTAGGGATAGAGAAATCATCGACGAACTGCTGTCTCGGGTGAGGCGTGGATTCGACAGCCGACACGCCCCCTAGGGAATGAGAAATCATCGACGAACTGCTGTCACGGGTGACGCGTGGATTCGACAGCCGACACGGCCCCTAGGGAATGAGAAATCATCGACGAACTGCTGTCACGGGTGACGCGTGGATTCGACAGCCGAGAGGGCCCTAGGGACAGAGAAATCATCGACGAACTACTGTCACGGGTGACGCGTGGAATCGACAGCCGACACGACCCCTAGGGAGTGAGAAATCATCGACGAACTGCTGTCACGGGTGACGCGTGGAATCGACAGCCGACACGGCCCCTAGGGACTGAGAAATCATCGACGAACTGCTGTCACGGGTGACGCGTGGATTCGACAGCCGACACGGCCCCTAGGGAGTGAGAAATCATCGACGAACTGCTGTCACGGGTGACGCGTGGATTCGACAGCCGACACCGCCCCTAGGGATAGAGAAATCATCGACGAACTGCTGTCACGGGTGACGCGTGGATTCGACAGCCGAGAGGGCCCCCAGGGACTGAGAAATCATCGACGAACTGCTGTCACGGGTGACGCGTGGAATCGACAGCCGAGACGGCCCCTAGGGACTGAGAAATCATCGACGAACTGCTGTCACGGGTGACGAGTGGATTCGACAGCCGACACGGCCCCTAGGGACTGAGAAATCATCGACGAACTGCTGTCACGGGTGACGCGTGGAATCGACAGCCGACACGGCCCCTAGGGACTGAGAAATCATCGACGAACTGCTGTCACGGGTGACGCGTGGATTCGACAGCCGACACGGCCCCTAGGGACTGAGAAATCATCGACGAACTGCTGTCACGGGTGACGCGTGGATTCGACAGCCGACACCGCCCCTAGGGATAGAGAAATCATCGACGAACTGCTGTCTCGGGTGAGGCGTGGATTCGATAGCCGACACGCCCCCTAGGGAATGAGAAATCATCGACGAACTGTTGTCACGGGTGGCGCGTGGAATCGACAGCCGACACGGCCCCTAGGGAGTGAGAAATCATCGACGAACTGCTGTCACGGGTGCCGCGGGCATTCGACAGCCGACACGGCCCCTAGGGACTGAGAAATCATCGACGAACTGCTGTCACGGGTGACGCGTGGATTCGACAGCCGACAGGGCCCCTAGGGAATGAGAAATCATCGACGAACTGCTGTCACGGGTGGCGCGTGGAATCGACAGCCGACACGGCCCCTAGGGAGTGAGAAATCATCGACGAACTGCTGTCACGGGTGCCGCGGGCATTCGACAGCCGACACGGCCCCTAGGGACTGCGAAATCATCGACGAACTGCTGTCTCGGGTGAGGCGTGGATTCGACAGCCGACACGCCCCCTAGGGAATGAGAAATCATCGACGAACTGCTGTCACGGGTGGCGCGTGGAATCGACAGCCGACACGGCCCCTAGGGAGTGAGAAATCATCGACGAACTGCTGTCACGGGTGCCGCGGGCATTCGACAGCCGACACGGCCCCTAGGACTGAGAAATCATCGACGAACTGCTGTCACGGGTGACGCGTGGATTCGACAGCCGACAGGGCCCCTAGGGACTGAGAAATCATCGACGAACTGCTGTCACGGGTGACGCGTGGATTCACCTGCTGACAGGGCCCCTACGGACTGAGAAATCATCGAAGAACTGCTGTCACGGGTGGCGCGTGGAATGGACAGCCGACACGGCCCCTAGGGAGTGAGAAATCATCGACGAACTGCTGTCTCGGGTGACGCGTTGAATCGACAGCCGACACGGCCCCTAGGGACTGAGAAATCATCGACGAACTGCTGTCACGGGTGACGCGTGGATTCGACAGCCGACACGGCCCTAGGGACTGAGAAATCATCGACGAACTGCTGTCACGGGTGACGCGTGGATTCGACAGCCGACACCGCCGCTAGGGACTGAGAAATCATCGACGAACTGCTGTCACGGGTGACGCGTGGATTCGACAGCCGAGAGGGCCCCTAGGGACTGAGAAATCATCGACGAACTGCTGTCATGGGTGACGCGTGGAATCGACATCCGAGACGGCCCCTAGGGACTGAGAAATCATCGACGAACTGCTGTCACGGGTGACGAGTGGATTCGACAGCCGACACTGCCCCTAGGGACGGAGAAATCATCGACGAACTGCTGTCACGGGTGACGCGTGGATTCGACAGCCGACAGGGCCCCTAGGGACTGAGAAATCATCGACGAACTGCTGTCACGGGTGACGCGTGGATTCACCTGCTGACAGGGCCCCTACGGACTGAGAAATCATCGACGAACTGCTGTCACGGGTGGCGCGTGGAATGGACAGCCGACACGGCCCCTAGGGAGTGAGAAATCATCGACGAACTGCTGTCTCGGGTGACGCGTTGAATCGACAGCCGACACGGCCCCTAGGGATTGAGAAATCATCGACGAACTGCTGTCACGGGTGACGCGTGGATTCGACAGCCGACACGGCCCTAGGGACTGAGAAATCATCGACGAACTGCTGTCACGGGTGACGCGTGGATTCGACAGCCGACACCGCCCCTAGGGACTGAGAAATCATCGACGAACTGCTGTCACGGGTGACGCGTGGATTCGACAGCCGAGAGGGCCCCTAGGGACTGAGAAATCATCGACGAACTGCTGTCACGGGTGACGCGTGGAATCGACATCCGAGACGGCCCCTAGGGACTGAGAAATCATCGACGAACTGCTGTCACGGGTGACGAGTGGATTCGACAGCCGAGACGGCCTTAGGGACTGAGAAATCATCGACGAACTGCTGTCACGGGTGACGAGTGGATTCGACAGCCGACACGGCCCCTAGGGACTGAGAAATCATCGACGAACTGCTCTCACGGGTGACGCGTGGAATCGACAGCCGACACGGCCCCTAGGGACTGAGAAATCATCGACGAACTGCTGTCACGGGTGACGCGTGGATTCGACAGCCGACACCGCCCCTAGGGATAGAGAAATCATCGACGAACTGCTGTCTCGGGTGACGCGTGGATTCGACAGCCGACAGGGCCCCTAGGGACTGAGAAATCATCGACGAACTGCTGTCACGGGTGACGCGTGGATTCACCTGCTGACAGGGCCCCTACGGACTGAGAAATCATCGACGAACTGCTGTCACGGGTGGCGCGTGGAATGGACAGCCGACACGGCCCCTAGGGAGTGAGAAATCATCGACGAACTCCTGTCTCGGGTGACGCGTTGAATCGACAGCCGACACGGCCCCTAGGGACTGAGAAATCATCGACGAACTGCTGTCACGGGTGACGCGTGGATTCGACAGCCGACACGGCCCTAGGGACTGAGAAATCATCGACGAACTGCTGTCACGGGTGACGCGTGGATTCGACAGCCGACACCGCCCCTAGGGACTGAGAAATCATCGACGAACTGCTGTCACGGGTGACGCGTGGATTCGACAGCCGAGAGGGCCCCTAGGGACTGAGAAATCATCGACGAACTGCTGTCATGGGTGACGCGTGGAATCGACATCCGAGACGGCCCCTAGGGACTGAGAAATCATCGACGAACTGCTGTCACGGGTGACGAGTGGATTCGACAGCCGACACTGCCCCTAGGGACGGAGAAATCATCGACGAACTGCTGTCACGGGTGACGCGTGGATTCGACAGCCGACAGGGCCCCTAGGGACTGAGAAATCATCGACGAACTGCTGTCACGGGTGACGCGTGGATTCACCTGCTGACAGGGCCCCTACGGACTGAGAAATCATCGACGAACTGCTGTCACGGGTGGAGCGTGGAATGGACAGCCGACACGGCCCCTAGGGAGTGAGAAATCATCGACGAACTGCTGTCTCGGGTGACGCGTTGAATCGACAGCCGACACGGCCCCTAGGGAGTGAGAAATCATCGACGAACTGCTGTCACGGGTGACGCGTGGATTCGACAGCCGACACGGCCCTAGGGACTGAGAAATCATCGACGAACTGCTGTCACGGGTGACGCGTGGATTCGACAGCCGACACCGCCCCTAGGGACTGAGAAATCATCGACGAACTGCTGTCACGGGTGACGCGTGGATTCGACAGCCGAGAGGGCCCCTAGGGACTGAGAAATCATCGACGAACTGCTGTCACGGGTGACGCGTGGAATCGACATCCGAGACGGCCCCTAGGGACTGAGAAATCATCGACGAACTGCTGTCACGGGTGACGAGTGGATTCGACAGCCGACACGGCCCTAGGGACTGAGAAATCATCGACGAACTGCTGTCACGGGTGACGAGTGGATTCGACAGCCGACACGGCCCCTAGGGACTGAGAAATCATCGACGAACTGCTCTCACGGGTGACGCGTGGATTCGACAGCCGACACGGCCCCTAGGGACTGAGAAATCATCGACGAACTGCTGTCACGGGTGACGCGTGGATTCGACAGCCGACACCGCCCCTAGGGATAGAGAAATCATCGACGAACTGCTGTCTCGGGTGAGGCGTGGATTCGACAGCCGACACGCCCCCTAGGGAATGAGAAATCATCGACGAACTGCTGTCACGGGTGGCGCGTGGAATCGACAGCCGACACGGCCCCTAGGGAGTGAGAAATCATCGACGAACTGCTGTCACGGGTGACGCGTGGAATCGACATCCGAGACGGCCCCTAGGGACTGAGAAATCATCGACGAACTGCTGTCACGGGTGACGAGTGGATTCGACAGCCGACACGGCCCTAGGGACTGAGAAATCATCGACGAACTGCTGTCACGGGTGACGAGTGGATTCGACAGCCGACACGGCCCCTAGGGACTGAGAAATCATCGACGAACTGCTCTCACGGGTGACGCGTGGATTCGACAGCCGACACGGCCCCTAGGGACTGAGAAATCATCGACGAACTGCTGTCACGGGTGACGCGTGGATTCGACAGCCGACACCGCCCCTAGGGATAGAGAAATCATCGACGAACTGCTGTCACGGGTGACGCGTGGAATCGATAGCAGACACGGCCCCTAGGGACTAAGAAATCATCGACGAACTGCTCTCACGGGTGACGAGTGGATTCGATAGCCGACACGGCCCCTAGGGAATGAGAAATCATCGACGAACTGCTGTCACGGGTGACGCGTGGATTCCACAGCCGAGAGGGCCCCTAGGGACTGAGAAATCATCGACGAACTGCTGTCACGGGTGACGCGTGGAATCGACAGCCGACACGGCCCCTAGGGACTGAGAAATCATCGACGAACTGCTGTCGCGGGTGACGCGTGGATTCGACAGCCGACACCGCCCCTAGGGACTGAGAAATCATCGACGAACTCCTGTCCCGGGTGACGCGTGGATTCGACAGCCGAGAGGGCCTCTAGGGACTGAGAAATCATCGACGAACTGCTGTCACGGGTGACGCGTGGAATCGACAGCCGAGACGGCCCCTAGGGACTGAGAAATCATCGACGAACTGCTGTCACGGGTGACGAGTGGATTCGACAGCCGACACTGCCCCTAGGGACGGAGAAATCATCGACGAACTGCTGTCACGGGTGACGCGTGGATTCGACAGCCGACACTGCCCTAGGGACGGAGAAATCATCGACGAACTGCTGTCACGGGTGACGCGTGGATTCGACAGCCGACAGGCCCCTAGGGACTGAGAAATCATCGACGAACTGCTCTCACGGGTGACGCGTGGATTCGACAGCCGACAGGCCCCTAGGCACTGGGAAATCATCGACGAACTGCTGTCACGGGTGACGCGTGGAATCGATAGCAGACATGGCCCCTAGGGACTAAGAAATCATCGACGAACTGCTCTCACGGGTGACGAGTGGATTCGACAGCCGACACAGCCCCTAGGGATAGAGAAATCATCGACGAACTGCTGTCTCGGGTGAGGCGTGCATTCGACAGCCGACACGCCCCCTAGGGAATGAGAAATCATCGACGAACTGCTGTCACGGGTGACGCGTGGATTCGACAGCCGACACGGCCCCTAGGGAATGAGAAATCATCGACGAACTGCTGTCACGGGTGACGCGTGGATTCAACAGCCGAGAGGGCCCTAGGGACTGAGAAATCATCGACGAACTGCTGTCACGGGTGACGAGTGGATTCGACAGCCGACACTGCCCCTAGGGACGGAGAAATCATCGACGAACTGCTGTCACGGGTGACGCGTGGATTCGACAGCCGACAGGCCCCTAGGCACTGGGAAATCATCGACGAACTGCTGTCACGGGTGACGCGTGGAATCGATAGCAGACACGGCCCCTAGGGACTAAGAAATCATCGACGAACTGCTCTCACGGGTGACGAGTGGATTCGATAGCCGACACGGCCCCTAGGGAATGAGAAATCATCGACGAACTGCTGTCACGGGTGACGCGTGGATTCCACAGCCGAGAGGGCCCCTAGGGACTGAGAAATCATCGACGAACTGCTGTCACGGGTGACGCGTGGAATCGACAGCCGACACGGCCCCTAGGGACTGAGAAATCATCGACGAACTGCTGTCGCGGGTGACGCGTGGATTCGACAGCCGACACCGCCCCTAGGGACTGAGAAATCATCGACGAACTCCTGTCCCGGGTGACGCGTGGATTCGACAGCCGAGAGGGCCTCTAGGGACTGAGAAATCATCGACGAACTGCTGTCACGGGTGACGCGTGGAATCGACAGCCGAGACGGCCCCTAGGGACTGAGAAATCATCGACGAACTGCTGTCACGGGTGACGAGTGGATTCGACAGCCGACACTGCCCCTAGGGACGGAGAAATCATCGACGAACTGCTGTCACGGGTGACGCGTGGATTCGACAGCCGACACTGCCCTAGGGACGGAGAAATCATCGACGAACTGCTGTCACGGGTGACGCGTGGATTCGACAGCCGACAGGCCCCTAGGGACTGAGAAATCATCGACGAACTGCTCTCACGGGTGACGCGTGGATTCGACAGCCGACAGGCCCCTAGGCACTGGGAAATCATCGACGAACTGCTGTCACGGGTGACGCGTGGAATCGATAGCAGACATGGCCCCTAGGGACTAAGAAATCATCGACGAACTGCTCTCACGGGTGACGAGTGGATTCGACAGCCGACACAGCCCCTAGGGATAGAGAAATCATCGACGAACTGCTGTCTCGGGTGAGGCGTGCATTCGACAGCCGACACGCCCCCTAGGGAATGAGAAATCATCGACGAACTGCTGTCACGGGTGACGCGTGGATTCGACAGCCGACACGGCCCCTAGGGAATGAGAAATCATCGACGAACTGCTGTCACGGGTGACGCGTGGATTCCACAGCCGAGAGGGCCCTAGGGACTGAGAAATCATCGACGAACTGCTGTCACGGGTGACGAGTGGATTCGACAGCCGACACTGCCCCTAGGGACGGAGAAATCATCGACGAACTGCTGTCACGGGTGACGCGTGGATTCGACAGCCGACAGGCCCCTAGGCACTGGGAAATCATCGACGAACTGCTGTCACGGGTGACGCGTGGAATCGATAGCAGACATGGCCCCTAGGGACTAAGAAATCATCGACGAACTGCTCTCACGGGTGACGAGTGGATTCGACAGCCGACACAGCCCCTAGGGATAGAGAAATCATCGACGAACTGCTGTCTCGGGTGAGGCGTGCATTCGCCAGCCGACACGCCCCCTAGGGAATGAGAAATCATCGACGAACTGCTGTCACGGGTGACGCGTGGATTCGACAGCCGACACGGCCCCTAGGGAATGAGAAATCATCGACGAACTGCTGTCACGGGTGACGCGTGGATTCAACAGCCGAGAGGGCCCTAGGGACTGAGAAATCATCGACGAACTGCTGTCACGGGTGACGAGTGGATTCGACAGCCGACACTGCCCCTAGGGACGGAGAAATCATCGACGAACTGCTGTCACGGGTGACGCGTGGATTCGACAGCCGACAGGCCCCTAGGCACTGGGAAATCATCGACGAACTGCTGTCACGGGTGACGCGTGGAATCGATAGCAGACACGGCCCCTAGGGACTAAGAAATCATCGACGAACTGCTCTCACGGGTGACGAGTGGATTCGATAGCCGACACGGCCCCTAGGGAATGAGAAATCATCGACGAACTGCTGTCACGGGTGACGCGTGGATTCCACAGCCGAGAGGGCCCCTAGGGACTGAGAAATCATCGACGAACTGCTGTCACGGGTGACGCGTGGAATCGACAGCCGACACGGCCCCTAGGGACTGAGAAATCATCGACGAACTGCTGTCGCGGGTGACGCGTGGATTCGACAGCCGACACCGCCCCTAGGGACTGAGAAATCATCGACGAACTCCTGTCCCGGGTGACGCGTGGATTCGACAGCCGAGAGGGCCTCTAGGGACTGAGAAATCATCGACGAACTGCTGTCACGGGTGACGCGTGGAATCGACAGCCGAGACGGCCCCTAGGGACTGAGAAATCATCGACGAACTGCTGTCACGGGTGACGAGTGGATTCGACAGCCGACACTGCCCCTAGGGACGGAGAAATCATCGACGAACTGCTGTCACGGGTGACGCGTGGATTCGACAGCCGACACTGCCCTAGGGACGGAGAAATCATCGACGAACTGCTGTCACGGGTGACGCGTGGATTCGACAGCCGACAGGCCCCTAGGGACTGAGAAATCATCGACGAACTGCTGTCACGGGTGACGCGTGGATTCGACAGCCGACAGGCCCCTAGGCACTGGGAAATCATCGACGAACTGCTGTCACGGGTGACGCGTGGAATCGATAGCAGACATGGCCCCTAGGGACTAAGAAATCATCGACGAACTGCTCTCACGGGTGACGAGTGGATTCGACAGCCGACACAGCCCCTAGGGATAGAGAAATCATCGACGAACTGCTGTCTCGGGTGAGGCGTGCATTCGACAGCCGACACGCCCCCTAGGGAATGAGAAATCATCGACGAACTGCTGTCACGGGTGACGCGTGGATTCGACAGCCGACACGGCCCCTAGGGAATGAGAAATCATCGACGAACTGCTGTCACGGGTGACGCGTGGATTCGACAGCCGACACGGCCCCTAGGGAATGAGAAATCATCGACGAACTGCTGTCACGGGTGACGCGTGGATTCAACAGCCGAGAGGGCCCTAGGGACTGAGAAATCATCGACGAACTGCTGTCACGGGTGACGAGTGGATTCGACAGCCGACACTGCCCCTAGGGACGGAGAAATCATCGACGAACTGCTGTCACGGGTGACGCGTGGATTCGACAGCCGACAGGCCCCTAGGCACTGGGAAATCATCGACGAACTGCTGTCACGGGTGACGCGTGGAATCGATAGCAGACACGGCCCCTAGGGACTAAGAAATCATCGACGAACTGCTCTCACGGGTGACGAGTGGATTCGATAGCCGACACAGCCCCTAGGGATAGAGAAATCATCGATGAACTGCTGTCTCGGGTGAGGCGTGCATTCGACAGCCGACACGCCCCCTAGGGAATGAGAAATCATCGACGAACTGCTGTCACGGGTGACGCGTGGATTCGACAGCCGACACGGCCCCTAGGGAATGAGAAATCATCGACGAACTGCTGTCACGGGTGACGCGTGGATTCCACAGCCGAGAGGGCCCCTAGGGACTGAGAAATCATCGATGAACTGCTGTCACGGGTGACGAGTGGATTCGACAGCCGACACTGCCCCTAGGGACGGAGAAATCATCGACGAACTGCTGTCACGGGTGACGCGTGGATTCGACAGCCGACAGGCCCCTAGGCACTGGGAAATCATCGACGAACTGCTGTCACGGGTGACGCGTGGAATCGATAGCAGACACGGCCCCTAGGGACTAAGAAATCATCGACAAACTGCTCTCACGGGTGACGAGTGGATTCGACAGCCGACACAGCCCCTAGGGATAGAGAAATCATCGACGAACTGCTGTCTCGGGTGAGGCGTGGATTCGACAGCCGACACGCCCCCTAGGGAATGAGAAATCATCGACGAACTGCTGTCACGGGTGACGCGTGGATTCGACAGCCGACACGGCCCCTAGGGAATGAGAAATCATCGACGAACTGCTGTCACGGGTGACGCGTGGATTCGACAGCCGAGAGGGCCCCTAGGGACTGAGAAATCATCGACGAACTGCTGTCACGGGTGACGCGTGGAATCGACAGCCGACACGGCCCCTTGGGACTGAGAAATCATCGACGAACTGCTGTCGCGGGTGACGCGTGGATTCGACAGCCGACACCGCCCCTAGGGACTGAGAAATCATCGACGAACTGCTGTCCCGGGTGACGCGTGGATTCGACAGCCGAGAGGGCCCCTAGGGATTGAGAAATCATCGACGAACTGCTGTCACGGGTGACGCGTGGAATCGACAGCCGAGACGGCCCCTAGGGACTGAGAAATCATCGACGAACTGCTGTCACGGGTGACGAGTGGATTCGACAGCCGACACTGCCCCTAGGGACGGAGAAATCATCGACGAACTGCTGTCACGGGTGACGCGTGGATTCGACAACCGACACTGCCCTAGGGACGGAGAAATCATCGACGAACTGCTGTCACGGGTGACGCGTGGATTCGACAGCCGACAGGCCCCTAGGGACTGAGAAATCATCGACGAACTGCTCTCACGGGTGACGCGTGGAATCGACAGCCGAGACGGCCCCTAGCGACTGAGAAATCATCGACGAACTGCTGTCACGGGTGACGAGTGGATTCGACAGCCGACACTGCCCCTAGGGACGGAGAAATCATCGACGAACTGCTGTCACGGGTGACGCGTGGATTCGATAGCAGACATGGCCCCTAAGGACTCAGAAATCATCGACGAACTGCTCTCACGGGTGACGAGTGGATTCGACAGCCGACACAGCCCCTAGGGATAGAGAAATCATCGACGAACTGCTGTCTCGGGTGAGGCGTGGATTCGACAGCCGACACGCCCCCTAGGGAATGAGAAATCATCGACGAACTGCTGTCACGGGTGACGCGTGGATTCGACAGCCGACACGGCCCTTAGGGAATGAGAAATCATCGACGAACTTCTATCACGGGTGACGCGTGGATTCGACAGCCGAGAGGGCCCCTAGGGACTGAGAAATCATCGACGAACTGTTGTCACGGGTGACGCGTGGAATCGACAGCCGACACGGCCCCTAGGGACTGAGAAATCATCGACGAACTGCTGTCGCGGGTGACGCGTGGATTCGACAGCCGACACCGCCCCTAGGGACGGAGAAATCATCGACGAACTGCTGTCGCGGGTGACGCGTGGATTCGACAGCCGACACTGCCCTAGGGACGGAGAAATCATCGACGAACTGCTGTCACGGGTGACGCGTGGATTCGACAGCCGACAGGCCCCTAGGGACTGAGAAATCATCGACGAACTGCTGTCACGGGTGACGAGTGGATTCGACAGCCGACACTGCCCCTAGGGACGGAGAAATCATCGACGAACTGCTGTCACGGGTGACGCGTGGATTCGACAGCCGACACTGCCCTAGGGACGGAGAAATCATCGACGAACTGCTGTCACGGGTGACGCGTGGATTCGACAGCCGACAGGCCCCTAGGGACTGAGAAATCATCGACGAACTGCTGTCACGGGTGACGAGTGGATTCGACAGCCGACACTGCCCCTAGGGACGGAGAAATCATCGACGAACTGCTGTCACGGGTGACGCGTGGATTCGACAGCCGACACGGCCCCTAGGGAATGAGAAATCATCGACGAACTGCTGTCACGGGTGACGCGTGGATTCGACAGCCGAGAGGGCCCCTAGGGACTGAGAAATCATCGACGAACTGCTGTCACGGGTGACGCGTGGAATCGACAGCCGACACGGCCCCTAGGGACTGAGAAATCATCGACGAACTGCTGTCGCGGGTGACGAGTGGATTCGACAGCCGACACCGCCCCTAGGGACTGAGAAATCATCGACGAACTGCTGTCCCGGGTGACGCGTGGATTCGACAGCCGAGAGGGCCCCTAGGGACTGAGAAATCATCGACGAACTGCTGTCACGGGTGACGCGTGGAATCGACAGCCGAGACGGCCCCTAGGGACTGAGAAATCATCGACGAACTGCTGTCACGGGTGACGAGTGGATTCGACAGCCGACACTGCCCCTAGGGACGGAGAAATCATCGACGAACTGCTGTCACGGGTGACGCGTGGATTCGACAGCCGACACTGCCCTAGGGACGGAGAAATCATCGACGAACTGCTGTCACGGGTGACGCGTGGATTCGACAGCCGACAGGCCCCTAGGGACTGAGAAATCATCGACGAACTGCTTTCACGGGTGACGCGTGGAATCGACAGCCGAGACGGCCCCTAGGGACTGAGAAATCATCGACGAACTGCTGTCACGGGTGACGAGTGGATTCGACAGCCGACACTGCCCCTAGGGACGGAGAAATCATCGACGAACTGCTGTCACGGGTGACGCGTGGATTCGATAGCAGACATGGCCCCTAGGGACTCAGAAATCATCGACGAACTGCTGTCACGGGTGACGCGTGGAATCGATAGCAGACACGGCCCCTAGGGACTAAGAAATCATCGACAAACTGCTCTCACGGGTGACGAGTGGATTCGACAGCCGACACAGCCCCTAGGGATAGAGAAATCATCGACGAACTGCTGTCACGGGTGACGCGTGGATTCGACAGCCGACAGGCCCCTAGGCACTGGGAAATCATCGACGAACTGCTGTCACGGGTGACGCGTGGAATCGATAGCAGACACGGCCCCTAGGGACTAAGAAATCATCGACAAACTGCTCTCACGGGTGACGAGTGGATTCGACAGCCGACACAGCCCCTAGGGATAGAGAAATCATCGACGAACTGCTGTCTCGGGTGAGGCGTGGATTCGACAGCCGACACGCCCCCTAGGGAATGAGAAATCATCGACGAACTGCTGTCACGGGTGACGCGTGGATTCGACAGCCGACACGGCCCCTAGGGAATGAGAAATCATCGACGAACTGCTGTAACGGGTGACGCGTGGATTCGACAGCCGAGAGGGCCCCTAGGGACTGAGAAATCATCGACGAACTGCTGTCACGGGTGACGCGTGGAATCGACAGCCGACACGGCCCCTAGGGACTGAGAAATCATCGACGAACTGCTGTCGCGGGTGACGCGTGGATTCGACAGCCGACACCGCCCCTAGGGACTGAGAAATCATCGACGAACTGCTGTCCCGGGTGACGCGTGGATTCGACAGCCGAGAGGGCCCCTAGGGAATGAGAAATCATCGACGAACTGCTGTCACGGGTGACGCGTGGAATCGACAGCCGAGACGGCCCCTAGGGACTGAGAAATCATCGACGAACTGCTGTCACGGGTGACGAGTGGATTCGACAGCCGACACTGCCCCTAGGGACGGAGAAATCATCGACGAACTGCTGTCACGGGTGACGCGTGGATTCGACAACCGACACTGCCCTAGGGACGGAGAAATCATCGACGAACTGCTGTCACGGGTGACGCGTGGATTCGACAGCCGACAGGCCCCTAGGGACTGAGAAATCATCGACGAACTGCTATCACGGGTGACGCGTGGAATCGACAGCCGAGACGGCCCCTAGCGACTGAGAAATCATCGACGAACTGCTCTCACGGGTGACGAGTGGATTCGACAGCCGACACTGCCCCTAGGGATAGAGAAATCATCGACGAACTGCTGTCACGGGTGACGCGTGGATTCGACAGCCGACAGGCCCCTAGGCACTGGGAAATCATCGACGAACTGCTGTCACGGGTGACGCGTGGAATCGATAGCAGACACGGCCCCTAGGGACTAAGAAATCATCGACAAACTGCTCTCACGGGTGACGAGTGGATTCGACAGCCGACACAGCCCCTAGGGATAGAGAAATCATCGACGAACTGCTGTCTCGGGTGAGGCGTGGATTCGACAGCCGACACGCCCCCTAGGGAATGAGAAATCATCGACGAACTGCTGTCACGGGTGACGCGTGGATTCGACAGCCGACACGGCCCCTAGGGAATGAGAAATCATCGACGAACTGCTGTCACGGGTGACGCGTGGATTCGACAGCCGAGAGGGCCCCTAGGGACTGAGAAATCATCGACGAACTGCTGTCACGGGTGACGCGTGGAATCGACAGCCGACACGGCCCCTAGGGACTGAGAAATCATCGACGAACTGCTGTCGCGGGTGACGCGTGGATTCGACAGCCGACACCGCCCCTAGGGACTGAGAAATCATCGACGAACTGCTGTCCCGGGTGACGCGTGGATTCGACAGCCGAGAGGGCCCCTAGGGATTGAGAAATCATCGACGAACTGCTGTCACGGGTGACGCGTGGAATCGACAGCCGAGACGGCCCCTAGGGACTGAGAAATCATCGACGAACTGCTGTCACGGGTGACGAGTGGATTCGACAGCCGACACTGCCCCTAGGGACGGAGAAATCATCGACGAACTGCTGTCACGGGTGACGCGTGGATTCGACAACCGACACTGCCCTAGGGACGGAGAAATCATCGACGAACTGCTGTCACGGGTGACGCGTGGATTCGACAGCCGACAGGCCCCTAGGGACTGAGAAATCATCGACGAACTGCTATCACGGGTGACGCGTGGAATCGACAGCCGAGACGGCCCCTAGCGACTGAGAAATCATCGACGAACTGCTGTCACGGGTGACGAGTGGATTCGACAGCCGACACTGCCCCTAGGGACGGAGAAATCATCGACGAACTGCTGTCACGGGTGACGCGTGGATTCGATAGCAGACATGGCCCCTAAGGACTCAGAAATCATCGACGAACTGCTCTCACGGGTGACGAGTGGATTCGACAGCCGACACAGCCCCTAGGGATAGAGAAATCATCGACGAACTGCTGTCTCGGGTGAGGCGTGGATTCGACAGCCGACACGCCCCCTAGGGAATGAGAAATCATCGACGAACTGCTGTCACGGGTGACGCGTGGATTCGACAGCCGACACGGCCCTTAGGGAATGAGAAATCATCGACGAACTTCTATCACGGGTGACGCGTGGATTCGACAGCCGAGAGGGCCCCTAGGGACTGAGAAATCATCGACGAACTGCTGTCACGGGTGACGCGTGGAATCGACAGCCGACACGGCCCCTAGGGACTGAGAAATCATCGACGAACTGCTGTCGCGGGTGACGCGTGGATTCGACAGCCGACACCGCCCCTAGGGACGGAGAAATCATCGACGAACTGCTGTCGCGGGTGACGCGTGGATTCGACAGCCGACACTGCCCTAGGGACGGAGAAATCATCGACGAACTGCTGTCACGGGTGACGCGTGGATTCGACAGCCGACAGGCCCCTAGGGACTGAGAAATCATCGACGAACTGCTGTCACGGGTGACGAGTGGATTCGACAGCCGACACTGCCCCTAGGGACGGAGAAATCATCGACGAACTGCTGTCACGGGTGACGCGTGGATTCGACAGCCGACACTGCCCTAGGGACGGAGAAATCATCGACGAACTGCTGTCACGGGTGACGCGTGGATTCGACAGCCGACAGGCCCCTAGGGACTGAGAAATCATCGACGAACTGCTGTCACGGGTGACGAGTGGATTCGACAGCCGACACTGCCCCTAGGGACGGAGAAATCATCGACGAACTGCTGTCACGGGTGACGCGTGGATTCGACAGCCGACACGGCCCCTAGGGAATGAGAAATCATCGACGAACTGCTGTCACGGGTGACGCGTGGATTCGACAGCCGAGAGGGCCCCTAGGGACTGAGAAATCATCGACGAACTGCTGTCACGGGTGACGCGTGGAATCGACAACCGACACGGCCCCTAGGGACTGAGAAATCATCGACGAACTGCTGTCGCGGGTGACGAGTGGATTCGACAGCCGACACCGCCCCTAGGGACTGAGAAATCATCGACGAACTGCTGTCCCGGGTGACGCGTGGATTCGACAGCCGAGAGGGCCCCTAGGGACTGAGAAATCATCGACGAACTGCTATCACGGGTGACGCGTGGAATCGACAGCCGAGACGGCCCCTAGCGACTGAGAAATCATCGACGAACTGCTGTCACGGGTGACGAGTGGATTCGACAGCCGACACTGCCCCTAGGGACGGAGAAATCATCGACGAACTGCTGTCACGGGTGACGCGTGGATTCGATAGCAGACATGGCCCCTAAGGACTCAGAAATCATCGACGAACTGCTCTCACGGGTGACGAGTGGATTCGACAGCCGACACAGCCCCTAGGGATAGAGAAATCATCGACGAACTGCTGTCTCGGGTGAGGCGTGGATTCGACAGCCGACACGCCCCCTAGGGAATGAGAAATCATCGACGAACTGCTGTCACGGGTGACGCGTGGATTCGACAGCCGACACGGCCCTTAGGGAATGAGAAATCATCGACGAACTTCTATCACGGGTGACGCGTGGATTCGACAGCCGAGAGGGCCCCTAGGGACTGAGAAATCATCGACGAACTGCTGTCACGGGTGACGCGTGGAATCGACAGCCGACACGGCCCCTAGGGACTGAGAAATCATCGACGAACTGCTGTCGCGGGTGACGCGTGGATTCGACAGCCGACACCGCCCCTAGGGACGGAGAAATCATCGACGAACTGCTGTCGCGGGTGACGCGTGGATTCGACAGCCGACACTGCCCTAGGGACGGAGAAATCATCGACGAACTGCTGTCACGGGTGACGCGTGGATTCGACAGCCGACAGGCCCCTAGGGACTGAGAAATCATCGACGAACTGCTGTCACGGGTGACGAGTGGATTCGACAGCCGACACTGCCCCTAGGGACGGAGAAATCATCGACGAACTGCTGTCACGGGTGACGCGTGGATTCGACAGCCGACACTGCCCTAGGGACGGAGAAATCATCGACGAACTGCTGTCACGGGTGACGCGTGGATTCGACAGCCGACAGGCCCCTAGGGACTGAGAAATCATCGACGAACTGCTGTCACGGGTGACGAGTGGATTCGACAGCCGACACTGCCCCTAGGGACGGAGAAATCATCGACGAACTGCTGTCACGGGTGACGCGTGGATTCGACAGCCGACACGGCCCCTAGGGAATGAGAAATCATCGACGAACTGCTGTCACGGGTGACGCGTGGATTCGACAGCCGAGAGGGCCCCTAGGGACTGAGAAATCATCGACGAACTGCTGTCACGGGTGACGCGTGGAATCGACAACCGACACGGCCCCTAGGGACTGAGAAATCATCGACGAACTGCTGTCGCGGGTGACGAGTGGATTCGACAGCCGACACCGCCCCTAGGGACTGAGAAATCATCGACGAACTGCTGTCCCGGGTGACGCGTGGATTCGACAGCCGAGAGGGCCCCTAGGGACTGAGAAATCATCGACGAACTGCTGTCACGGGTGACGCGTGGAATCGACAGCCGAGACGGCCCCTAGGGACTGAGAAATCATCGACGAACTGCTGTCACGGGTGACGAGTGGATTCGACAGCCGACACTGCCCCTAGGGACGGAGAAATCATCGACGAACTGCTGTCACGGGTGACGCGTGGATTCGACAGCCGACACTGCCCTAGGGACGGAGAAATCATCGACGAACTGCTGTCACGGGTGACGCGTGGATTCGACAGCCGACAGGCCCCTAGGGACTGAGAAATCATCGACGAACTGCTTTCACGGGTGACGCGTGGAATCGACAGCCGAGACGGCCCCTAGGGACTGAGAAATCATCGACGAACTGCTGTCACGGGTGACGAGTGGATTCGACAGCCGACACTGCCCCTAGGGACGGAGAAATCATCGACGAACTGCTGTCACGGGTGACGCGTGGATTCGATAGCAGACATGGCCCCTAGGGACTCAGAAATCATCGACGAACTGCTCTCACGGGTGACGAGTGGATTCGACAGCCGACACAGCCCCTAGGGATAGAGAAATCATCGACGAACTGCTGTCTCGGGTGAGGCGTGGATTCGACAGCCGAGAGGGCCCCTAGGGACTGAGAAATCATCGACGAACTGCTGTCACGGGTGACGCGTGGAATCGACAGCCGAGACGGCCCCTAGGGACTGAGAAATCATCGACGAACTGCTGTCACGGGTGACGAGTGGATTCGACAGCCGACACTGCCCCTAGGGAATGAGAAATCATCGACGAACTGCTGTCACGGGTGACGCGTGGATTCGACAGCCGAGAGGGCCCCTAGGGACTGAGAAATCATCGACGAACTGCTGTCACGGGTGACGCGTGGAATCGACAGCCGAGACGGCCCCTAGGGACTGAGAAATCATCGACAAACTGCTGTCACGGGTGACGAGTGGATTCGACAGCCGACACTGCCCCTAGGGACGGAGAAATCATCGACGAACTGCTGTCACGGGTGACGCGTGGATTCGACAGCCGACAGGCCCCTAGGCACTGGAAATCATCGACGAACTGCTGTCACGGGTGACGCGTGGAATCGATAGCAGACATGGCCCCTAGGGACTAAGAAATCATCGACGAACTGCTCTCACGGGTGACGAGTGGATTCGACAGCCGACACAACCCCTAGGGATAGAGAAATCATCGACGAACTGCTGTCTCGGGTGAGGCGTGGATTCGACAGCCGACACGCCCCCTAGGGAATGAGAAATCATCGACGAACTGCTGTCACGGGTGACGCGTGGATTCGATAGCAGACATGGCCCCTAGGGACTCAGAAATCATCGACGAACTGCTCTCACGGGTGACGAGTGGATTCGACAGCCGACACAGCCCCTAGGGATAGAGAAATCATCGACGAACTGCTGTCTCGGGTGAGGCGTGGATTCGACAGCCGAGAGGGCCCCTAGGGACTGAGAAATCATCGACGAACTGCTGTCACGGGTGACGCGTGGAATCGACAGCCGAGACGGCCCCTAGGGACTGAGAAATCATCGACGAACTGCTGTCACGGGTGACGAGTGGATTCGACAGCCGACACTGCCCCTAGGGAATGAGAAATCATCGACGAACTGCTGTCACGGGTGACGCGTGGATTCGACAGCCGAGAGGGCCCCTAGGGACTGAGAAATCATCGACGAACTGCTGTCACGGGTGACGCGTGGAATCGACAGCCGAGACGGCCCCTAGGGACTGAGAAATCATCGACGAACTGCTGTCACGGGTGACGAGTGGATTCGACAGCCGACACTGCCCCTAGGGACGGAGAAATCATCGACGAACTGCTGTCACGGGTGACGCGTGGATTCGACAGCCGACACTGCCCTAGGGACGGAGAAATCATCGACGAACTGCTGTCACGGGTGACGCGTGGATTCGACAGCCGACAGGCCCCTAGGGACTGAGAAATCATCGACGAACTGCTTTCACGGGTGACGCGTGGAATCGACAGCCGAGACGGCCCCTAGGGACTGAGAAATCATCGACGAACTGCTGTCACGGGTGACGAGTGGATTCGACAGCCGACACTGCCCCTAGGGACGGAGAAATCATCGACGAACTGCTGTCACGGGTGACGCGTGGATTCGATAGCAGACATGGCCCCTAGGGACTCAGAAATCATCGACGAACTGCTCTCACGGGTGACGAGTGGATTCGACAGCCGACACAGCCCCTAGGGATAGAGAAATCATCGACGAACTGCTGTCTCGGGTGAGGCGTGGATTCGACAGCCGAGAGGGCCCCTAGGGACTGAGAAATCATCGACGAACTGCTGTCACGGGTGACGCGTGGAATCGACAGCCGAGACGGCCCCTAGGGACTGAGAAATCATCGACGAACTGCTGTCACGGGTGACGAGTGGATTCGACAGCCGACACTGCCCCTAGGGAATGAGAAATCATCGACGAACTGCTGTCACGGGTGACGCGTGGATTCGACAGCCGAGAGGGCCCCTAGGGACTGAGAAATCATCGACGAACTGCTGTCACGGGTGACGCGTGGAATCGACAGCCGAGACGGCCCCTAGGGACTGAGAAATCATCGACAAACTGCTGTCACGGGTGACGAGTGGATTCGACAGCCGACACTGCCCCTAGGGACGGAGAAATCATCGACGAACTGCTGTCACGGGTGACGCGTGGATTCGACAGCCGACAGGCCCCTAGGCACTGGAAATCATCGACGAACTGCTGTCACGGGTGACGCGTGGAATCGATAGCAGACATGGCCCCTAGGGACTAAGAAATCATCGACGAACTGCTCTCACGGGTGACGAGTGGATTCGACAGCCGACACAACCCCTAGGGATAGAGAAATCATCGACGAACTGCTGTCTCGGGTGAGGCGTGGATTCGACAGCCGACACGCCCCCTAGGGAATGAGAAATCATCGACGAACTGCTGTCACGGGTGACGCGTGGATTCGATAGCAGACATGGCCCCTAGGGACTCAGAAATCATCGACGAACTGCTCTCACGGGTGACGAGTGGATTCGACAGCCGACACAGCCCCTAGGGATAGAGAAATCATCGACGAACTGCTGTCTCGGGTGAGGCGTGGATTCGACAGCCGAGAGGGCCCCTAGGGACTGAGAAATCATCGACGAACTGCTGTCACGGGTGACGCGTGGAATCGACAGCCGAGACGGCCCCTAGGGACTGAGAAATCATCGACGAACTGCTGTCACGGGTGACGAGTGGATTCGACAGCCGACACTGCCCCTAGGGAATGAGAAATCATCGACGAACTGCTGTCACGGGTGACGCGTGGATTCGACAGCCGAGAGGGCCCCTAGGGACTGAGAAATCATCGACGAACTGCTGTCACGGGTGACGCGTGGAATCGACAGCCGAGACGGCCCCTAGGGACTGAGAAATCATCGACAAACTGCTGTCACGGGTGACGAGTGGATTCGACAGCCGACACTGCCCCTAGGGACGGAGAAATCATCGACGAACTGCTGTCACGGGTGACGCGTGGATTCGACAGCCGACAGGCCCCTAGGCACTGGAAATCATCGACGAACTGCTGTCACGGGTGACGCGTGGAATCGATAGCAGACATGGCCCCTAGGGACTAAGAAATCATCGACGAACTGCTCTCACGGGTGACGAGTGGATTCGACAGCCGACACAACCCCTAGGGATAGAGAAATCATCGACGAACTGCTGTCTCGGGTGAGGCGTGGATTCGACAGCCGACACGCCCCCTAGGGAATGAGAAATCATCGACGAACTGCTGTCACGGGTGACGCGTGGATTCGACAGCCGACACGGCCCCTAGGGAATGAGAAATCATCGACGAACTGCTGTCACGCGTGACGCGTGGAATCGACAGCCGACACGGCCCCTAGGGACTGAGAAATCATCGACGAACTGCTGTTGCAGGTGACGCGTGGATTCGACAGCCGACACCGCCCCTAGGGACGGAGAAATCATCGACGAACTGCTGTGACGGGTGACGCGTGGATTCGACAGCCGACACTGCCCTAGGGACGGAGAAATCATCGACGAACTGCTGTCACGCGTGACGCGTGGAATCGACAGCCGACACGGCCCCTAGGGACTGAGAAATCATCGACGAACTGCTGTTGCGGGTGACGCGTGGATTCGACAGCCGACACCGCCCCTAGGGACGGAGAAATCATTGACGAACTGCTGTGACGGGTGACGCGTGGATTCGACAGCCGACACTGCCCTAGGGACGGAGAAATCATCGACGAACTGCTGTCACGGGTGACGCGTGGATTCGACAGCCGACAGGCCCCTAGGGACGGAGAAATCATCGACGAACTGCTGTCACGGGTGACGCGTGGATTCGACAGCCTACAGGCCCCTAGGGACTGAGAAATCATCGACGAACTGCTGTCACGGGTGACGAGTGGATTCGACAGCCGACACTGCCCCTAGGGACGGAGAAATCATCGACGAACTGCTGTCACGGGTGACGCGTGGATTCGACAGCCGACACTGCCCTAGGGACGGAGAAATCATCGACGAACTGCTGTCACGGGTGACGCGTGGATTCGACAGCCGACAGGCCCCTAGGGACTGAGAAATCATCGACGAACTGCTGTCACGGGTGACGAGTGGATTCGACAGCCGACACTGCCCCTAGGGACGGAGAAATCATCGACGAACTGCTGTCACGGGTGACGCGTGGATTCGACAGCCGACACCGCCCCTAGGGACGGAGAAATCATCGACGAACTGCTGTCACGGGTGACGCGTGGATTCGACAGCCGACACCGCCCCTAGGGACGGAGAAATCATCGACGAACTGCTGTGACGGGTGACGCGTGGATTCGACAGCCGACACTGCCCTAGGGACGGAGAAATCATCGACGAACTGCTGTCACGGGTGACGCGTGGATTCGACAGCCGACAGGCCCCTAGGGACGGAGAAATCATCGACGAACTGCTGTCACGGGTGACGCGTGGATTCGACAGCCGACAGGCCCCTAGGGACTGAGAAATCATCGACGAACTGCTGTCACGGGTGACGAGTGGATTCGACAGCCGACACTGCCCCTAGGGACGGAGAAATCATCGACGAACTGCTGTCACGGGTGACGCGTGGATTCGACAGCCGACACTGCCCTAGGGACGGAGAAATCATCGACGAACTGCTGTCACGGGTGACGCGTGGATTCGACAGCCGACAGGCCCCTAGGGACTGAGAAATCATCGACGAACTGCTGTCACGGGTGACGCGTGGAATCGACAGCCGACACGGCCCCTAGGGACTGAGAAATCATCGACGAACTGCTGTCGCGGGTGACGCGTGGATTCGACAGCCGACACCGCCCCTAGGGACTGAGAAATCATCGACGAACTGCTGTCCCGGGTGACGCGTGGATTCGACAGCCGAGAGGGCCCCTAGGGACTGAGAAATCATCGACGAACTGCTGTCCCGGGTGACGCGTGGATTCGACAGCCGAGAGGGCCCCTAGGGACTGAGAAATCATCAACGAACTGCTGTCAGGGGTGACGCGTGGAATCGACAGCCGAGACGGCCCCTAGGGACTGAGAAATCATCGACGAACTGCTGTCACGGGTGACGAGTGGATTCGACAGCCGACACTGCCCCTAGGGACGGAGAAATCATCGACGAACTGCTGTCACGGGTGACGCGTGGATTCGACAGCCGACACTGCCCTAGGGACGGAGAAATCATCGACGAACTGCTGTCCCGGGTGACGCGTGGATTCGACAGCCGACAGGCCCCTAGGGACTGAGAAATCATCGACGAACTGCTATCACGGGTGACGCGTGGAATCGACAGCCGAGACGGCCCCTAGGGACTGAGAAATCATCGACGAACTGCTGTCACGGGTGGCGAGTGGATTCGACAGCCGACACTGCCCCTAGGGACGGAGAAATCATCGACGAACTGCTGTCACGGGTGACGCGTGGATTCGATAGCAGACATGGCCCCTAAGGACTCAGAAATCATCGACGAACTGCTCTCACGGGTGACGAGTGGATTCGACAGCCGACACAGCCCCTAGGGATAGAGAAATCATCGACGAACTGCTGTCTCGGGTGAGGCGTGGATTCGACAGCCGACACGCCCCCTAGGGAATGAGAAATCATCGACGAACTGCTGTCACGGGTGGCGCGAGGAATCGACAGCCGACACGGCCCCTAGGGAGTGAGAAATCATCGACGAACTGCTGTCACGGGTGCCGCGGGCATTCGACAGCCGACACGGCCCCTAGGGACTGAGAAATCATCGACGAACTGCTGTCACGGATGACACGTGGATTCGACAGCCGACAGGGCCCCTAGGGACTGAGAAATCATCGACGAACTGCTGTCACGGGTGACGCGTGGATTCACCTGCCGACAGGGCCCCTACGGACTGAGAAATCATCGACGAACTGCTGTCACGGGTGGCGCGTGGAATGGACAGCCGACACGGCCCCTAAGGAGTGAGAAATCATCGACGAACTGCTGTCTCGGGTGACGCGTTGAATCGACAGCCGACACGGCCCCTAGGGACTGAGAAATCATCGACGAACTGCAGTCACGGGTGACGCGTGGATTCGACAGCCGACACGGCCCTAGGGACTAAAAAATCATCGACGAACTGCTGTCACGGGTGACGCGTGGATTCGACAGCCGACACCGCCCCTAGGGACTGAGAAATCATCGACGAACTGCTGTCACGGGTGACGCGTGGATTCGACAGCCGAGAGGGCCCCTAGGGACTGAGAAATCATCGACGAACTGCTGTCACGGGTGACGCGTGGAATCGACAGCCGACACGGCCCCCAGGGACTGAGAAATCATCGACGAACTGCTGTCGCGGGTGACGCGTGGATTCGACAGCCGACACCGCCCCTAGGGACTGAGAAATCATCGACGAACTGCTGTCCCGGGTGACGCGTGGATTCGACAGCCGAGAGGGCCCCTAGGGACTGAGAAATTATCGACGAACTGCTGTCACGGGTGACGCGTGGAATCGACAGCCGAGACGGCCCCTAGGGACTGAGAAATCATCGACGAACTGCTGTCACGGGTGACGAGTGGATTCGACAGCCGACACTGCCCCTAGGGACGGAGAAATCATCGACGAACTGCTGTCACGGGTGACGCGTGGATTCGACAGCCGACAGGCCCCTAGGGACTGAGAAATCATCGACGAACTGCTCTCACGGGTGACGCGTGGAATCGACAGCCGAGACGGCCCCTAGGGACTGAGAAATCATCGACGAACTGCTGTCACGGGTGACGAGTGGATTCGACAGCCGACACTGCCCCTAGGGACGGAGAAATCATCGACGAACTGCTGTCACGGGTGACGCGTGGATTCGACAGCCGAGAGGGCCCCTAGGGACTGAGAAATCATCGACGAACTGCGGTCACGGGTGACGCGTGGATTCGACAGCCGACACGGCCCTAGGGACTAAAAAATCATCGACGAACTGCTGTCACGGGTGACGCGTGGATTCGACAGCCGACACCGCCCCTAGGGACTGAGAAATCATCGACGAACTGCTGTCACGGGTGACGCGTGGATTCGACAGCCGACACCGCCCCTAGGGACTGAGAAATCATCGACGAACTGCTGTCACGGGTGACGCGTGGATTCGACAGCCGAGAGGGCCCCTAGGGACTGAGAAATCATCGACGAACTGCTGTCACGGGTGACGCGTTGATTCGACAGCCGAGAGGGCCCCTAGGGACTGAGAAATCATCGACGAACTGCTGTCACGGGTGACGCGTGGATTCGACAGCCGAGAGGGCCCCTAGGGACTGAGAAATCATCGACGAACTGCTGTCACGGGTGACGCGTGGAATCGACAGCCGACACGGCCCCCAGGGACTGAGAAATCGTCGACGAACTGCTGTCGCGGGTGACGCGTAGATTCGACAGCCGACACCGCCCCTAGGGACTGAGAAATCATCGACGAACTGCTGTCCCGGGTGACGCGTGGATTCGACAGCCGAGAGGGCCCCTAGGGACTGAGAAATCATCGACGAACTGCTGTCACGGGTGACGCGTGGAATCGACAGCCGAGACGGCCCCTAGGGACTGAGAAATCATCGACGAACTGCTGTCACGGGTGACGAGTGGATTCGACAGCCGACACTGCCCCTAGGGACGGAGAAATCATCGACGAACTGCTGTCACGGGTGACGCGTTGATTCGACAGCCGACAGGCCCCTAGGGACTGAGAAATCATCGACGAACTGCTCTCACGGGTGACGCGTGGAATCGACAGCCGAGACGGCCCCTAGGGACTGAAAAATCATCGACGAACTGCTGTCATGGGTGACGAGTGGATTCGACAGCCGACACTGCCCCTAGGGACGGAGAAATCATCGACGAACTGCTGTCACGGGTGACGCGTGGATTCGACAGCCGAGAGGGCCCCTAGGGACTGAGAAATCATCGACGAACTGTTGTCACGGGTGACGCGTGGATTCACCTGCCGACAGGGCCCCTACGGACTGAGAAATCATCGACGAACTGCTGTCACGGGTGGCGCGTGGAATGGACAGCCGACACGGCCCCTAGGGAGTGAGAAATCATCGACGAACTGCTGTCTCGGGTGACGCGTTGAATCGACAGCCGACACGGCCCCTAGGGACTGAGAAATCATCGACGAACTTCTGTCACGGGTGACGCGTGGATTCGACAGCCGACACGGCCCTAGGGACTCAGAAATCATCGACGAACTACTGTCACGGGTGACGCGTGGATTCGACAGCCGACACGGCCCTAGGGACTAAAAAATCATCGACGAACTGCTGTCACGGGTGACGCGTGGATTCGACAGCCGACACCGCCCCTAGGGACTGAGAAATCATCGACGAACTGCTGTCACGGGTGACGCGTGGATTCGACAGCCGACACCGCCCCTAGGGACTGAGAAATCATCGACGAACTGCTGTCACGGGTGACGCGTGGATTCGACAGCCGAGAGGGCCCCTAGGGACTGAGAAATCATCGACGAACTGCTGTCACGGGTGACGCGTTGATTCGACAGCCGAGAGGGCCCCTAGGGACTGAGAAATCATCGACGAACTGCTGTCACGGGTGACGCGTGGATTCGACAGCCGAGAGGGCCCCTAGGGACTGAGAAATCATCGACGAACTGCTGTCACGGGTGACGCGTGGAATCGACAGCCGACACGGCCCCCAGGGACTGAGAAATCGTCGACGAACTGCTGTCGCGGGTGACGCGTAGATTCGACAGCCGACACCGCCCCTAGGGACTGAGAAATCATCGACGAACTGCTGTCCCGGGTGACGCGTGGATTCGACAGCCGAGAGGGCCCCTAGGGACTGAGAAATCATCGACGAACTGCTGTCACGGGTGACGCGTGGAATCGACAGCCGAGACGGCCCCTAGGGACTGAGAAATCATCGACGAACTGCTGTCACGGGTGACGAGTGGATTCGACAGCCGACACTGCCCCTAGGGACGGAGAAATCATCGACGAACTGCTGTCACGGGTGACGCGTTGATTCGACAGCCGACAGGCCCCTAGGGACTGAGAAATCATCGACGAACTGCTCTCACGGGTGACGCGTGGAATCGACAGCCGAGACGGCCCCTAGGGACTGAAAAATCATCGACGAACTGCTGTCAGGGGTGACGAGTGGATTCGACAGCCGACACTGCCCCTAGGGACGGAGAAATCATCGACGAACTGCTGTCACGGGTGACGCGTGGATTCGACAGCCGAGAGGGCCCCTAGGGACTGAGAAATCATCGACGAACTGTTGTCACGGGTGACGCGTGGATTCACCTGCCGACAGGGCCCCTACGGACTGAAAAATCATCGACGAACTGCTGTCACGGGTGGCGCGTGGAATGGACAGCCGACACCGCCCCTAGGGACTGAGAAATCATCGACGAACTGCTGTCCCGGGTGACGCGTGGATTCGACAGCCGAGAGGGCCCCTAGGGACTGAGAAATCATCGACGAACTGCTGTCACGGGTGACGCGTGGAATCGACAGCCGAGACGGCCCCTAGGGACTGAGAAATCATCGACGAACTGCTGTCACGGGTGACGACTGGATTCGACAGCCGACACTGCCCCTAGGGACGGAGAAATCATCGACGAACTGCTGTCACGGGTGACGCGTGGATTCGACAGCCGACACTGCCCTAGGGACGGAGAAATCATCGACGAACTGCTGTCCCGGGTGACGCGTGGATTCGACAGCCGACAGGCCCCTAGGGACTGAGAAATCATCGACGAACTGCTATCACGGGTGATGCGTGGAATCGACAGCCGAGACGGCCCCTAGGGACTGAGAAATCATCGACGAACTGCTGTCACGGGTGGCGAGAGGATTCGACAGCCGACACTGCCCCTAGGGACGGAGAAATCATCGACGAACTGCTGTCACGGGTGATGCGTGGATTCGATAGCAGACATGGCCCCTAAGGACTCAGAAATCATCGACGAACTGCTCTCACGGGTGACGAGTGGATTCGACAGCCGACACAGCCCCTAGGGATAGAGAAATCATCGACGAACTGCTGTCTCGGGTGAGGCGTGGATTCGACAGCCGACACGCCCCCTAGGGAATGAGAAATCATCGACGAACTGCTGTCACGGGTGGCGCGTGGAATCGACAGCCGACACGGCCCCTAGGGAGTGAGAAATCATCGACGAACTGCTGTCACGGGTGCCGCGGGCATTCGACAGCCGACACGGCCCCTAGGGACTGAGAAATCATCGACGAACTGCTGTCACGGGTGACACGTGGATTCGACAGCCGACAGGGCCCCTAGGGACTGAGAAATCATCGACGAACTGCTGTCACGGGTGACGCGTGGATTCACCTGCCGACAGGGCCCCTACGGACTGAGAAATCATCGACGAACTGCTGTCACGGGTGGCGCGTGGAATGGACAGCCGACACGGCCCCTAAGGAGTGAGAAATCATCGACGAACTGCTGTCTCGGGTGACGCGTTGAATCGACAGCCGACACGGCCCCTAGGGACTGAGAAATCATCGACGAACTGCAGTCACGGGTGACGCGTGGATTCGACAGCCGACACGGCCCTAGGGACTAAAAAATCATCGACGAACTGCTGTCACGGGTGAAGCGTGGATTCGACAGCCGACACCGCCCCTAGGGACTGAGAAATCATCTACGAACTGCTGTCACGGGTGACGCGTGGATTCGACAGCCGAGAGGGCCCCGAGGGACTGAGAAATCATCGACGAACTGCTGTCACGGGTGACGCGTGGAATCGACAGCCGACACGGCCCCCAGGGACTGAGAAATCATCGACGAACTGCTGTCGCGGGTGACGCGTGGATTCGACAGCCGACACCGCCCCTAGGGACTGAGAAATCATCGACGAACTGCTGTCCCGGGTGACGCGTGGATTCTACAGCCGAGAGGGCCCCTAGGGACTGAGAAATCATCGACGAACTGCTGTCACGGGTGACGCGTGGAATCGACAGCCGAGACGGCCCCTAGGGACTGAGAAATCATCGACGAACTGCTGTCACGGGTGACGAGTGGATTCGACAGCCGACACTGCCCCTAGGGACGGAGAAATCATCGACGAACTGCTGTCACGGGTGACGCGTTGATTCGACAGCCGACAGGCCCCTAGGGACTGAAAAATCATCGACGAACTGCTCTCACGGGTGACGCGTGGAATCGACAGCCGAGACGGCCCCTAGGGACTGAGAAATCATCGACGAACTGCTGTCACGGGTGACGAGTGGATTCGACAGCCGACACTGCCCCTAGGGAGGGAGAAATCATCGACGAACTGCTGTCACGGGTGACGCGTGGATTCGACAGCCGAGAGGGCCCCTAGGGACTGAGAAATCATCGACGAACTGCTGTCACGGGTGACGCGTGGATTCGACAGCCGACACGGCCCTAGGGACTCAAAAATCATCGACGAACTGCTGTCACGGGTGACGCGTGGATTCGACAGCCGACACGGCCCCTAGGGACTGAGAAATCATCGACGAACTGCTGTCACGGGTGACGCGTGGATTCGACAGCCGACACCGCCCCTAGGGACTGAGAAATCATCGACGAACTGCTGTCACGGGTGACGCGTGGATTCGACAGCCGAGAGGGCCCCTAGGGACTGAGAAATCATCGACGAACTGCTGTCACGGGTGACGCGTTGATTCGACAGCCGAGAGGGCCCCTAGGGACTGAGAAATCATCGACGAACTGCTGTCACGGGTGACGCGTGGATTCGACAGCCGAGAGGGCCCCTAGGGACTGAGAAATCATCGACGAACTGATGTCACGGGTGACGCGTGGAATCGACAGCCGACACGGCCCCCAGGGAATGAGAAATCGTCGACGAACTGCTGTCGCGGGTGACGCGTAGATTCGACAGCCGACACCGCCCCTAGGGACTGAGAAATCATCGACGAACTGCTGTCCCGGGTGACGCGTGGATTCGACAGCCGAGAGGGCCCCTAGGGACTGAGAAATCATCGACGAACTGCTGTCACGGGTGACGCGTGGAATCGACAGCCGAGACGGCCCCTAGGGACTGAGAAATCATCGACGAACTGCTGTCACGGGTGACGAGTGGATTCGACAGCCGACACTGCCCCTAGGGACGGAGAAATCATCGACGAACTGCTCTCACGGGTGACGCGTGGAATCGACAGCCGAGACGGCCCCTAGGGACTGAAAAATCATCGACGAACTGCTGTCATGGGTGACGAGTGGATTCGACAGCCGACACTGCCCCTAGGGACGGAGAAATCATCGACGAACTGCTGTCACGGGTGACGCGTGGATTCGACAGCCGAGAGGGCCCCTAGGGACTGAGAAATCATCGACGAACTGGTGTCACGGGTGACGCGTGGATTCACCTGCCGACAGGGCCCCTACGGACTGAGAAATCATCGACGAACTGCTGTCACGGGTGGCGCGTGGAATGGACAGCCGACACGGCCCCTAGGGAGTGAGAAATCATCGACGAACTGCTGTCTCGGGTGACGCGTTGAATCGACAGCCGACACGGCCCCTAGGGACTGAGAAATCATCGACGAACTTCTGTCACGGGTGACGCGTGGATTCGACAGCCGACACGGCCCTAGGGACTCAGAAATCATCGACGAACTGCTGTCACGGGTGACGCGTGGATTCGACAGCCGACACCGCCCCTAGAGACTGAGAAATCATCGACGAACTGCTGTCACGGGTGACGCGTGGATTCGACAGACGAGAGGGCCCCTAGGGACTGAGAAATCATCGACGAACTGCTGTCACGGGTGACGCGTGGATTCGACAGCCGAGAGGGCCCCTAGGGACTGAGAAATCATCGACGAACTGCTGTCACGGGTGACGCGTGGATTCGACAGCCGAGAGGGCCCCTAGGGACTGAGAAATCATCGACGAACTGCTGTCACGGGTGACGCGTGGAATCGACAGCCGACACGGCCCCTAGGGACTGAGAAATCATCGACGAACTGCTGTCGCGGGTGACGCGTGGATTCGACAGCCGACACCGCCCCTAGGGACTGAGAAATCATCGACGAACTGCTGTCCCGGGTGACGCGTGGATTCGACAGCCGAGAGGGCCCCTAGGGACTGAGAAATCATCGACGAACTGCTGTCACGGGTGACGCGTGGAATCGACAGCCGAGACGGCCCCTAGGGACTTAGAAATCATCGACGAACTGCTGTCACGGGTGACGAGTGGATTCGACAGCCGACACTGCCCCTAGGGACGGAGAAATCATCGACGAACTGCTGTCACGGGTGACGCGTGGATTCGACAGCCGACAGGCCCCTAGGGACTGAGAAATCATCGACGAACTGCTCTCACGGGTGACGCGTGGAATCGACAGCCGAGACGGCCCCTAGGGACTGAGATATCATCGACGAACTGCTGTCACGGGTGACGAGTGGATTCGACAGCCGACACTGCCCCTTGGGACGGAGAAATCATCGACGAACTGCTGTCACGGGTGACGCGTGGATTCGACAGCCGACAGGCCCCTAGGCACTGGGAAATCATCGACGAACTGCTGTCACGGGTGACGCGTGGAATCGATAGCAGACATGGCCCCTAGGGACAAAGAAATCATCGACGAACTGCTCTCACGGGTGACGAGTGGATTCGACAGCCGACACAGCCCCTAGGGATAGAAAAATCATCGACGAACTGCTGTCTCGGTGAGGAGTGGATTCGACAGCCGACACGGCCCCTAGGGTATGAGAAATCATCGACGAACTGCTGTCACGGGTGACGCGTGGATTCGACAGCCGACACGGCCCCTAGGGAATGAGAAATCATCGACGAACTGCTGTCACGGGTGACGCGTGGATTCGACAGCCGAGAGGGCCCCTAGGGACTGAGAAATCATCGACGAATTGCTGTCACGGGTGACGCGTGGATTCGACAGCCGACACGGCCCCTAGGGACTGAGAAATCATCGACGAACTGCTGTCCCTAGTGACGCGTGGATTCGACAGCCGACAGGGGCCCTAGGGACTGAGAAATCATCGACGAACTGCTGTCACGGGTGACGCGTGGATTCGACAGCCGAGAGGGCCCCTAGGGACTGAGAAATCATCGACGAACTGCTGTCACGGGTGACGCGTTGATTCGACAGCCGAGAGGGCCCCTAGGGACTGAGAAATCATCGACGAACTGCTGTCACGGGTGACGCGTGGATTCGACAGCCGAGAGGGCCCCTAGGGACTGAGAAATCATCGACGAACTGCTGTCACGGGTGACGCGTGGAATCGACAGCCGACACGGCCCCAGGGACTGAGAAATCGTCGACGAACTGCTGTCGCGGGTGACGCGTAGATTCGACAGCCGACACCGCCCCTAGGGACTGAGAAATCATCGTCGAACTGCTGTCCCGGGTGACGCGTGGTTTCGACAGCCGAGAGGGCCCCTAGGGACTGAGAAATCATCGACGAACTGCTGTCACGGGTGACGCGTGGAATCGACAGCCGAGACGGCCCCTAGGGACTGAGAAATCATCGACGAACTGCTGTCACGGGTGACGAGTGGATTCGACAGCCGACACTGCCCCTAGGGACGGAGAAATCATCGACGAACTGCTGTCACGGGTGACGCGTTGATTCGACAGCCGACAGGCCCCTAGGGACTGAGAAATCATCGACGAACTGCTCTCACGGGTGACGCGTGGAATCGACAGCCGAGACGGCCCCTAGGGACTGAAAAATCATCGACGAACTGCTGTCATGGGTGACGAGTGGATTCGACAGCCGACACTGCCCCTAGGGACGGAGAAATCATCGACGAACTGCTGTCACGGGTGACGCGTGGATTCGACAGCCGAGAGGGCCCCTAGGGACTGAGAAATCATCGACGAACTGTTGTCACGGGTGACGCGTGGATTCGACAGCCGACAGGGCCCCTACGGACTGAGAAATCATCGACGAACTGCTGTCATGGGTGGCGCGTGGAATGGACAGCCGACACGGCCCCTAGGGAGTGAGAAATCATCGACGAACTGCTGTCTCGGGTGACGAGTGGATTCGACAGCCGACACTGCCCCTAGGCACTGAGAAATCATTGACGAACTGCTGTCACGGGTGACGCGTGGATTCACCTGCCGACAGGGCCCCTACGGACTGAGAAATCATCGACGAACTGCTGTCATGGGTGGCGCGTGGAATGGACAGCCGACACGGCCCCTAGGGAGTGAGAAATCATCGACGAACTGCTGTCTCGGGTGACGCGTGGATTCGACAGCCGAGACGGCCCCTAGGGACTGAAAAATCATCGACGAACTGCTGTCATGGGTGACGAGTGGATTCGACAGCCGACACTGCCCCTAGGGACTGAGAAATCATCGACGAACTGCTGTCACGGGTGACGCGTGGAATCGACAGCCGACACGGCCCTTAGGGACTGAGAAATCATCGACGAACTGCTGTCGCGGGTGACGCGTCGATTCGACAGCCGACACGGCCCCTAGGGACTGAGAAATCATCGACGAACTGCTGTCCCTGGTGACGCGTGGATTCGACAGCCGACAGGGCCCCTAGGGACTGAGAAATCATCGACGAACTGCTGTCACGGGTGACACGTGGATTCGACAGCCGACACGGCCCCTAGGGACTGAGAAATCATCGACGAACTGCTGTCAAGGGTGACGCGTGGATTCGACAGCCGACACCGCCCCTAGGGACTGAGAAATAATCGACGAACTGCTGTCATGGGTGAGGCGTGGAATCGACAGCCGAGACGGCCCATAGGGACTGAGAAATCATCGACGAACTGCTGTCTCGGGTGACGCGTGGATTCGACAGCCGAGACGGCCCCTAGGGACTGAAAAATCATCGACGAACTGCTGTCATGGGTGACGAGTGGATTCGACAGCCGACACTGCCCCTAGGGACTGAGAAATCATCGACGAACTGCTGTCACGGGTGACGCGTGGAATCGACAGCCGACACGGCCCTTAGGGACTGAGAAATCATCGACGAACTGCTGTCGCGGGTGACGCGTCGATTCGACAGCCGACACGGCCCCTAGGGACTGAGAAATCATCGACGAACTGCTGTCCCTGGTGACGCGTGGATTCGACAGCCGACAGGGCCCCTAGGGACTGAGAAATCATCGACGAACTGCTGTCACGGGTGACGAGTGGATTCGACAGCCGACACTGCCCCTAGGGACGTAGAAATCATCGACGAACTGCTGTCACGGGTGACGCGTGGATTCGACAGCCGACAGGCCCCTAGGCACTGGGAAATCATCGACGAACTGCTGTCACGGGTGACGCGTGGAATCGACAGCAGACATGGCCCCTAGGGACACAGAAATCATCGACGAACTGCTCTCACGGGTGACGAGTGGATTCGACAGCCGACACAGCCCCTAGGGATAGAGAAATCATCGACGAACTGCTGTCTCGGGTGAGGCGTGGATTCGACAGCCGACACGCCCCCTAGGCACTGAGAAATCATCGACGAACTGCTGTCACGGGTGACGCGTGGATTCACCTGCCGACAGGGCCCCTACGGACTGAGAAATCATCGACGAACTGCTGTCATGGGTGGCGCGTGGAATGGACAGCCGACACGGCCCCTAGGGAGTGAGAAATCATCGACGAACTGCTGTCTCGGGTGACGCGTGGATTCGACAGCCGACACGGCCCCTAGGGACTGAGAAATCATCGACGAACTGCTGTCAGGGGTGACGCGTGGATTCGACAGCCGACACTGCCCCTAGGGACTGAGAAATCATCGACGAACTGCTGTCACGGGTGACGCGTGGATTCGACAGCCGACACGGCCCCTAGGGACTGAGAAATAATCGACGAACTGCTGTCACGGGTGACGCGTGGAATCGACAGCCGAGACGGCCCCTAGGGACTGAGAAATCATCGACGAACTGCTGTCACGGGTGACGAGTGGATTCGACAGCCGACACTGCCCCTAGGGACGGAGAAATCATCGACGAACTGCTGTCACGGGTGACGCGTGGATTCGACAGCCGACAGGCCCCTAGGCACTGGGAAATCATCGACGAACTGCTGTCACGGGTGACGCGTGGAATCGACAGCCGAGACGGCCCCTAGGGACTGCGAAATCATCGACGAACTGCTGTCACGGGTGACGAGTGGATTCGACAGCCGACACTGCCCCTAGGGACGGAGAAATCATCGACGAACTGCTGTCACGGGTGACGCGTGGATTCGACAGCCGACACGGCCCCTAGGGACTGAGAAATCATCGACGAACTGCTGTCCCTAGTGACGCGTGGATTCGACAGCCGACAGGGCCCCTAGGGACTGAGAAATCATCGACGAACTGCTGTCACGGGTGACGCGTGGATTCGACAGCCGAGAGGGCCCCTAGGGACTGAGAAATCATCGACGAACTGCTGTCGCGGGTGACGCGTAGATTCGACAGCCGACACCGCCCCTAGGGACTGAGAAATCATCGACGAACTGCTGTCCCGGGTGACGCGTGGTTTCGACAGCCGAGAGGGCCCCTAGGGACTGAGAAATCATCGACGAACTGCTGTCACGGGTGACGCGTGGAATCGACAGCCGAGACGGCCCCTAGGGACTGAGAAATCATCGACGAACTGCTGTCACGGGTGACGAGTGGATTCGACAGCCGACACTGCCCCTAGGGACGGAGAAATCATCGACGAACTGCTGTCACGGGTGACGCGTTGATTCGACAGCCGACAGGCCCCTAGGGACTGAGAAATCATCGACGAACTGCTCTCACGGGTGACGCGTGGAATCGACAGCCGAGACGGCCCCTAGGGACTGAAAAATCATCGACGAACTGCTGTCACGGGTGACGAGTGGATTCGACAGCCGACACTGCCCCTAGGGACGGAGAAATCATCGACGAACTGCTGTCACGGGTGACGCGTGGATTCGACAGCCGAGAGGGCCCCTAGGGACTGAGAAATCATCGACGAACTGTTGTCACGGGTGACGCGTGGATTCGACAGCCGACAGGGCCCCTACGGACTGAGAAATCATCGACGAACTGCTGTCATGGGTGGCGCGTGGAATGGACAGCCGACACGGCCCCTAGGGAGTGAGAAATCATCGACGAACTGCTGTCTCGGGTGACGAGTGGATTCGACAGCCGACACTGCCCCTAGGCACTGAGAAATCATCGACGAACTGCTGTCACGGGTGACGCGTGGATTCGACAGCCGACAGGCCCCTAGGCACTGGGAAGTCATCGACGAACTGCTGTCCCCGGTGACGCGTGGATTCGACAGCCGACAGGGCCCCTAGGGACTGAGAAATCATCGACGAACTGCTGTCACGGGTGACGCGTGGAATCGACAGCCGACACGGCCCCTAGGGAGTGAGAAATCATCGACGAACTGCTGTCTCGGGTGACGCGTGGATTCGACAGCCGAGACGGCCCCTAGGGACTGAAAAATCATCGACGAACTGCTGTCAGGGGTGACGAGTGGATTCGACAGCCGACACTGCCCCTAGGGACTGAGAAATCATCGACGAACTGCTGTCACGGGTGACGCGTGGAATCGACAGCGGACACGGCCCTTAGGGACTGAGAAATCATCGACGAACTGCTGTCGCGGGTGACGCGTCGATTCGACAGCCGACACGGCCCCTAGGGACTGAGAAATCATCGACGAACTGCTGTCCCTGGTGACGCGTGGATTCGACAGCCGACAGGGCCCCTAGGGACTGAGAAATCATCGACGAACTGCTGTCATGGGTGACACGTGGATTCGACAGCCGACACGGCCCCTAGGGACTGAGAAATCATCGACGAACTGCTGTCAAGGGTGACGCGTGGATTCGACAGCCGACACCGCCCCTAGGGACTGAGAAATAATCGACGAACTGCTGTCATGGGTGATGCGTGGAATCGACAGCCGAGACGGCCCCTAGGGACTGAGAAATCATCGACGAACTGCTGTCACGGGTGACGAGTGGATTCGACAGCCGACACTGCCCCTAGGGACGTAGAAATCATCGACGAACTGCTGTCACGGGTGACGCGTGGATTCGACAGCCGACAGGCCCCTAGGCACTGGGAAATCATCGACGAACTGCTGTCACGGGTGACGCGTGGAATCGACAGCAGACATGGCCCCTAGGGACACAGAAATCATCGACGAACTGCTCTCACGGGTGACGAGTGGATTCGACAGCCGACACAGCCCCTAGGGATAGAGAAATCATCGACGAACTGCTGTCTCGGGTGAGGCGTGGATTCGACAGCCGACACGCCCCCTAGGCACTGAGAAATCATCGACGAACTGCTGTCACGGGTGACGCGTGGATTCACCTGCCGACAGGGCCCCTACGGACTGAGAAATCATCGACGAACTGCTGTCATGGGTGGCGCGTGGAATGGACAGCCGACACGGCCCCTAGGGAGTGAGAAATCATCGACGAACTGCTGTCTCGGGTGACGCGTGGATTCGACAGCCGACACGGCCCCTAGGGACTGAGAAATCATCGACGAACTGCTGTCAGGGGTGACGCGTGGATTCGACAGCCGACACTGCCCCTAGGGACTGAGAAATCATCGACGAACTGCTGTCACGGGTGACGCGTGGATTCGACAGCCGACACGGCCCCTAGGGACTGAGAAATAATCGACGAACTGCTGTCACGGGTGACGCGTGGAATCGACAGCCGAGACGGCCCCTAGGGACTGAGAAATCATCGACGAACTGCTGTCACGGGTGACGAGTGGATTCGACAGCCGACACTGCCCCTAGGGACTGAGAAATCATCGACGAACTGCTGTCACGGGTGACGCGTGGAATCGACAGCCGAGACGGCCCCTAGGGACTGAGAAATCATCGACGAACTGCTGTCACGGGTGACGAGTGGATTCGACAGCCGACACTGCCCCTAGGGACGGAGAAATCATCGACGAACTGCTGTCACGGGTGACGCGTGGATTCGACAGCCGACAGGCCCCTAGGCACTGGGAAATCATCGACGAACTGCTGTCACGGGTGACGCGTGGAATCGACAGCCGAGACGGCCCCTAGGGACTGCGAAATCATCGACGAACTGCTGTCACGGGTGACGAGTGGATTCGACAGCCGACACTGCCCCTAGGGACGGAGAAATCATCGACGAACTGCTGTCACGGGTGACGCGTGGATTCGACAGCCGACAGGCCCCTAGGCACTGGGAAATCATCGACGAACTGCTGTCACGGGTGACGCGTGGAATCGACAGCCGAGACGGCCCCTAGGGACTGAGAAATCATCGACGAACTGCTGTCACGGGTGACGCGTGGAATCGACAGCCGAGACGGCCCCTAGGGACGGAGAAATCATCGACGAACTGCTGTCACGGGTGACGAGTGGATTCGACAGCCGACACTGCCCCTAGGGACGGAGAAATCATCGACGAACTGCTGTCACGGGTGACGCGTGGATTCGATAGCAGACATGGCCCCTAGGGACTAAAAAATCATCGACGAACTGCTCTCACGGGTGACGAGTGGATTTGACAGCCGACACAGCCCCTAGGGATAGAGAAATCATCGACGAACTGCTGTCTCGGGTGAGGCGTGGATTCGACAGCCGACACGCCCCCTAGGGAATGAGAAATCATCGACGAACTGCTGTCACGGGTGGCGCGTGGAATCGACAGCCGACACGGCCCCTAGGGAGTGGGAAATCATCGACGAACTGCTGTCACGGGTGCCGCGGGCATTCGACAGCCGACACGGCCCCTAGGGACTGAGAAATCATCGACGAACTGCTGTCACGGGTGGCGCGTGGATTCGATAGCCGACAGGGCCCCTAGGGACTGAGAAATCATCGACGAACTGCTGTCACGGGTGACGCGTGGATTCACCTGCCGACAGGGCCCCTACGGACTGAGAAATCATCGACGAACTGCTGTCACGGGTGGCGCGTGGAATGGACAGCCGACACGGCCCCTAGGGAGTGAGAAATCATCGACGAACTGCTGTCTTGGGTGACGCGTTGAATCGACAGCCGACACGGCCCCTAGGGACTGAGAAATCATCGACGAACTGCTGTCACGGGTGACGCGTGGATTCGACAGCCGACACGGCCCTAGGGACTGAGAAATCATCGACGAACTGCTGTCACGGGTGACGCGTGGATTCGACAGCCGACACCGCCCCTAGGGTCTGAGAAATCATCGACGAACTGCTGTCACGGGTGACGCGTGGAATCGACAGCCGACACGGCCCCTAGGCACTGGGAAATCCTCGACGAACTGCTGTCACGGGTGACGCGTGGAATCGACAGCCGAGACGGCCCCTAGGGACTGCGAAATCATTGACGAACTGCTGTCACGGGTGACGAGTGGATTCGACAGCCGACACTGCCCCTAGGGACGGAGAAATCATCGACGAACTGCTGTCACGGGTGACGCGTGGATTCGACAGCCGACAGGCCCCTAGGCACTGGGAAATCATCGACGAACTGCTGTCACGGGTGACGCGTGGAATCGACAGCCGAGACGGCCCCTAGGGACTGAGAAATCATCGACGAACTGCTGTCACGGGTGACGAGTGGATTCGACAGCCGACACGGCCCCTAGGGACTGAGAAATCATCGACGAACTGCTGTCAGGGGTGACGCGTGGATTCGACAGCCGACACCGCCCCTAGGGACTGAGAAATCATCGACGAACTGCTGTCACGGGTGACGCGTGGATTCGACAGCCGACACGGCCCCTAGGGACTGAGAAATAATCGACGAACTGCTGTCACGGGTGACGCGTGGAATCGACAGCCGAGACGGCCCCTAGGGACGGAGAAATCATCGACGAACTGCTGTCACGGGTGACGAGTGGATTCGACAGCCGACACTGCCCCTAGGGACGGAGAAATCATCGACGAACTGCTGTCACGGGTGACGCGTGGATTCGATAGCAGACATGGCCCCTAGGGACTAAAAAATCATCGACGAACTGCTCTCACGGGTGACGAGTGGATTCGACAGCCGACACAGCCCCTAGGGATAGAGAAATCATCGACGAACTACTGTCTCGGGTGAGGCGTGGATTCGACAGCCGACACGCCCCCTAGGGAATGAGAAATCATCGACGAACTGCTGTCACGGGTGGCGCGTGGAATCGACAGCCGACACGGCCCCTAGGGAGTGGGAAATCATCGACGAACTGCTGTCACGGGTGCCGCGGGCATTCGACAGCCGACACGGCCCCTAGGGACTGAGAAATCATCGACGAACTGCTGTCACGGGTGACGCGTGGATTCGACAGCCGACAGGGCCCCTAGGGACTGAGAAATCATCGACGAACTGCTGTCACGGGTGACGCGTGGATTCACCTGCCGACAGGGCCCCTACGGACTGAGAAATCATCGACGAACTGCTGTCACGGGTGGCGCGTGGAATGGACAGCCGACACGGCCCCTAGGGAGTGAGAAATCATCGACGAACTGCTGTATTGGGTGACGCGTGGAATCGACATCCGACACGGCCCCTAGGGACTGAGAAATCATCGACGAACTGCTGTCACGGGTGACGCGTGGATTCGACAGCCGACACGGCCCCTAGGGACTGAGAAATCATCGACGAACTGCTGTCACGGGTGACGCGTGGATTCGACAGCCGACACGGCCCTAGGGACTGAGAAATCATCGACGAACTGCTGTCACGGGTGACGCGTGGATTCGACAGCCGACACCGCCCCTAGGGACTGAGAAATCATCGACGAACTGCTGTCACGGGTGACGCGTGGATTCGACAGCCGAGAGGGCCCCTAGGGACTGAGAAATCATCGACGAACGGCTGTCACGGGTGACGCGTGGAATCGACAGCCGACACGGCCCCTAGGGACTGAGAAATCATCGACGAACTGCTGTCACGGGTGACGAGTGGATTCGACAGCCGACACTGCCCCTAGGGACGGAGAAATCATCGACGAACTGCTGTCTCGGGTGACGCGTGGATTCGACAGCCGACACGGCCCCTAGGGACTGAGAAATCATCGACGAACTGCTGTCACGGGTGGCGCGTGGAATCGACAGCCGACACGGCCCCTAGGGAGTGAGAAATCATCGACGAACTGCTGTCACGGGTGACGAGTGGATTCGACAGCCGACACTGCCCCTAGGGACGGAGAAATCATCGACGAACTGCTGTCACGGGTGACGCGTGGATTCGACAGCCGACAGGCCCCTAGGCACTGGGAAATCATCGACGAACTGCTGTCCCCGGTGACGCGTGGATTCGACACCCGACAGGGCCCCTAAGGACTGCGAAATCATCGACGAACTGCTGTCACGGGTGACGCGTGGAATCGACATCCGACACGGCCCCTAGGGACTGAGAAATCATCGACGAACTGCTGTCACGGGTGACGCATGGATTCGACAGCCGACACCGCCCCTAGGGACTGAGAAATCATCGACGAACTGCTGTCACGGGTGACGCGTGGATTCGACAGCCGACAGGGCCCCTAGGGACTGAGAAATCATCGACGAACTGCTGTCACGGGTGGCGCGTGGAATCGACAGCCGACACGGCCCCTAGGGAGTGAGAAATCATCGACGAACTGCTGTCACGGGTGCCGCGGGCATTCGACAGCCGACACCGCCCCTAGGGACTGAGAAATCATCGACGAACTGCTGTCACGGGTGACGCGTGGATTCGACAGCCGACAGGGCCCCTAGGGACTGAGAAATCATCGACGAACTGCTGTCACGGGTGGCGCGTGGAATCGACAGCCGACACGGCCCCTAGGGAGTGAGAAATCATCGACGAACTGCTGTCACGGGTGCCGCGGGCATTCGACAGCCGACACGGCCCCTAGGGACTGAGAAATCATCGACGAACTGCTGTCACGGGTGACACGTGGATTCGACAGCCGACAGGTCCCCTAGGGACTGAGAAATCATCGACGAACTGCTGTCACGGGTGACGCGTGGATTCAACTGCCGACAGGGCCCCTACGGACTGAGAAATCATCGACGAACTGCTGTCACGGGTGGCGCGTGGAATGGACAGCCGACACGGCCCCTAGGGAGTGAGAAATCATCGACGAACTGCTGTCTCGGGTGACGCGTTGAATCGACAGCCGACAGGGCCCCTAGGGACTGAGAAATCATCGACGAACTGCTGTCACGGGTGACGCGTGGATTCGACAGCCGACAGGGCCCCTAGGGACTGAGAAATCATCGACGAACTGCTGTCACGGGTGGCGCGTGGAATCGACAGCCGACACGGCCCCTAGGGAGTGGGAAATCATCGACGAACTGCTGTCACGGGTGCCGCGGGCATTCGACAGCCGACACGGCCCCTAGGGACTGAGAAATCATCGACGAACTGCTGTCACGGGTGACGCGTGGATTCGACAGCCGACAGGGCCCCTAGGGACTGAGAAATCATCGACGAACTGCTGTCACGGGTGACGCGTGGATTCACCTGCCGACAGGGCCCCTACGGACTGAGAAATCATCGACGAACTGCTGTCACGGGTGGCGCGTGGAATGGACAGCCGACACGGCCCCTAGGGAGTGAGAAATCATCGACGAACTGCTGTCTTGGGTGACGCGTTGAATCGACAGCCGACACGGCCCCTAGGGACTGAGAAATCATCGACGAACTGCTGTCACGGGTGACGCGTGGATTCGACAGCCGACACGGCCCTAGGGACTGAGAAATCATCGACGAACTGCTGTCACGGGTGATGCGTGGATTCGACAGCCGACACCGCCCCTAGGGACTGAGAAATCATCGACGAACTGCTGTCACGGGTGACGCGTGGATTCGACAGCCGACAGGGCCCCTAGGGACTGAGAAATCATCGACGAACTGCTGTCACGGGTGGCGCGTGGAATTTACAGCCGACACGGCCCCTAGGGAGTGAGAAATCATCGACGAACTGCTGTCACGGGTGCCGCGGGCATTCGACAGCCGACACCGCCCCTAGGGACTGAGAAGTCATCGACGAACTGCTGTCACGGGTGACGCGTGGATTCGACAGCCGACAGGGCCCCTAGGGACTGAGAAATCATCGACGAACTGCTGTCACGGGTGACGCGTGGAATCGACAGCCGACACGGCCCCTAGGGACTGAGAAATCATCGACGAACTGCTGTCACGGGTGCCGCGGGCATTCGACAGCCGACACGGCCCCTAGGGACTGATAAATCATCGACGAACTGCTGTCACGGGTGACGCGTGGATTCGACAGCCGACAGGGCCCCTAGGGACTGAGAAATCATCGACGAACTGCTGTCACGGGTGACGCGTGGATTCAACTGCCGACAGGGCCCCTACGGACTGAGAAATCATCGACGAACTGCTGTCACGGGTGGCGCGTGGAATGGACAGCCGACACGGCCCCTAGGGAGTGAGAAATCATCGACGAACTGCTGTCTCGGGTGACGCGTTGAATCGACAGCCGACACGGCCCCTAGGGACTGAGAAATCATCGACGAACTGCTGTCACGGGTGACGCGTGGATTCGACAGCCGACACGGCCCTAGGGACTGAGAAATCATCGACGAACTGCTGTCACGGGTGACGCGTGGATTCGACAGCCGACACCGCCCCTAGGGACTGAGAAATCATCGACGAACTGCTGTCACGGGTGACGCATGGATTCGACAGCCGAGAGGGCCCCTAGGGACTGAGAAATCATCGACGAACTGCTGTCACGGGTGACGAGTGGATTCGACAGCCGACACTGCCCCTAGGGACGGAGAAATCATCGACGAACTGCTGTCACGGGTGACGCGTGGATTCGACAGCCGACAGGCCCCTAGGCACTGGGAAATCATCGACGAACTGCTGTCACGGGTGACGCGTGGAATCGACAGCAGACATGGCCCCTAGGGACTCAGAAATCATCGACGAACTGCTCTCACGGGTGACGAGTGGATTCGACAGCCGACAGGGCCCCTAGGGACTGAGAAATCATCGACGAACTGCTGTCACGGGTGACGCGTGGAATCGACAGCCGAGACGGCCCCTAGGGACTGAGAAATCATCGACGAACTGCTGTCTCGGGTGACGCGTGGATTCGACAGCCGACACGGCCCCTAGGGACTGAGAAATCATCGACGAACTGCTGTCACGGGTGGCGCGTGGAATCGACATCCGACACGGCCCCTAGGGAGTGAGAAATCATCGACGAACTGCTGTCACGGGTGACGAGTGGATTCGACAGCCGACACTGCCCCTAGGGACGGAGAAATCATCGACGAACTAATGTCACGGGTGACGCGTGGATTCGACAGCCGACAGGCCCCTAGGCACTGGGAAATCATCGACGAAGTGCTGTCCCCGGTGACGCGTGGATTCGACACCCGACAGGGCCCCTAGGGACTGCGAAATCATCGACGAACTGCTGTCACGGGTGACGCGTGGAATCGACATCCGACACGGCCCCTAGGGACTGAGAAATCATCGACGAACTGCTGTCACGGGTGACGCATGGATTCGACAGCCGACACGGCCCCTAGGGACTGAGAAATCATCGACGAACTGCTGTCACGGGTGACGCGTGGATTCGACAGCCGACAGGGCCCCTAGGGACTGAGAAATCATCGACGAACTGCTGTCACGGGTGACGCGTGGATTCGACAGCCGACAGGGCCCCTAGGGACTGAGAAATCATCGACGAACTGCTGTCACGGGTGACGAGTGGATTCGACAGCCGACACTGCCCCTAGGGACGGAGAAATCATCGACGAACTGCTGTCACGGGTGACGCGTGGATTCGACAGCCGACAGGCCCCTAGGCACTGGGAAGTCATCGACGAACTGCTGTCCCCGGTGACGCGTGGATTCGACAGCCGACAGGGCCCCTAGGGACTCAGAAATCATCGACGAACTGCTGTCACGGGTGACGCGTGGAATCGACAGCCGACACGGCCCCTAGGGACTGAGAAATCATCGACGAACTGCTGTCACGGGTGACGCGTGGATTCGACAGCCGACACGGCCCCTAGGGACTGAGAAATCATCGACGAACTGCTGTCACGGGTGACGCGTGGATTCGACAGCCGACAGGGCCCCTAGGGACTGAGAAATCATCGACGAACTGCTGTCACGGGTGACGCGTGGATTCCCCTGCCGACAGGGCCCTTACGGACTGAGAAATCATCGATGAACTGCTGTCATGGGTGGCGCGTGGAATGGACAGCCGACACGGCCCCTAGGGAGTGAGAAATCATCGACGAACTGCTGTCTCGGGTGACGTGTTGAATCGACAGCCGACACGGCCCCTAGGGACTGAGAAATCATCGACGAACTGCTGTCACGGGTGACGCGTGGATTCGACAGCCGACACCGCCCCTAGGGACTGAGAAATCATCGACGAACTGCTGTCACGGGTGACGCGTGGATTCGACAGCCGAGAGGGCCCCTAGGGACTGAGAAATCATCGACGAACGGCTGTCACGGGTGACGCGTGGAATCGACAGCCGAGACGGCCCCTAGGGACTGAGAAATCATCGACGAACTGCTGTCACGGGTGACGAGTGGATTCGACAGCCGACACTGCCCCTAGGGACGGAGAAATCATCGACGAACTGCTGTCACGGGTGACGCGTGGATTCGACAGCCGACAGGCCCCTAGGCACTGGGAAATCATCGACGAACTGCTGTCACGGGTGACGCGTGGAATCGACAGCAGACATGGCCCCTAGGGACTCAGAAATCATCGACGAACTGCTCTCACGGGTGACGAGTGGATTCGACAGCCGACAGGGCCCCTAGGGACTGAGAAATCATCGACGAACTGCTGTCACGGGTGACGCGTGGAATCGACAGCCGAGACGGCCCCTAGGGACTGAGAAATCATCGACGAACTGCTGTCTCGGGTGACGCGTGGATTCGACAGCCGACACGGCCCCTAGGGACTGAGAAATCATCGACGAACTGCAGTCACGGGTGGCGCGTGGAATCAACAGCCGACACGGCCCCTAGGGAGTGAGAAATCATCGACGAACTGCTGTCACGGGTGACGAGTGGATTCGACAGCCGACACTGCCCCTAGGGACGGAGAAATCATCGACGAACTGCTGTCACGGGTGACGCGTGGATTCGACAGCTAACAGGCCCCTAGGCACTGGGAAATCATCGACGAACTGCTGTCCCCGGTGACGCGTGGATTCGACACCCGACAGGGCCCCTAGGGACTGCGAAATCATCGACGAACTGCTGTCACGGGTGACGCGTGGAATCGACAGCCGACACGGCCCCTAGGGACTGAGAAATCATCGACGAACTGCTGTCACGGGTGACGCGTGGATTCGACAGCCGACACGGCCCCTAGGGACGGAGAAATCATCGACGAACTGCTGTCACGGGTGACGCGTGGATTCGACAGCCGACAGGGCCCCTAGGGACCGAGAAATCATCGACGAACTGCTGTCACGGGTGACGAGTGGATTCGACAGCCGACACTGCCCCTAGGGACGGAGAAATCATCGACGAACTGCTGTCACGGGTGACGCATGGATTCGACAGCCGACAGGCCCCTAGGCACTGGGAAATCATCGACGAACTGCTGTCCCCGGTGACGCGTGGATTCGACAGCCGACAGGGCCCCTAGGGACTGAGAAATCATCGACGAACTGCTGTCACGGGTGACGCGTGGAATCGACAGCCGACACGGCCCCTAGGGACTGAGAAATCATCGACGAACTGCTGTCTCGGGTGAGGCGTGGAATCGACAGCCGACACGGCCCCTAGGGACTGAGAAATCATCGACGAACTGCTGTCACGGGTGACGCGTGGATTCGACAGCCGACACGGCCCCTAGGGACTGAGAAATCATCGACGAACTGCTGTCACGGGTGACGCGTGGATTCGACAGCCGACAGGGCCCCTAGGGACTGAGAAATCATCGACGAACTGCTGTCACGGGTGACGCGTGGATTCACCTGCCGACAGGGCCCCTACGGACTGAGAAATCATCGATGAACTGCTGTCATGGGTGGCGCGTGGAATGGACAGCCGACACGGCCCCTAGGGAGTGAGAAATCATCGACGAACTGCTGTCTCGGGTGACGCGTTGAATCGACAGCCGACACGGCCCCTAGGGACTGAGAAATCATCGACGAACTGCTGTCACGGGTGACGCGTGGATTCGACAGCCGACACGGCCCTAGGGACTGAGAAATGATCGACGAACTGCTCTCACGGGTGACGAGTGGATTCGACAGCCGACACCGCCCCTAGGGAGAGAGAAATCATCGACGAACTGCTGTCACGGGTGACGCGTGGATTCGACAGCCGACAAGGCCCCTAGGGACTGAGAAATCATCGACGAACTGCTGTCACGGGTGACGCGTGGAATCGACAGCCGACACGGCCTCTAGGGACTGAGAAATCATCGACGAACTGCTCTCACGGGTGACGAGTAGATTCGACAGCCGACACCGCCCCTAGGGACGCAGAAATCATCGACGAACTGCTGTCACGGGTGACGCGTGGAATCGACAGCCGACACGGCCCCTAGGGACTGAGAAATCATCGACGAACTGCTGTCACGGGTGACGCGTGGATTCGACAGCCGACACGGCCCCTAGGGACTGAGAAATCATCGACGAACTGCTGTCACGGGTGACGCGTGGATTCGACAGCCGACAGGGCCCCTAGGGACTGAGAAATCATCGACGAACTGCTGTCACGGGTGACGCGTGGATTCACCTGCCGACAGGGCCCCTACGGACTGAGAAATCATCGATGAACTGCTGTTAGGGGTGGCGCGTGGAATGGACAGCCGACACGGCCCCTAGGGAGTGAGAAATCATCGACGAACTGCTGTCTCGGGTGACGCGTTGAATCGACAGCCGACACGGCCCCTAGGGACTGAGAAATCATCGACGAACTGCTGTCACGGGTGACGCGTGGATTCGACACCCGACACGGCCCTAGGGACTGAGAAATCATCGACGAACTGCTGTCACGGGTGACGCGTGGATTCGACAGCCGACACCGCCCCTAGGGACTGAGAAATCATCGACGAACTGCTGTCACGGGTGACGCGTGGATTCGACAGCCGACAGGGCCCCTAGGGACTGAGAAATCATCGACGAACTGCTGTCACGGGTGACACGTGGAATCGACAGCCGAGAGGGCCCCTAGGGACTGAGAAATCATCGACGAACTGCTGTCACGGGTGACGAGTGGATTCGACAGCCGACACTGCCCCTAGGGACAGAGAAATCATCGACGAACTGCTGTCACGGGTGACGCGTGGATTCGACAGCCGACAGGCGCCTAGGCACTGGGAAATCATCGACGAACTGCTGTCCCCGGTGACGCGTGGATTCGACAGCCGACAGGGCCCCTAGGGACTGCGAAATCATCGACGAACTGCTGTCACGGGTGACGCGTGGAATCGACAGCCGACACGGCCCCTAGGGACTGAGAAATCATCGACGAACTGCTGTCACGGGTGACGCGTGGAATCGACAGCCGACACGGCCCCTAGGGACTGAGAAATCATCGACGAACTGCTGTCACGGGTGACGCGTGGATTCGACAGCCGACACCGCCCCTAGGGACTGAGAAATCATCGACGAACTGCTGTCACGGGTAGCGCGTGGATTCGACAGCCGACAGGGCCCCTAGGGACTGAGAAATCATCGACGAACTGCTGTCACGGGTGACGCGTGGAATCGACAGCCGAGACGGCCCCTAAAGACTGAGAAATCATCGACGAACTGATGTCACGGGTGACGCGTGGAGTCGACAGCCGACAGGGCCCATAGGGACTGAGAAATCATCGACGAACTGCTCTCACGGGTGACGAGTGGATTCGACAGCCGACACAGCCCCTAGGGATAGAAAAATGATCGACGAACAGCTGTCTCGGTGAGGCGTGGATTCGACAGCCGAGACGGCCCCTAGGGACTGAGAAATCATCGACGAACTGCTGTCACGGGTGACGAGTGGATTCGACAGCCGACACTGCCCCTAGGGACAGAGAAATCATCGACGAACTGCTGTCACGGGTGACGCGTGGATTCGACAGCCGACAGGCGCCTAGGCACTGGGAAATCATCGACGAACTGCTGTCCCCGGTGACGCGTGGATTCGACAGCCGACAGGGCCCCTAGGGACTGCGAAATCATCGACGAACTGCTGTCACGGGTGACGCGTGGAATCGACAGCCGACACGGCCCCTAGGGACTGAGAAATCATCGACGAACTGCTGTCACGGGTGACGCGTGGAATCGACAGCCGACACGGCCCCTAGGGACTGAGAAATCATCGACGAACTGCTGTCACGGGTGACGCGTGGATTCGACAGCCGACACCGCCCCTAGGGACTGAGAAATCATCGACGAACTGCTGTCACGGGTAGCGCGTGGATTCGACAGCCGACAGGGCCCCTAGGGACTGAGAAATCATCGACGAACTGCTGTCACGGGTGACGCGTGGAATCGACAGCCGAGACGGCCCCTAAAGACTGAGAAATCATCGACGAACTGATGTCACGGGTGACGCGTGGAGTCGACAGCCGACAGGGCCCATAGGGACTGAGAAATCATCGACGAACTGCTCTCACGGGTGACGAGTGGATTCGACAGCCGACACAGCCCCTAGGGATAGAAAAATGATCGACGAACAGCTGTCTCGGTGAGGCGTGGATTCGACAGCCGAGACGGCCCCTAGGGACTGAGAAATCATCGACGAACTGCTGTCACGGGTGACGCGTGGATTCGACAGCCGACAGGGCCCCTAGGGACTGAGAAATCATCGACGAACTGCTGTCACGGGTGACGCATGGATTCACCTGCCGACAGGGCCCCTACGGACTGAGAAATCATCGATGAACTGCTGTCATGGGTGGCGCGTGGAATGGACAGCCGACACGGCCCCTAGGGAGTGAGAAATCATCGACGAACTGCTGTCTCGGGTGACGCGTTGAATCGACAGCCGACACGGCCCCTAGGGACTGAGAAATCATCGACGAACTGCTGTCACGGGTGACGCGTGGATTCGACACCCGACACGGCCCTAGGGACTGAGAAATCATCGACGAACTGCTGTCACGGGTGACGCGTGGATTCGACAGCCGACAGGCCCCTAGGCACTGGGAAATCATCGACGAACTGCTGTCACGGGTGACGCGTGGATTCGACAGCCGACACCGCCCCTAGGGACTGAGAAATCATCGACGAACTGCTGTCACGGGTGACGCGTGGATTCGACAGCCGACAGGGCCCCTAGGGACTGAGAAATCATCGACGAACTGCTGTCACGGGTGACGCGTGGAATCGACAGCCGACACTGCCCCTAGGGACGGAGAAATCATCGACGAACTGCTGTCACGGGTGACGCGTGGATTCGACAGCCGACAGGCGCCTAGGCACTGGGAAATCATCGACGAACTGCTGTCCCCGGTGACGCGTGGATTCGACAGCCGACAGGGCCCCTAGGGACTGAGAAATCATCGACGAACTGCTGTCACGGGTGACGCGTGGAATCGACAGCCGACACGGCCCCTAGGGACTGAGAAATCATCGACGAACTGCTGTCACGGGTGACGCGTGGAATCGACAGCCGACACGGCCCCTAGGGACTGAGAAATCATCGACGAACTGCTGTCACGGGTGACGCGTGGATTCGACAGCCGACACCGCCCCTAGGGACTGAGAAATCATCGACGAACTGCTGTCACGAGTGGCGCGTGGATTCGACAGCCGACAGGGCCCCTAGGGACTGAGAAATCATCGACGAACTGTTGTCACGGGTGGCGCGTGGAATCGACAGCCGAGACGGCCCCTAGGGACTGAGAAATCATCGACGAACTGATGTCACGGGTGACGCGTGGAGTCGACAGCCGACAGGGCCCATAGGGACTGAGAAATCATCGACGAACTGCTCTCACGGGTGACGAGTGGATTCGACAGCCGACACAGCCCCTAGGGATAGAAAAATGATCGACGAACAGCTGTCTCGGTGAGGCGTGGATTCGACAGCCGAGACGGCCCCTAGGGACTGAGAAATCATCGACGAACTGCTGTCACGGGTGACGCGTGGATTCGACAGCCGACAGGGCCCCTAGGGACTGAGAAATCATCGACGAACTGCTGTCACGGGTGACGCATGGATTCACCTGCCGACAGGGCCCCTACGGACTGAGAAATCATCGATGAACTGCTGTCATGGGTGGCGCGTGGAATGGACAGCCGACACGGCCCCTAGGGAGTGAGAAATCATCGACGAACTGCTGTCTCGGGTGACGCGTTGAATCGACAGCCGACACGGCCCCTAGGGACTGAGAAATCATCGACGAACTGCTGTCACGGGTGACGCGTGGATTCGACACCCGACACGGCCCTAGGGACTGAGAAATCATCGACGAACTGCTGTCACGGGTGACGCGTGGATTCGACAGCCGACAGGCCCCTAGGCACTGGGAAATCATCGACGAACTGCTGTCACGGGTGACGCGTGGATTCGACAGCCGACACCGCCCCTAGGGACTGAGAAATCATCGACGAACTGCTGTCACGGGTGACGCGTGGATTCGACAGCCGACAGGGCCCCTAGGGACTGAGAAATCATCGACGAACTGCTGTCACGGGTGACGCGTGGAATCGACAGCCGACACTGCCCCTAGGGACGGAGAAATCATCGACGAACTGCTGTCACGGGTGACGCGTGGATTCGACAGCCGACAGGCGCCTAGGCACTGGGAAATCATCGACGAACTGCTGTCCCCGGTGACGCGTGGATTCGACAGCCGACAGGGCCCCTAGGGACTGAGAAATCATCGACGAACTGCTGTCACGGGTGACGCGTGGAATCGACAGCCGACACGGCCCCTAGGGACTGAGAAATCATCGACGAACTGCTGTCACGGGTGACGCGTGGAATCGACAGCCGACACGGCCCCTAGGGACTGAGAAATCATCGACGAACTGCTGTCACGGGTGACGCGTGGATTCGACAGCCGACACCGCCCCTAGGGACTGAGAAATCATCGACGAACTGCTGTCACGAGTGGCGCGTGGATTCGACAGCCGACAGGGCCCCTAGGGACTGAGAAATCATCGACGAACTGTTGTCACGGGTGGCGCGTGGAATCGACAGCCGAGACGGCCCCTAGGGACTGAGAAATCATCGACGAACTGATGTCACGGGTGACGCGTGGAGTCGACAGCCGACAGGGCCCATAGGGACTGAGAAATCATCGACGAACTGCTCTCACGGGTGACGAGTGGATTCGACAGCCGACACAGCCCCTAGGGATAGAAAAATGATCGACGAACAGCTGTCTCGGTGAGGCGTGGATTCGACAGCCGAGACGGCCCCTAGGGACTGAGAAATCATCGACGAACTGCTGTCACGGGTGACGCGTGGATTCGACAGCCGACAGGGCCCCTAGGGACTGAGAAATCATCGACGAACTGCTGTCACGGGTGACGCCTGGATTCACCTGCCGACAGGGCCCCTACGGACTGAGAAATCATCGATGAACTGCTGTCATGGGTGGCGCGTGGAATGGACAGCCGACACGGCCCCTAGGGAGTGAGAAATCATCGACGAACTGCTGTCTCGGGTGACGCGTTGAATCGACAGCCGACACGGCCCCTAGGGACTGAGAAATCATCGACGAACTGCTGTCACGGGTGACGCGTGGATTCGACACCCGACACGGCCCTAGGGACTGAGAAATCATCGACGAACTGCTGTCACGGGTGACGCGTGGATTCGACAGCCGACACGGCCCCTAGGGACTGAGAAATCATCGACGAACTGCTGTCACGGGTGACGCGTGGAATCCACAGCCGAGACGGCCCCTAGGGACTGAGAAATCATCGACGAACTGCTGTCACGGGTGACGCGTGGATTCGACACCCGACACGGCCCTAGGGACTGAGAAATCATCGACGAACTGCTGTCACGGGTGACGCGTGGATTCGACAGCCGACACCGCCCCTAGGGACTGAGAAATCATCGACGAACTGCTGTCACGGGTGACGCGTGGATTCGACAGCCGACACGGCCCCTAGGGACTGAGAAATCATCGACGAACTGCTGTCACGGGTGACGCGTAGAATCGACAGCCGAGACGGCCCCTAGGGACTGAGAAATCATCGACGAACTGCTGTCACGGGTGACGCGTGGATTCGACAGCCGACACTGCCCCTAGGGACGGAGAAATCATCGACGAACTGCTGTCACGGGTGACGCGTGGAATCGACAGCCGACACGGCCCCTAGGGACTGAGAAATCATCGACGAACTGCTGTCACGGGTGACGCGTGGATTCGACAGCCGACACGGCCCCTAGGGACTGAGAAATCATCGACGAACTGCTGTCACGGGTGACGCGTGGATTCGACAGCCGACACGGTCCCTAGGGACTGAGAAATCATCGACGAACTGCTGTCTCGGGTGACGCGTGCATTCGACTGCCGACAGGGCCCCTAGGGAATGAGAAATCATCGACGAACTGCTGTCACGGGTGACGCGTGGATTCGACAGCCGACAGGCCCCTAGGCACTGAGAAATCATCGACGAACTGCTGTCACGGGTGACGCGTGGAATCGACAGCAGACATGGCCCCTAGGGACTCAGAAATCATCGACGAACTGCTCTCACGGGTGACGAGTGGATTCGACAGCCGACACAGCCCCTAGGGATAGAGAAATCATCGACGAACTGCTGTCTCGGGTGAGGCGTGGATTCGACAGCCGACACCGCCACTAGGGACTGAGAAATCATCGACGAACTGCTGTCACGGGTGACGCGTGGATTCGACAGCCGACACGGCCCCTAGGGACTGAGAAATCATCGACGAACTGCTGTCACGGGTGACGCGTGGAATCCACAGCCGAGACGGCCCCTAGGGACTGAGAAATCATCGACGAACTGCTGTCACGGGTGACGAGTGGATTCGACAGCCGACACTGCCCCTAGGGACGGAGAAATCATCGACGAACTGCTGTCACGGGTGACGCGTGGAATCGACAGCAGACATGGCCCCTAGGGACTCAGAAATCATCGACGAACTGCTCTCACGGGTGACGAGTGGATTCGACAGCCGACACAGCCCCTAGGGATAGAGAAATCATCGACGAACTGCTGTCACGGGTGACGCGTGGATTCGACAGCCGAGAGGGCCCCTAGGGACTGAGAAATCATCGACGAACTGCTGTCACGGGTGACGCGTGGAATCGACAGCCGAGACGGCCCCTAGGGACTGAGAAATCATCGACGAACTGCTGTCACGGGTGACGAGTGGATTCGACAGCCGACACTGCCCCTAGGGACGGAGAAATCATCGACGAACTGCTGTCACGGGTGACGAGTGGATTCGACAGCCGACACTGCCCCTAGGGACGGAGAAATCATCGACGAACTGCTGTCACGGGTGACGCGTGGATTCGACAGCCGACAGGCCCCTAGGCACTGAGAAATCATCGACGAACTGCTGTCACGGGTGACGCGTGGAATCGACAGCAGACATGGCCCCTAGGGACTCAGAAATCATCGACGAACTGCTCTCACGGGTGACGAGTGGATTCGACAGCCGACACAGCCCCAAGGGATAGAGAAATCATCGACGAACTGCTGTCACGGGTGACGCGTGGATTCGACAGCCGACACCGCCCCTAGGGACTGAGAAATCATCGACGAACTGCTGTCACGGGTGACGCGTGGATTCGACAGCCGACACGGGCCCTAGGGACTGAGAAATCATCGACGAACTGCTGTCTCGGGTGAGGCGTGGATTCGACAGCCGACACCGCCCCTAGGGACTGAGAAATCATCGACGAACTGCTGTCACGGGTGACGCGTGGATTCGACAGCCGACACGGCCCCTAGGGACTGAGAAATCATCGACGAACTGCTGTCACGGGTGACGCGTGGAATCCACAGCCGAGACGGCCCCTAGGGACTGAGAAATCATCGACGAACTGCTGTCACGGGTGACGAGTGGATTCGACAGCCGACACTGCCCCTAGGGACGGAGAAATCATCGACGAACTGCTGTCACGGGTGACGCGTGGATTCGACAGCCGACACGGCCCCTAGGGACTGAGAAATCATCGACGAACTGCTGTCACGGGTGACGCGTGGATTCGACAGCCGACACGGGCCCTAGGGACTGAGAAATCATCGACGAACTGCTGTCACGGGTGACGCGTGGAATCCACAGCCGAGACGGCCCCTAGGCACTGAGAAATCATCGACGAACTGCTGTCACGGGTGACGCGTGGAATCGACAGCAGACATGGCCCCTAGGGACTCAGAAATCATCGACGAACTGCTCTCACGGGTGACGAGTGGATTCGACAGCCGACACAGCCCCTAGGGATAGAGAAATCATCGACGAACTGCTGTCACGGGTGACGCGTGGATTCGACAGCCGAGAGGGCCCCTAGGGACTGAGAAATCATCGACGAACTGCTGTCACGGGTGACGAGTGGATTCGACTGCCGACACTGCCCCTAGGGACGGAGAAATCATCGACGAACTGCTGTCACGGGTGACGCGTGGAATCGACAGCCGACACGGCCCCTAGGGACTGAGAAATCATCGACGAACTGCTGTCACGGGTGACGCGTGGATTCGACAGCCGACACGGCCCCTAGGGACTGAGAAATCATCGACGAACTGCTGTCACGGGTGACGCGTGGATTCGACAGCCGACACGGCCCCTAGGGACTGAGAAATCATCGACGAACTGCTGTCTCGGGTGACGCGTGAATTCGACTGCCGACAGGGCCCCTAGGGAATGAGAAATCATCGACGAACTGCTGTCTCGGGTGAGGCGTGGATTCAACAGCCGACACGGCCCCTAGGGAATGAGAAATCATCGACGAACTGCTGTCACGGGTGACGCGTGGATTCGACAACCGACAGGCCCCTAGGCACTGAGAAATCATCGACGAACTGCTGTCACGGGTGACGCGTGGATTCGACAGCCGACAGGCCCCTAGGCACTGAGAAATCATCGACGAACTGCTGTCACGGGTGACGCGTGGAATCGACAGCAGACATGGCCCCTAGGGACTAAGAAATCATCGACGAACTGCTCTCACGGGTGACGAGTGGACTCGACAGCCGACACAGCCCCTAGGGATAGAGAAATCATCGACGAACTGCTGTCTCGGGTGAGGCGTGGATTCGACAGCCGACACGCCCCCTAGGGAATGAGAAATCATCGACGAACTGCTGTCACGGGTGGCGCGTGGAATCGACAGCCGACACGGCCCGTAGGGAGTGAGAAATCATCGACGAACTGCTGTCACGGGTGCCGCGGGCATTCGACAGCCGACACGGCCCCTAGGGACTGAGAAATCATCGACGAACTGCTGTCACGGGTGGCGCGTGGAATGGACAGCCGACACGGCCCCTAGGGAGTGAGAAATCATCGACGAACTGCTGTCTCGGGTGACGCGTGGATTCGACAGCCGACACGGCCCCTAGGGACTGAGAAATCATCGACGAACTGCTGTCAGGGGTGACGCGTGGATTCGACAGCCGACACCGCCCCTAGGGACTGAGAAATCATCGACGAACTGCTGTCACGGGTGACGCGTGGATTCGACAGCCGACACGGCCCCTAGGGACTGAGAAATAATCGACGAACTGCTGTCACGGGTGATGCGTGGAATCGACAGCCGAGACGGCCCCTAGGGACTGAGAAATCATCGACGAACTGCTGTCACGGGTGACGAGTGGATTCGACAGCCGACACTGCCTCTAGGGACGGAGAAATCATCGACGAACTGCTGTCACAGGTGACGCGTGGATTCGACAGCCGACAGGCCCCTAGGCACTTGGAAATCATCGACGAACTGCTGTCACGGGTGACGCGTGGAATCGACAGCAGACATGGCCCCTAGGGACTAAAAAATCATCGACGAACTGCTCTCACGGGTGACGAGTGGATTCGACAGCCGACACAGCCCTTAGGGATAGAGAAATCATCGACGAACTGCTGTCTCGGGTGAGGCGTGGATTCGACAGCCGACACGCCCCCTAGGGAATGAGAAATCATCGACGAACTGCTGTCACGGGTGGCGCGTGGAATCGACAGCCGACACGGCCCCTAGGGAGTGAGAAATCATCGATGAACTGCTGTCACGGGTGCCGCGGGCAGTCGACAGCCGACACGGCCCCTTGGGACTGAGAAATCATCGACGAACTGCTGTCACGGGTGACGCGTGGATTCGACAGCCGACAGGGCCCCTAGGGACTGAGAAATCATCGACGAACTGCTGTCACGGGTGACGCGTGGATTCCCTGCCGACAGGGCCCCTACGGACTGAGAAATCATCGATGAACTGCTGTCACGGGTGGCGCGTGGAATGGACAGCCGACACGGCCCCTAGGGAGTGAGAAATCATCGACGAACTGCTGTCACGGGTGACGCGTGGAATCGACAGCCGAGACGGCCCCTAGGGACTGAGAAATCATCGACGAACTGCTGTCTCGGGTGACGCGTGAATTCGACTGCCGACAGGGCCCCTAGGGAATGAGAAATCATCGACGAACTGCTGTCTCGGGTGAGGCGTGGATTCGACAGCCGACAGGGCCCCTAGGGAATGAGAAATCATCGACGAACTGCTGTCACGGGTGACGCGTGGATTCGACAGCCGAGAGGGCCCCTAGGGACTGAGAAATCATCGACGAACTGCTGTCACGGGTGACGCGTGGAATCGACAGCCGACACGGCCCCTAGGGACTGAGAAATCATCGACGAACTGCTGTCGCGGGTGACGCGTGGATTCGACAGCCGACACGGCCCCTAGGGACTGAGAAATCATCGACGAACTGCTGTCCCCGGTGACGCTTGGATTCGAAAGCCGACAGGGCCCCTAGGGACTGAGAAATCATCGACGAACTGCTGTCACGGGTGACGCGTGGAATCGACAGCCGACACGGCCCCTAGGGACTGAGAAATCATCGACGAACTGCTGTCACGGGTGACGAGTGGATTCGACAGCCGACACTGCCCCTAGGGACGGAGAAATCATCGACGAACTGCTGTCACGGGTGACGCGTGGATTCGACAGCCGACAGGCCCCTAGGCACTGGGAAATCATCGACGAACTGCTGTCACGGGTGACGCGTGGAATCGACAGCAGACATGGCCCCTATGAACTAAAAAATCATCGACGAACTGCTCTCACGGGTGACGAGTGGATTCGACAGCCGACACAGCCCTTAGGGATAGAGAAATCATCGACGAACTGCTGTCTCGGGTGAGGCGTGGATTCGACAGCCGACACGCCCCCTAGGGAATGAGAAATCATCGACGAACTGCTGTCACGGGTGGCGCGTGGAATCGACAGCCGACACGGCCCCTAGGGAGTGAGAAATCATCGACGAACTGCTGTCACGGGTGCCGCGGGCAGTCGACAGCCGACACGGCCCCTAGGGACTGAGAAATCATCGACGAACTGCTGTCACGGGTGACGCGTGGATTCGACAGCCGACAGGGCCCCTAGGGACTGAGAAATCATCGACGAACTGCTGTCACGGGTGACGCGTGGATTCCCTGCCGACAGGGCCCCTACGGACTGAGAAATCATCGATGAACTGCTATCACGGGTGGCGCGTGGAATGGACAGCCGACACGGCCCCTAGGGAGTGAGAAATCATCGACAAACTGCTGTCACGGGTGCCGCGTGGAATCGACAGCCGAGACGGCCCCTAGGGACTGAGAAATCATCGACGAACTGCTGTCTCGGGTGACGCGTGAATTCGACTGCCGACAGGGCCCCTAGGGAATGAGAAATCATCGACGAACTGCTGTCTCGGGTGAGGCGTGGATTCGACAGCCGACAGGGCCCCTAGGGAATGAGAAATCATCGACGAACTGCTGTCACGGGTGACGCGTGGATTCGACAGCCGAGAGGGCCCCTAGGGACTGAGAAATCATCGACGAACTGCTGTCACGGGTGACGCGTGGAATCGACAACCGACACGGCCCCTAGGGACTGAGAAATCATCGACGAACTGCTGTCGCGGGTGACGCGTGGATTCGACAGCCGACACGGCCCCTAGGGACTGAGAAATCATCGACGAACTGCTGTCCCCGGTGACGCTTGGATTCGAAAGCCGACAGGGCCCCTAGGGACTGAGAAATCATCGACGAACTGCTGTCACGGGTGACGCGTGGAATCGACAGCCGACACGGCCCCTAGGGACTGAGAAATCATCGACGAACTGCTGTCACGGGTGACGAGTGGATTCGACAGCCGACACTGCCCCTAGGGACGGAGAAATCATCGACGAACTGCTGTCACGGGTGACGCGTGGATTCGACAGCCGACAGGCCCCTAGGCACTGGGAAATCATCGACGAACTGCTGTCACGGGTGACGCGTGGAATCGACAGCAGACATGGCCCCTATGAACTAAAAAATCATCGACGAACTGCTCTCACGGGTGACGAGTGGATTCGACAGCCGACACAGCCCTTAGGGATAGAGAAATCATCGACGAACTGCTGTCTCGGGTGAGGCGTGGATTCGACAGCCGACACGCCCCCTAAGGAATGAGAAATCATCGACGAACTGCTGTCACGGGTGGCGCGTGGAATCGACAGCCGACACGGCCCCTAGGGACTTAGAAATCATCGACGAACTGCTGTCACGGGTGACGCGTGGATTCGACAGCCGACAGGGCCCCTAGGGACTGAGAAATCATCGACGAACTGCTTCACGGGTGACGCGTGGATTCACCTGCCGACAGGGCCCCTACGGACTGAGAAATCATCGATGAACTGCTGTCACGGGTGGCGCGTGGAATGGACAGCCGACACGGCCCCTAGGGAGTGAGAAATCATCGACGAACTGCTGTCTCGGGTGACGCGTTGAATCGACAGCCGACACGGCCCCTAGGGACTGAGAAATCATCGACGAACTGCTGTCACGGGTTACGCGTGGATTCGACAGCCGACACGGCCTTAGGGACTGAGAAATCATCGACGAACTGCTGTCACGGGTGACGCGTGGATTCGACACCGACAGGGCCCCTAGGGACTGAGAAATCATCGACGAACTGCTGTCAAGGGTGACGCGTGGATTCGACACCGACAGGGCCCCTAGGGACTGAGAAATCATCGACGAACTGCTGTCACGGGTGACGCGTGGAATCGACAGCCGAGACGGCCCCTAGGGACTGAGAAATCATCGACGAACTGCTGTCACGGGTGACGAGTGGATTCGACAGCCGACACTGCCCCTAGGGACGGAGAAATCATCGACGAACTGCTGTCACGGGTGACGCGTGGATTCGACAACCGACAGGGCCCCTAGGGACTGAGAAATCATCGACGAACTGCTGTCACGGGTGACGCGTGGAATCGACAGCCGAGACGGCCCCTAGGGACTGAGAAATCATCGACGAACTGCTGTCACGGGTGACGAGTGGATTCGACAGCCGACACTGCCCCTAGGGACGGAGAAATCATCGACGAACTGCTGTCACGGGTGACGCGTGGATTCGACAGCCGACAGGCCCCTAGGCGCTGGGAAATCATCGACGAACTGCTGTCCCCGGTGACGCGTGGATTCGACAGCCGACAGGGCCCCTAGGGACTGAGAAATCATCGACGAACTGCTGTCACGGGTGACGCGTGGATTCACCTGCCGACAGGGCCCCTACGGACTGAGAAATCATCGACGAACTGCTCTCACGGGTGGCGCGTGGAATGGACAGCCGACACGGCCCTAGGGAGTGAGAAATCATCGACGAACTGCTGTCTCGGGTGACGCGTTGAATCGACAGCCGACACGGCCCCTAGGGACTGAGAAATCATCGACGAACTGCTGTCACGGGTGACGCGTGGATTCGACAGCCGACACGGCCCTAGGGACTGAGAAATCATCGACGAACTGCTGTCACGGGTGACGCGTGGATTCGACAGCCGACACCGCCCCTAGGGACTGAGAAATCATCGACGAACTGCTATCACGGGTGACGCGTGGATTCGACACCCGACAGGGCCCCTAGGGACTGAGAAATCATCGACGAACTGCTGTCACCGGTGACGCGTGGAATCGACAGCCGAGACGGCCCCTAGGGACTGAGAAATCATCGACGAACTGCTGTCACGGGTGACGAGTGGATTCGACAGCCGACACTGCCCCTAGGGACGGAGAAATCATCGACGAACTGCTGTTACGGGTGACGCGTGGATTCGACAGCCGACATGCCCCTAGGCACTGGGAAATCATCGACGAACTGCTGTCCCCGGTGACGCGTGGATTCGACAGCCGACAGGGCCCCTAGGGACTGAGAAATCATCGACGAACTGCTGTCACGGGTGACGCGTGGAATCGACAGCCGACACGGCCCCTAGGGACTGAGAAATCATCGACGAACTGCTGTCACGGGTGACGCGTGGAATCGACAGCCGAGACGGCCCCTAGGGACTGAGAAATCATCGACGAACTGCTGTCACGGGTGACGAGTGGATTCGACAGCCGACACTGCCCCTAGGGACGGAGAAATCATCGACGAACTGCTGTCACGGGTGACGCGTGGATTCGACAACCGACAGGGCCCCTAGGGACTGAGAAATCATCGACGAACTGCTGTCACGGGTGACGCGTGGAATCGACAGCCGAGACGGCCCCTAGGGACTGAGAAATCATCGACGAACTGCTGTCACGGGTGACGCGTGGATTCGACACCCGACAGGGCCCCTAGGGACTGAGAAATCATCGACGAACTGCTGTCACGGGTGACGCGTGGAATCGACAGCCGAGACGGCCCCTAGGGACTGAGAAATCATCGACGAACTGCTGTCACGGGTGACGAGTGGATTCGACAGCCGACACTGCCCCTAGGGACGGAGAAATCATCGACGAACTGCTGTCACGGGTGACGCGTGGATTCGACAGCCGACATGCCCCTAGGCACTGGGAAATCATCGACGAACTGCTGTCCCCGGTGACGCGTGGATTCGACAGCCGACAGGGCCCCTAGGGACTGAGAAATCATCGACGAACTGCTGTCACGGGTGACGCGTGGAATCGACAGCCGACACGGCCCCTAGGGACTGAGAAATCATCGACGAACTGCTGTCACGGGTGACGCGTGGAATCGACAGCCGAGACGGCCCCTAGGGACTGAGAAATCATCGACGAACTGCTGTCACGGGTGACGAGTGGATTCGACAGCCGACACTGCCCCTAGGGACGGAGAAATCATCGACGAACTGCTGTCACGGGTGACGCGTGGATTCGACACCCGACAGGGCCCCTAGGGACTGAGAAATCATCGACGAACTGCTGTCACGGGTGACGCGTGGAATCGACAGCCGAGACGGCCCCTAGGGACTGAGAAATCATCGACGAACAGCTGTCACGGGTGACGAGTGGATTCGACAGCCGACACTGCCCCTAGGGACGGAGAAATCATCGACGAACTGCTGTCACGGGTGACGCGTGGATTCGACAGCCGACAGGCCCCTAGGCACTGGGAAATCATCGACGAACTGCTGTCCCCGGTGACGCGTGGATTCGAAAGCCGACAGGGCCCCTAGGGACTGAGAAATCATCGACGAACTGCTGTCACGGGTGACGCGTGGATTCACCTGCCGACAGGGCCCCTACGGACTGAGAAATCATCGATGAACTGCTGTCACGGGTGGCGCGTGGAATGGACAGCCGACACGGCCCCTAGGGAGTGAGAAATCATCGACGAACTGCTGTCTCGGGTGACGCGTTGAATCGACAGCCGACACGGCCCCTAGGGACTGAGAAATCATCGACGAACTGCTGTCACGGGTGACGCGTGGATTCGACAGCCGACACGGCCCTAGGGACTGAGAAATCATCGACGAACTGCTGTCACGGGTGACGCGTGGATTCGACAGCCGACACCGCCCCTAGGGACTGAGAAATCATCGACGAACTGCTGTCACGGGTGACGCGTGGATTCGACACCCGACAGGGCCCCTAGGGACTGAGAAATCATCGACGAACTGCTGTCACGGGTGACGCGTGGAATCGACAGCCGACACGGCCCCTAGGGACTGAGAAATCATCGACGAACTGCTGTCACGGGTGACGAGTGGATTCGACAGCCGACACTGCCCCTAGGGACGGAGAAATCATCGACGAACTGCTGTCACGGGTGACGCGTGGATTCGACAGCCGACAGGCCCCTAGGCACTGGGAAATCATCGACGAACTGCTGTCCCCGGTGACGCGTGGATTCGAAAGCCGACAGGGCCCCTAGGGACTGAGAAATCATCGACGAACTGCTGTCACGGGTGACGCGTGGATTCAGCTGCCGACAGGGCCCCTACGGACTGAGAAATCATCGATGAACTGCTGTCACGGGTGGCGCGTGGAATGGACAGCCGACACGGCCCCTAGGGAGTGAGAAATCATCGACGAACTGCTGTCTCGGGTGACGCGTTGAATCGACAGCCGACACGGCCCCTAGGGACTGAGAAATCATCGACGAACTGCTGTCACGGGTGACGCGTGGATTCGACAGCCGACACGGCCCTAGGGACTGAGAAATCATCGACGAACTGCTGTCACGGGTGACGCGTGGATTCGACAGCCGACACCGCCCCTAGGGACTGAGAAATCATCGACGAACTGCTGTCACGGGTGACGCGTGGATTCGACACCCGACAGGGCCCCTAGGGACTGAGAAATCATCGACGAACTGCTGTCACGGGTGACGCGTGGAATCGACAGCCGAGACGGCCCCTAGGGACTGAGAAATCATCGACGAATTGCTGTCACGGGTGACGAGTGGATTCGACAGCCGACACTGCCCCTAGGGACGGAGAAATCATCGACGAACTGCTGTTACGGGTGACGCGTGGATTCGACAGCCGACAGGCCCCTAGGCACTGGGAAATCATCGACGAACTGCTGTCCCCGGTGACGCGTGGATTCGACAGCCGACAGGGCCCCTAGGGACTGAGAAATCATCGACGAACTGCTGTCACGGGTGACGCGTGGATTCACCTGCCGACAGGGCCCCTACGGACTGAGAAATCATCGACGAACTGCTGTCACGGGTGGCGCGTGGAATGGACAGCCGACACGGCCCTAGGGAGTGAGAAATCATCGACGAACTGCTGTCTCGGGTGACGCGTTGAATCGACAGCCGACACGGCCCCTAGGGACTGAGAAATCATCGACGAACTGCTGTCACGGGTGACGCGTGGATTCGACAGCCGACACGGCCCTAGGGACTGAGAAATCATCGACGAACTGCTGTCACGGGTGACGCGTGGATTCGACAGCCGACACCGCCCCTAGGGACTGAGAAATCATCGACGAACTGCTGTCACGGGTGACGCGTGGATTCGACACCCGACAGGGCCCCTAGGGACTGAGAAATCATCGACGAACTGCTGTCACCGGTGACGCGTGGAATCGACAGCCGAGACGGCCCCTAGGGACTGAGAAATCATCGACGAACTGCTGTCACGGGTGACGAGTGGATTCGACAGCCGACACTGCCCCTAGGGACGGAGAAATCATCGACGAACTGCTGTTACGGGTGACGCGTGGATTCGACAGCCGACATGCCCCTAGGCACTGGGAAATCATCGACGAACTGCTGTCCCCGGTGACGCGTGGATTCGACAGCCGACAGGGCCCCTAGGGACTGAGAAATCATCGACGAACTGCTGTCACGGGTGACGCGTGGAATCGACAGCCGACACGGCCCCTAGGGACTGAGAAATCATCGACGAACTGCTGTCACGGGTGACGCGTGGAATCGACAGCCGAGACGGCCCCTAGGGACTGAGAAATCATCGACGAACTGCTGTCACGGGTGACGAGTGGATTCGACAGCCGACACTGCCCCTAGGGACGGAGAAATCATCGACGAACTGCTGTCACGGGTGACGCGTGGATTCGACACCCGACAGGGCCCCTAGGGACTGAGAAATCATCGACGAACTGCTGTCACGGGTGACGCGTGGAATCGACAGCCGAGACGGCCCCTAGGGACTGAGAAATCATCGACGAACTGCTGTCACGGGTGACGAGTGGATTCGACAGCCGACACTGCCCCTAGGGACGGAGAAATCATCGACGAACTGCTGTCACGGGTGACGCGTGGATTCGACAGCCGACAGGCCCCTAGGCACTGGGAAATCATCGACGAACTGCTGTCCCCGGTGACGCGTGGATTCGAAAGCCAACAGGGCCCCTAGGGACTGAGAAATCATCGACGAACTGCTGTCACGGGTGACGCGTGGATTCACCTGCCGACAGGGCCCCTACGGACTGAGAAATCATCGATGAACTGCTGTCACGGGTGGCGCGTGGAATGGACAGCCGACACGGCCCCTAGGGAGTGAGAAATCATCGACGAACTGCTGTCTCGGGTGACGCGTTGAATCGACAGCCGACACGGCCCCTAGGGACTGAGAAATCATCGACGAACTGCTGTCACGGGTGACGCGTGGATTCGACAGCCGACACGGCCCTAGGGACTGAGAAATCATCGACGAACTGCTGTCACGGGTGACGCGTGGATTCGACAGCCGACACCGCCCCTAGGGACTGAGAAATCATCGACGAACTGCTGTCACGGGTGACGCGTGGATTCGACACCCGACAGGGCCCCTAGGGACTGAGAAATCATCGACGAACTGCTGTCACGGGTGACGCGTGGAATCGACAGCCGAGACGGCCCCTAGGGACTGAGAAATCATCGACGAATTGCTGTCACGGGTGACGAGTGGATTCGACAGCCGACACTGCCCCTAGGGACGGAGAAATCATCGACGAACTGCTGTTACGGGTGACGCGTGGATTCGACAGCCGACAGGCCCCTAGGCACTGGGAAATCATCGACGAACTGCTGTCCCCGGTGACGCGTGGATTCGACAGCCGACAGGGCCCCTAGGGACTGAGAAATCATCGACGAACTGCTGTCACGGGTGACGCGTGGAATCGACAGCCGACACGGCCCCTAGGGACTGAGAAATCATCGACGAACTGCTGTCACGGGTGACGCGTGGATTCGACAGCCGACACGGCCCCTAGGGACTGAGAAATCATCGACGAACCGCTGTCACGGGTGACGAGTGGATTCGACAGCCGACACTGCCCCTAGGGACGGAGAAATCATCGACGAACTGCTGTCACGGGTGACGCGTGGATTCGACAGCCGACAGGCCCCTAGGCACTGAGAAATCATCGACGAACTGCTGTCACGGGTGACGCGTGGAATCGACAGCAGACATGGCCCCTAGGGACTCAGAAATCATCGACGAACTGCTCTCACGGGTGACGAGTGGATTCGACAGCCGACACAGCCCCTAGGGATAGAGAAATCATCGACGAACTGCTGTCTCGGGTGAGGCGTGGATTCGACAGCCGACACGCCCCCTAGGGAATGAGAAATCATCGACGAACTGCTGTCACGGGTGGCGCGTGGAATCGACAGCCGACACGGCCCCTAGGGAGTGAGAAATCATCGACGAACTGCTGTCACGAGTGCCGCGGGCATTCGACAGCCGACACGGCCCCTAGGGACTGAGAAATCATCGACGAACTGCTGTCACGGGTGACGCGTGGATTCGACAGCCGACAGGGCCCCTAGGGACTGAGAAATCATCGACGAACTGCTGTCACGGGTGACGCGTGGATTCACTTGCCGACAAGGCCCCTACGGACTGAGAAATCATCGACGAACTGATGTCACGGGTGGCGCGTGGAATGGACAGCCGACACGGCCCCTAGGGAGTGAGAAATCATCGACGAACTACTGTCTCGGGTGACGCGTTGAATCGACAGCCGACACGGCCCCTAGGGACTGAGAAATCATCGACGAACTGCTGTCACGGGTGACGAGTGGATTCGACAGCCGACACTGCCCCTAGGGACGGAGAAATCATCGACGAACTGCTGTCACGGGTGACGCGTGGATTCGACAGCCGACAGGCCCCTAGGCACTGAGAAATCATCGACGAACTGATGTCACGGGTGACGCGTGGATTCGACAGCCGACAGGCCCCTAGGCACTGAGAAATCATCGACGAACTGCTGTCACGGGTGACGCATGGAATCGACAGCAGACATGGCCCCTAGGGACTCAGAAATCATCGACGAACTGCTCTCACGGGTGACGAGTGGATTCGACAGCCGACACAGCCCCTAGGGATAGAGAAATCATCGACGAACTGCTGTCTCGGGTGAGGCGTGGATTCGACAGCCGACACGCCCCCTAGGGAATGAGAAATCATCGACGAACTGCTGTCACGGGTGGCGCGTGGAATCGACAGCCGACACGGCCCCTAGGGAGTGAGAAATCATCGACGAACTGCTGTCACGGGTGCCGCGGGCATTCGACAGCCGACACGGCCCCTAGGGACTGAGAAATCATCGACGAACTGCTGTCACGGGTGACGCGTGGATTCGACAGCCGACAGGGCCCCTAGGGACTGAGAAATCATCGACGAACTGCTGTCACGGGTGACGCGTGGATTCACTTGCCGACAGGGCCCCTACGGACTGAGAAATCATCGACGAACTGCTGTCACGGGTGGCGCGTGGAATGGACAGCCGACACGGCCCCTAGGGAGTGAGAAATCATCGACGAACTACTGTCTCGGGTGACGCGTTGAATCGACAGTCGACACGGCCCCTAGGGACTGAGAAATCATCGACGAACTGCTGTCACGGGTGACGCGTGGATTCGACAGCCGACACGGCCCTAGGGACTGAGAAATCATCGACGAACTGCTGTCACGGGTGACGCGTGGATTCGACAGCCGACACCGCCCCTAGGGACTGAGAAATCATCGACGAACTGCTGTCACGGGTGACGCGTGGATTCGACAGCCGAGAGGGCCCCTAGGGACTGAGAAATCATCGACGAACTGCTGTCACGGGTGACGCGTGGAATCGACAGCCGACACGGCCCCTAGAGACTGAGAAATCATCGACGAACTGCTGTCACGGGTGGCGCGTGGAATGGACAGCCGACACGGCCCCTAGGGAGTGAGAAATCATCGACGAACTACTGTCTCGGGTGACGCGTTGAATCGACAGTCGACACGGCCCCTAGGGACTGAGAAATCATCGACGAACTGCTGTCACGGGTGACGAGTGGATTCGACAGCCGACACTGCCCCTAGGGAATGAGAAATCATCGACGAACTGCTGTCACGGGTGACGCGTGGATTCGACAGCCGACAGGCCCCTAGGCACTGGGAAATCATCGACGAACTGCTGTCACGGGTGACGCGTGGAATCGATAGCAGACATGGCCCCTAGGGACTGAGAAATCATCGACGAACTACTGTCACGGGTGACGAGTGGATTCGACAGCCGACACAGCCCCTAGGGATAGAGAAACCATCGACGAACTGCTGTCTCGGGTGAGGCGTGGATTCGACAGCCGACACGCCCCCTAGGGAATGAGAAATCATCGACGAACTGCTGTCATGGGTGGCGCGTGGAATCGACAGCCGACACGGCCCCTAGGGAGTGAGAAATCATTGACGAACTGCTGTCACGGGTGCCGCGGGCATTCGACAGCCGACACGGCCCCTAGGGACTGAGAAATCATCGACGAACTGCTGTCACGGGTGACGCGTGGATTCGACAGCCGACAGGGCCCCTAGGGACTGAGAAATCATCGACGAACTGCTATCACGGGTGACGCGTGGATTCACCAGCCGACAGGGCCCCTACGGACTGAGAAATCATCGACGAACTGCTGTCACGGGTGGCGCGTGGAATGGACAGCCGACACGGCCCCTAGGGATTGAGAAATCATCGACGAACTACTGTCACGGGTGCCGCGTGGATTCGACAGCCGACATGGCCCCTAGGGACTGAGAAATCATCGACGAACTGCTGTCACGCGTGACGCGTGGATTCGACAGCCGACAGGGCCCCTAGGGACTGAGAAATCATCGACGAATTGCTGTCACTGGTGACGAGTGGATTACACAGCCGACACTGCCCCTAGGGACTGAGAAATCATCGACGAACTGCTGTCACGGGTGACGCGTGGATTCGACAGCCGACTGGCCCCTAGGCATTGGGAAATCATCGACGAACTGCTGTCACGGGTGACGCGTGGAATCGACACCAGACATGGCCCCTAGGGACTGAGAAATCATCGACGAACTGCTCTCACGGGTGACGAGTGGATTCGACAGCCGACACAGCCCCTAGGGATAGAGAAATCATCGACGAACTGCTGTCTCGGGTGAGGCGTGGATTCGACAGCCGACACGCCCCCTAGGGAATGAGAAATCATCGACGAACTGCTGTCACGGGTGACACGTGGATTCGACAGCCGACAGGGCCCCTAGGGACTGAGGATTCATTGACGAACTGCTGTCATGGTGACGCGTGGATTCGACACCAACACGGCCCCTAGGGACTGAGAAATCATCGACGAACTGCTCTCACGGGTGACGAGTGGATTCGACTGGGCCCCTAGGGACGGAGAAATCATCGACGAACTGCTGTCACGGGTGACGCCTGGATTCGACAGCCGACAAGGCCCCTAGGGACTGAGAAATCATCGACGAACTGCTGTCACGGGTGACGAGTGGATTCGACAGCCGACACGGCCCCTAGGGAATGAGAAATCATCGACGAACTGCTGTCACGGGTGACGCGTGGATTCGACAGCCGACAGGGCCCCTAGGGACTGAGAAATCATCGACGAACTGCTGTCACGGGTGACGCGTGGATTCGACAGCCGACAGGGCCCCTAGGGACTGAGAAATCATCGACGAACTGCTGTCACGGGTGACGCGTGGATTCACCTGCCGACAGGGCCCCTACGGACTGAGAAATCATCGACGAACTACTGTCACGGGTGGCGCGTGGAATGGACAGCCGACACGGCCCCTAGGGAGTGAGAAATCATCGACGAACTGCTGTCTCGGGTGACGCGTTGAATCGACAGCCGACACGGCCCCTAGGGACTGAGAAATCATCGACGAACTGCTGTCACGCGTGACGCGTGGATTCGACAGCCGACACGGCCCAAGGGACTGAGAAATCATCGACGAACTGCTGTCACGGGTGACGCGTGGATTCGACAGCCGACACCGCCCCTAGGGACTGAGAAATCATCGACGAACTACTGTCACGGGTGGCGCGTGGAATGGACAGCCGACACGGCCCCTAGGGAGTGAGAAATCATCGACGAACTGCTGTCTCGGGTGACGCGTTGAATCGACAGCCGACACGGCCCCTAGGGACTGAGAAATCATCGACGAACTGCTGTCACGCGTGACGCGTGGATTCGACAGCCGACACGGCCCAAGGGACTGAGAAATCATCGACGAACTGCTGTCACGGGTGACGCGTGGATTCGACAGCCGACACCGCCCCTAGGGACTGAGAAATCATCGACGAACTGCTGTCACGGGTGGCGCGTGGAATGGACAGCCGACACGGCCCCTAGGGAGTGAGAAATCATCGACGAACTGCTGTCTCGGGTGACGCGTTGAATCGACAGCCGACACGGCCCTTAGGGACTGAGAAATCATCGACGAACTGCTGTCACGGGTGACGCGTGGATTCGACAGCCGACACGGCCCCTAGGGACTGAGAAATCATCGACGAACTGCAATCACGGATGACGCGTGGATTCGACAGCCGACACCGCCCCTAGGGACTGAGAAATCATCGACGAACTGCAATCACGGGTGACGCGTGGATTCGACACCGACAGGGCCCCTAGGGACTGAGGATTCATTGACGAACTGCTGTCATGGTGACGCGTGGATTCGACACCAACACGGCCCCTAGGGACTGAGAAATCATCGACGAACTGCTCTCACGGGTGACGAGTGGATTCGACTGGGCCCCTAGGGACGGAGAAATCATCGACGAACTGCTGTCACGGGTGACGCCTGGATTCGACAGCCGACAAGGCCCCTAGGGACTGAGAAATCATCGACGAACTCCTGTCACGGGTGACGAGTGGATTCGACAGCCGACACGGCCCCTAGGGAATGAGAAATCATCGACGAACTGCTGTCACGGGTGACGCGTGGATTCGACAGCCGACAGGGCCCCTAGGGAATGAGAAATCATCGACGAACTGCTGTCACGGGTCACGCGTGGATTCGACAGCCGACACGGCCCCTAGGGATTGAGCAATCATCGACGAACTCCTGTCACGGGTGACGAGTGGATTCGACAGCCGACACCGCCCATAGGGACGGATAAATCATCCACGAACTGCTGTCACGGGTGACGAGTGATTTCGACAGCCGACACCGCGCCTAGGGACTGAGAAATCATCGACGAACTGCTGTCACGGGTGACGCCTGGATTCGACAGCCGATAGGGCCCCTAGGGACTGAGAAATCATCGACGAACTGCTGTCACGGGTGACGCGTGGATTCGACAACCGCCACCGCCCATAGGGACAGAGAAATCATCGACGAACTGCTTTCACAGGTGACGCGTGGAATCGACAGCAGACATGGCCCCTAGGGACAGAAAAATCATCGACGAACTGCTGTCACGGGTGACGCGTGGATTCGACAGCCAACACTGCCCCAGGGACTGAGAAATCAATGACGAAATGCTGTCACGGGTGACAAGTGGATTCGACAGCCGACACCGCCCCTAGGAACTGAGAAATCATAGACGAACTGCTGTCACGGGTGACGCGTGGATTCGACTGCAGACATGGCCCCTAGGGACAGAGAAATCATCGTTGTACTCCTGTCACGGGTGACGCGTGGATTCAACATCCAACACTGCCCTTAGGGACTGAGAAATCAATGACGAACTGATGTCACGGGTGACGCGTGGATTCGACAGCCGACAGGGCCCCTAGGGAATGAGAAATCATCGACGAACTGCTGTCACGGGTGACGCGTGGATTCGACAGCCGACACGGCCCCTAGGGAATGAGAAATCATCGACGAACTGCTGTCACGGGTGACGCGTGGTTTCGACAGCCGACACCGCCCCTAGGGACTGAGCAATCATCGACGAACTGCTGTCACGGGTGACGAGTGGATTCGACAGCCGACACGGCCCCTAGGGACTGAGGATTCATCGACGTACTGCTGTCACGGGTGATGTCTGGATTCGACAGCCGACACCGCCCCTAGGGACAGAGAAATCATCGTTGTACTCCTGTCACAGGTGACATGTGGAATCGACAGCTGACACGGCCCTAGGGACTGAGCAATCATGGACGAACTCCTGTCACGGGTGACGAGTGGATTCGACAGCCGACACAGCCCCTAGGGACGGATAAATCATCGACATACTCCTGTCACGGGTAACGCGTGGATTCGACAGCCGACAGGGCCCCTAGGGAATGATAAATCATCGACGAACTGCTGTCACGCGTGACGCGTGGAATCGACAGCCGACACGGCCCCTAGGGACTGAGCAATTATGGACGAACTCCTGTCACGGGTGACGCGTGGATTCGACAGCCGACCCGGCCCCTAGGGACTGAGCAATTATGGACGAACTCCTGTCACGGGTGACGCGTGGATTCGACAGCCGACCCGGCCCCTAGGGACTGAGAAACCATCGGCGACCTGCTGTCACGAGTGACGCGTGGATTCGACAGCCGACACAGCCCCTAGGGACTGAGGATTCATCAACGAACAGCTGTCACGGGTGACGCGTGGATTCGACAGCCGACACAGCCCCTAGGGACTGAGAAATCATAGATCTACTCCTGTCACGGGTGACGCGTGGATTCGAGAGCCGACACCGCCCCTAGGGACTGAAGATTCATCGATGAACTGCTGCCACGGGTGACGCGTGGATTCGACAGCCGACACAGCCTCTAGGGACTAAGAAATCATCGGCGAACTGCTGTCACGGGTAACGCATGGATTCGACAGCTGACACCGCCCTAGGGACTGAGGATTCATCAAGGAACTGCTGTCACGGGTGACGCATGGATTCGACAGCCGACACAGCCTCTAGGGACTGAGCAATCATCAACGAACTGCTATCACGGGTGACGCGTGGATTCGACAGCCGACCCGGCCCCTAGGGACTGAGGAATCATCGACGAGCTGCTGACACGGGTGACGCGTGGATTCGACAGCCGACACAATCCCTAGGGACTGAGGAATCATCGACGACCTCCTGTCACGGGTGACGCGTGGATTCGATAGCCGACACAGCTCCTAGGGACTGAGGATTCATCAACGAACTCCTGTCACGAGTGACGCATGGATTCGACAGCCGACACAGCCCCTAAGGACTAAGGATTCATCAACGAACGCCTGTCACGAGTGACGCGTGGATTCGACAGCCGACACAGCCCCTAAGGACTAAGGATTTATCAACGAACTCCTGTCACGGGTGACGCGTTGATTCGACAGCCGACACAACCGCTAGGGACTGAGAAATCATCGTCGAACTGCTGTCACGGGTGAGGCGTGGATTCGACAGCCGACACAGCCTCTAGGGACTGAGAAATCATCGGCGAACTGCTGTCACGGGTAACGCATGGATTCGACAGCCGACACCGCCCCTAGGGACTGAGGATTCATCAATGAACTGCTGTCACGGGTGACGCGTGGATTCGACAGCCGACACAGCCTCTAGGGACTGAGCATTCATCGGCGAACTGCTGTCACGGGTGATGCGTGGATTCGACAGCCGACACGGCCCCTAGGGACTGAGGAATCATCGACGAGCTGCTGACACGGGTGACGCGTGGATTCGACAGCCGACACCGCCCCTAGGGACTGAGAAATCATAGATCTACTCCTGTCAGGGGTGACGCGTGGATTCGACAGCCGACACCGCCCCTTGGGACTGAGAAATCATAGATTTACTCCTGTCACAGGTGACGCGTGGATTCCACAGCCGACACAGCCTCTAGGGACTGAGAAATTATCGACGAACTGCTATCACGGGTTACGCGTGGATTTGACAGCCGACACAACCCCTAGGGACGGAGAAATCATCGACGTACTCCTGTCACGGGTGACGCGTGGATTCGATAGCCGACACCGCCCCTAGGGACTGAGAAATCATAGATGTACTCCTGTCACGGGTGACGCGTGGATTCAACAGCCGACACAGCCCCTAGAGACGGAAAAATCATCGACGTACTCCTGTCACGGGTGACGCGTGGATTCTACAGCTGACACCGCCCCTATGGACTGAGAAATCATCGACGAACAGCTGTCACGGGTGACGCGTGGATTCGATAGCCGACACGGCCCCTAGGGACTGAGCAATCATCGAGGAACTACTGTCATGGGTGACGAGTGGATTCGACAGCCGACCCGCCCCTAGGGACGGAGAAATCATCGACGTACTCCTGTCACGGGTGACGCGTGGATTCGACAGCCGACACCGCCCCTAAGGACTGAGAAATCATAGATCTACTCCTGTCACGGGTGACGCGTGGATTCCACAGCCGACACCACCCCTTGGGACTGAGAAATCATAGACTACTCCTGTCACGGGTGACGCGTGGATTCGACAGCCGACACAGCCCCCAGTGACTGAGAAATCATAGATCTACTCTTGTCACGGGTGACGCGTGGATTCGATAGCCGACACAGCCCTCAGGGAATGAGAAATCATAGATCTACTCCTGTCACGGGTGACACGTGGATTCGACAGGCGAAACAGCCTCTAGGGACAGAGAAATTATCGACGAACTGCTATCACGGGTTACGCGTGGATTCGACAGCCAACACAGCCCCTAGGGACGGAGAAATCATGGACGTCCTCCTGTCACGGGTGACGCGTGGATTCGACAGCCGACACCGCCTCTAGGGACTGAGGAATCATCGACGACCCGCTGTCACGATTGAGAAGTGGATTCGACAGCCGTTACAGCCCCTAGGGACGGAGAAATCATCGACGAGCTGCTGACACGGGTGACGCGTCGATTCGACAGCCGACACACCCCTAGGGAGGGAAAAATCATCGACGTCCTCCTGTCACGGGTGACGCGTGGATTCGACAGCCGACACCGCCCCTAGGGACTGAGAAATCATAGATCTACTCCTGTCACGGGTGACGCGTGGATTCGACAGCCGACACCGCCCCTAGGGACTGAGAAATCATAGATCTACTCGTGTCACGGGTGACGCGTGGATTCGACAGCCGACACCTCCCCTTGGGACTGACAAATCATAGATCTACTCCTGTCACGGGTGACGCGTGGATTCGATAGCCGACACCGTCCCTAGGGACTGAGAAATTATCGACGTACTCCTGTCACGGGTGACGCATGGATTCGACAGCCGACACCGCCCCTAGGGACTGAGAAATCATAGATCTACTCCTGTCAGGGGTGACGCGGGGATTCGACAGCCGTACAGCCCCTAGGGACGGAGAAATCATCGACGAGCTGCTGATACGGGTGATGCGTGGATTGGACAGCCGACACACCCCTAGGGACGGAGAAATCATCGACGTCGTCCTGTCACGGGGGACGCGTGGATTCCACAGCCGACACCGCCCCTAGGGACTGAGAAATCATAGATCTACTCCTGTCACGGGTGACGCGTGGATTCGACAGCCGTTACCGCCCCTAGGGACTGATAAATCATCAACGAACTGCTGTCACGGGTGACGCGTGGATTCGACAGCCGACACAGCCCCTTGGGACTCAGAAATCATCCACGAACTGCTGTCACTGGTGACCCGTGGATTTGACATCCGACACAGCCCCTAGGGACTCAGAATCATCCAGGAACTGCTGTCACGGGTGACAAGTGGATTCGATAGCCGACAAAGCCCCTAGGAACTCAGAAATCATCCACGAACTGCTGTCACGAGTAACAAGTGTATTCGAAATCCGACACAACCGTAGGGACTCAAAAATCATCCACCAACTGCTGTCACGGGTGACGCCCGGATTCGAAATCAGACCCAGCCCCTAGGGACTCAGAAATCATCTAGGAACTGCTGTCACGGGTGACGTGTGGAGTCGACATCCGACACAGCCCTAGGGATTGAGAAATCATTAACATACTGCTGTCACGGGTGACGCGTGGATTGGACAGCGGACACAGCCCCTAGGGACTGAGAAATCATCGACTGATTGCTGTCACGCGTGACGCATTTATTCGACAGTGGACACAGCCCCTAGGGACTCAGAAATCATCCACGAACTGCTGTCACGCGTGACGCGTGGATTCGACAGCCCACACATCCCTTAGGGACTGAAAAATCATTGACGCAATGCTGTCACAAGTCATGCGTGGATTCGACAGCCGACACAACCCCTAGGGACTGATAAATCATCAACGAACTAATGTCATGGGTGACGCGTGGATTCGACAGCCGACACAGCCCCTTGGGACTCAGAAATCATCCACGAACTGCTGTCACTGGTGACACGTGGATTCGACATCCGACACAGCCCTAGGGACTCAGAAATCATCCACGAACTGCTGTCACGCGTAACGCGTGGATTCGATAGCCCACACATCCCTTAGGGACAGAGAAATCATCGAGGAACTCTGGCACGAGTAACGCGTGGATTCGACAGCCGACACAGCCCCTAGGGGCGGAGAAATCATCGAGGAACTCTGGCACGAGTAACGCGTGGATTCGACACAGCCCCTAGGGACTCAGAAATCATCGACGTACTGCTTTCACGGGTGACGCCTGGATTCGAAATCATCCAGGAACTGCTGTCACGGGTGACGAGTGGATTCGAGAGCCGACACAGCCCCTAGGGACTCAGAAATTGTCCACGAACTGCTGTCACGGGTGAAGCGTGGATTCGACATCCGACACAGCCCCTAGGGACTCAGAAATCATCCACGAACGGCTGTCACGGGTGACGCGTGGATTCGACATCCGACACAGCCCCTAGGGACTCAGAAATCATCCAGGAACTGCTGTGACGGGTGACGAGTGGATTCGAAATCCGACACAGTCCTAGGGACTCAGAAATCATCCACCAACTGCTGTCACGGGTGACGCCTGGATTCGAAATCATCCAGGAACTGCTGTCACGGGTGACGAGTGGATTCGAAATCCGACACAGCCCCTAGGGACTCAGAAATCATCCAGGAACTGCTGTCACGGGTGACGAGTGCATTCGACAGTCGACACAGCCTCTAGGGACTCAGAAATCATCGACGTACTGCTTTCATAGGTGACGCGTGGATTCGAGAGCCGACACAGCCCCTTGGGACTCAAAAATCATCCACAAAATGCTATCACGGGTGACGCGTGGATTCGACATCCGACACAGCCCCTAGGGACTCAGAAATCATCCAGGAACTGCTGTCACGGGTGACGAGTGGATTCGACAACCGACACAGCCCATAGGGACTCAGAAATCATCCAGGAACTGTTGTGACGAGTGGATTCGAAATCCGACACAACCCTAGGGACTCAGAAATAATCCACCAACTGCTGTCACGGGTGACGCCTAGATTCGAAATCATCCAGGAACTGCTGTCAAGGGTGACGCGTGGATTCGAGAGCCGACACAGCCCCTAGGGACTCAGAAATCATACAGGAACTGCTGTGACGGGTGACGAGTGGATTCGAAATCCGACACAACCCTAGGGACTCAGAAATCATCCACGAACTGCTGTCACGCGTGACGCGTGGATTCGACAGCCCACACATCCCTTAGGAACTGAGAAATCATTGATGCTATGCTGTCACGGGTCACGCGTGGATTCGACATCCGACACAGCCCCTAGGGATTGAAAAATCATCAACGAACTGCTGTCACGGGTGCGCGTGGATTCGACAGCCGACACAGCCCCTTGGGACTCATAAATCGTTCACGAATTGATGTCACTGGTGACGCGTGGATTCGACATCCGACACAGCCCCTAGGGACTCAGAAATCATCCAGGAACTGCTGTCAGGGGTGACGAGTGGATTAGACATCCGACACAGCCCTAGGAACTCAGAAATCATCCACGACTGCTGTCACGCGTGATGTGTGGATTCGAAAGCCCACACATCCCTTAGGGACTGAGAAATCATCGAGGAACTCTGGCACGAGTAACGCGTGGATTCGACAGCCGAGACACCCCTAGGGACAGAGAAATCATCGACGAACTGCTGTCACGGGTGACGAGTGGATTCAACAGTCGACACAGCCCCTAGGGACTCAGAAATCATCGACGTACTGCTTTCACGGGTGACGCCTGGATTCGAAATCATCCAGGAACTGCTGTCACAGGTGACGAGTGGATTTGAAATCCGACACAACCCCTAGGGACTCAGAAATCATCCACGAACTGCTGTCACGGGTGACGCGTGGATTCGACATCCGACACAGCCCCTAGGGACTCAGAAATCATCCAGGAACTGCTGTGACGGGTGACGAGTGGATTCGAAATCCGACACAGTCCTAGGGACTCAGAAATCATCCACCAACTGCTGTCACGGGTGACGCCTGGATTCGAAATCATCCAGGAACTGCTGTCACGGGTGACGCGTGGATTCAAGAGCCGACACAGCCCCTAGGGACTCAGAAATCATCCACGAACTATTGTCACAGGTGACGCGTGGATTCGACATCCGACACAGCCCCTAGGGACTCAGAAATCATCCAGGAACTTCAAACACGGATGACGAGTGGATTCGACAATCGACACAGCCCCTAGGGACTCAGAAATCAGCGAGGAACTGCTGTGACGGATGACGAGCGAATTTGAAATCCGACACAGCCCTAGGGACTCAAAAATCATCCACCAACTGCTGTCACAGGTGACGCCTGGATTCGAAATCATCCAGGAACTGCTGTCACGGGTGACGAGTGGATTCGAAATCCGACACAGCCCTAGGGACTCAGAAGTCATCTTGGAACTGCTATCACGGGTGACGTGTGCATTAGACAACCGACACAGCCCTAGGGACTCAGAAATCATCGTGACGCGTGGATTCGACAACCCACACATCCCTTAGGGACTGAGAAATCATCGAGGAACTCTAGCACGAGTAACGCGTGGATTCGACAGCCGACACAGCCCCTAGGGGCGGAGAAATCATCTACGAATTGCTGTCACGGGTGACGAGTGGATTCGACAGTCGACACAGCCCCTAGGGACTCAGAAATCATCGACGTACTACTTTCACGGGTGACGCGTGGATTCGAGAGCCGACACAGCCCTAGGGACTCAGAAATCATCCACGAACTGCTGCCACGGGTGACGCGTGGATTCGACATCCGACACAGCCCCTAGGGACTCAGAAATCATCCAGGAACTTCAAACACGGATGACGAGTGGATTCGACAACCGACACAGCCCCTAGGGACTAAGAAATCATCCAGGAACTGCTGTGACGGGTGACGAGTGGATTTGAAATCCAACACAGTCCTAGGGACTCAGAAATCATCCACCAACTGCTGTGATGGGTGACGCCTGGATTCGAAATCATCCAGGAACTGGTGTCACGGTTGACGAGTGGATTCGACAGGCGACACAGCCCCTAGGGACTCAGAAATCATCGACGTACTGCTTTCACGGGTGACGCCTGGATTCGAAATCATCCAGGAACTGCTGTCACGGGTGACGAGTGGATTTGAAATCCGACACAGCCCCTAGGGACTCAGAAATCATCCACGAACTGCTGTCACGGGTGACGCGTGGATTCGACATCCGACACAGCCGCTAGGAACTCAGAAATCATCCAGGAACTGCTGTGACGGGTGACGAGTGGATTCGAAATCAGACACAGTCCTAGGGACTCAGAAATCATCCACCAACTGCTGTCACGGGTGACGCCTGGATTCGAAATCATCCAGGAACTGCTGTCACGGGTGACGAGTGGATTTGAAATCCGACACAGCCCTAGGGACTCAGAAATCGTCTTGGAACTGCTATCATGGGTGACGTGTGCATTAGACAACCGACACAGCCCTAGGGACTCAAAAATCATCCATGAACTGTTGTCACGCGTGACGCGTGGATTCGACAGCCCACACAGCCTTAGGGACTGAGAAATCAGCCAGGAACTGCTGTGACGGATGACGAGCGAATTTGAAATCCGACACAGCCCTAGGGACTCAAAAATAATCCACCAACTGCTGTCACGGGTGACGCCTGGATTCGAAGTGATCCAGGAACTGCTGTCACGGGTGACGAGTGGATTCGAAATCCGACACAGCCCTAGGGACTCAGAAATCGTCTTGGAACTGCTATCACGGGTGACGTGTGCATTAGACAACCGACACAGCCCTAGGGACTCAGAAATCATCCATGAACTGCTGTCACGCGTGACGCGTGGATTCGACAGCCCACACATCCCTTAGGGACTGAGAAATCATCGAGGAACTCTAGCACGAGTAACGCGTGGATTCGACAGCCGACACAGCCCCTAGGGGCGGAGAAATCATCTACGAACTGCTGTCACGGGTGACGAGTGGATTCGACAGTCGACACAGCCCCTAGGGACTCAGAAATCATCGACGTACTGCTTTCACGGGTGACGCGTGGATTCGAGAGCCGACACAGCCCCTAGGGACTCAGAAATCATCCACGAACTGCTGTCACGGGTGACGCGTGGATTCGACATCCGACACAGCCCCTAGGGACTCAGAAATCATCCAGGAACTTCAAACACGGATGACGAGTGGATTCGACAACCGACACAGCCCCTAGGGACTGAGAAATCATCCAGGAACTGCTGTGACGGGTGACGAGTGGATTTGAAATCCGACACAGCCCTAGGGAATCAAAAATCATCCACCAACTGCTGTGACGGGTGACGCCTGGATTCGAAATCATCCAGGAACTGCTGTCACGGGTGACGAGTGGATTCGACAGTCGACACAGCCCCTAGGGACTCAGAAATCATCGACGTACTGCTTTCACGGGTGACGCGTGGATTCGAGAGCCGACACAGCCCCTAGGGACTCAGAAATCATCCACGAACTGCTGTCACGGGTGACGCGTGGATTCGACATCCGACACAGCCCCTAGGGACTCAGAAATCATCCAGGAACTTCAAACACGGATGACGAGTGGATTCGACAACCGACACAGCCCCTAGGGACTTAGAAATCATCCAGGAACTGCTGTGACGGGTGACGAGTGGATTTGAAATCCAACACAGCCCTAGGGACTCAAAAATCATCCACCAACTGCTGTGACGGGTGACGCCTGGATTCGAAATCATCCAGGAACTGCTGTCACGGTTGACTAGTGGATTCGACAGTCGACACAGCCCCTAGGGACTCTGAAATCATCGACGTACTGCTTTCACGGGTGACGCCTGGATTCGAAATCATCCAGGAACTGCTGTCACGGGTGACGAGTGGATTTGAAATCCGACACAGCCCCTAGGGACTCAGAAATCATCCACGAACTGCTGCCACGGGTGACGCGTGGATTCGACATCCGACACAGCCCCTAGGAACTCAGAAATCATCCAGGAACTGCTGTGACGGGTGACGAGTGGATTCGAAATCCAACACAGTCCTAGGGACTCAGAAATCATCCACCAACTGCTGTCACGGGTGACGCCTGGATTCGAAATCATCCAGGAACTGCTGTCACGGGTGACGCGTGGATTCAAGAGCCGACACAGCCCCTAGGGACTCAGAAATCATCCACAAACTATTGTCACGGGTGACGCGTGGATTCGACATCCGACACAGCCCCTAGGGACTCAGAAATCATCCAGGAACTTCAAACACGGATGACGAGTGGATTCGACAACCGACACAGCCCCTAGGGACTCAGAAATCAGCCAGGAACTGCTGTGACGGATGACGAGTGAATTTGAAATCCGACACAGCCCTAGGGACTCAAAAATCATCCACCAACTGCTGTCACGGGTGACGCCTGGATTCGAAATCATCCAGGAACTGCTGTCACGGGTGACGAGTGGATTCGAAATACGACACAGCCCTAGGGACTCAGAAATCGTCTTGGAACTGCTATCACGGGTGACGTGTGCATTAGACAACCGACACAGCCCTAGGGACTCAGAAATCATCCAAGAACTGCTGTCACGCGTGACGCGTGGATTCGACAACCCACACATCCCTTAGGGACTGAGAAATCATCGAGAAACTCTAGCACGAGTAACGCGTGGATTCGACAGCTGACACAGCCCCTAGGGGCGGAGAAATCATCTACGAACTGCTGTCACGGGTGACGAGTGGATTCGACAGTCGACACAGCCCCTAGGGACTCAGAAATCATCGACGTACTGCTTTCACGGGTGACGCGTGGATTCGAGAGCCGACACAGCCCCTAGGGACTCAAAAATCATCCACGAACTGCTGTCACGGGTGACGCGTGGATTCAACATCCGACACAGCCCCTAGGGACTCAGAAATCATCCAGGAACTTCAAACACGGATGACGAGTGGATTCGATAACCGACACAGCCCCTAGGGACTGAGAAATCATCCAGGAACTGCTATGACGGGTGACGAGTGGATTTGAAATCCGACACAGCCATAGGGACTCAAAAATCATCCACCAACTGCTGTGACGGGTGACGCCTGGATTCGAAATCATCCAGGAACTGCTGTCACGGGTGACGAGTGGATTCGACAGTCGACACAGCCCCTAGGGACTCAGAAATCATCGACGTACTGCTTTCACGGGTGACGCGTGGATTCGAGAGCCGACAGAGCCCCTAGGGACAGAGAAATCATCGACGAACTGCTGTCACGGGTGACGAGTGGATTCAACAGTCGACACAGCCCCTAGGGACTCAGAAATCATCGACGTACTACTTTCACGGGTGACGCCTGGATTCGAAATCATCCAGGAACTGCTGTCACGGGTGACGAGTGGATTTGAAATCCGACACAGCCCCTAGGGACTCAGAAATCATCCACCAACTGCTGTCACGGGTGACGCGTGGATTCGACATCCGACACAGCCCCTAGGGACTCAGAAATCATCCACGACTGCTGTCACGAGTGATGTGTGGATTTGAAAGCCCACACATCCCTTAGGGACTGAGAAATCATCCACCAACTGCTGTCACGGGTGACGCCTGGATTCGAAATAATCCAGGAACTGCTGTCACGGGTGACACGTGGATTCGAGAGCCGACACAGCCCCTAGGAACTCAGTAATCATCCACGAACTGCTGTCACGGGTGACGCGTGGATTCGACATCCGACAAGCCCCTAGGGACTCAGAAATCATCCAGGAACTTCAAACACGGGTGACGAGAGGATTCGACAACCGACACAGCCCCTAGGGACTCAGAAATCATCCAGGAACTGTTGTGACGGGTGACGAGTGGATTTGAAATCCGACACAGCCCTAGGGACTCAAAAATCATCCACCAACTGCTGTCACGGGTGACGCCTGGATTCGAAATCATCCAGGAACTGCTGTCACGGGTGAGGAGTGGATTCGAAATCCGACACAGCCCTAGGGACTCAGAAATCATCCAGGAACTGCTGTCACGGGTGTCGTGTGCATTCGACAACCGACACAGCCCCTAGGGACTCAGAAATCATCCAGGAACTGCTGTCACGGGTGACGAGTGGATTCGACAACCGACACAGCCCATAGGGACTCAGAAATCATCCAGGAACTGTTGTGACGAGTGGATTCGAAATCCGACACAACCCTAGGGACTCAGAAATCATCCACCAACTGCTGTCACAGGTGACGCCTAGATTCGAAATCATCCAGGAACTGCTGTCACGGGTGATGCGTGGATTCGAGAGCCGACACAGCCCCTAGGGACTCAGAAATCATACAGGAACTGCTGTGACGGGTGACGAGTGGATTCGAAATCCGACACAGCCCCTAGGGACTCAGAAATCATCCAGGAACTTCAAACACGGATGACGAGTGGATTCGACAACCGACACAGCCCCTAGGGACTCAGAAATCATCCACGAACTGCTATCACGGGTGACGAGTGGATTAGAAATCCGACACAACCCTAGGGACTCAGAAATCATCCACCAACTACTGTCACAGGTGATGCCTGGATTCGAAATCTGACCCAACCCCTAGGGACTCAGAAATCATCTTGGAACTGCTGTCACGGGTGACGTGTGCATTCGACATCCGACACAGCCCTAGGGACTCAGAAATCATCCACGAACTGCTGTCACGCGTGACGCGTGGATTCGACAGCCCACACATCCCTTAGGAACTGAGAAATCATTGATGCATGCTGTCACGGGTCACGCGTGGATTCGACATCCGACACAGCCCCTAGGGACTAATAAATCATCAACGAACTGCTGTCACGGGTGCGCGTGGATTCGAAATCTGACACAGCCCCTAGGGACTCAGAAATCATCTAGGAACTGCTGTGACGGGTGACGAGTGGATTCGAAATCCGACACAGTCCTAGGGACTCAGAAATCATCCACCAACTACTGTCACAGGTGATGCCTGGATTCGAAATCTGACCCAACCCCTAGGGACTCAGAAATCATCTTGGAACTGCTGTCACGGGTGACGTGTGCATTCGACATCCGACACAGCCCTAGGGACTCAGAAATCATCCACGAACTGCTGTCACGCGTGACGCGTGGATTCGACAGCTCACACATCCCTTAGGAACTGAGAAATCATTGATGCTATGCTGTCACGGGTCACGCGTGGATTCGACATCCGACACAGCCCCTAGGGACTGATAAATCATCAACGAACTGCTGTCACGGGTGCGCGTGGATTCGACAGCCGACACAGCCCCTTGGGACTCATAAATCGTTCACGAATTGATGTCACTGGTGACGCGTGGATTCGACATCCGACACAGCCCCTAGGGACTCAGAAATCATCCACGACTGCTGTCACGAGTGATGTGTGGATTTGAAAGCCCACACATCCCTTAGGGACTGAGAAATCATCCACCAACTGCTGTCACGGGTGACGCCTGGATTCGAAATAATCCAGGAACTGCTGTCACGGGTGACACGTGGATTCGAGAGCCGACACAGCCCCTAGGAACTCAGTAATCATCCACGAACTGCTGTCACGGGTGACGCGTGGATTCGACATCCGACAAGCCCCTAGGGACTCAGAAATCATCCAGGAACTTCAAACACGGGTGACGAGAGGATTCGACAACCGACACAGCCCCTAGGGACTCAGAAATCATCCAGGAACTGTTGTGACGGGTGACGAGTGGATTTGAAATCCGACACAGCCCTAGGGACTCAAAAATCATCCACCAACTGCTGTCACGGGTGACGCCTGGATTCGAAATCATCCAGGAACTGCTGTCACGGGTGAGGAGTGGATTCGAAATCCGACACAGCCCTAGGGACTCAGAAATCATCCAGGAACTGCTGTCACGGGTGTCGTGTGCATTCGACAACCGACACAGCCCCTAGGGACTCAGAAATCATCCAGGAACTGCTGTCACGGGTGACGAGTGGATTCGACAACCGACACAGCCCATAGGGACTCAGAAATCATCCAGGAACTGCTGTGACGAGTGGATTCGAAATCCGACACAACCCTAGGGACTCAGAAATCATCCACCAACTGCTGTCACAGGTGACGCCTAGATTCGAAATCATCCAGGAACTGCTGTCACGGGTGATGCGTGGATTCGAGAGCCGACACAGCCCCTAGGGACTCAGAAATCATACAGGAACTGCTGTGACGGGTGACGAGTGGATTCGAAATCCGACACAGCCCCTAGGGACTCAGAAATCATCCAGGAACTTCAAACACGGATGACGAGTGGATTCGACAACCGACACAGCCCCTAGGGACTCAGAAATCATCCACGAACTGCTGTCACGGGTGACGAGTGGATTAGAAATCCGACACAACCCTAGGGACTCAGAAATCATCCACCAACTACTGTCACAGGTGATGCCTGGATTCGAAATCTGACCCAACCCCTAGGGACTCAGAAATCATCTTGGAACTGCTGTCACGGGTGACGTGTGCATTCGACATCCGACACAGCCCTAGGGACTCAGAAATCATCCACGAACTGCTGTCACGCGTGACGCGTGGATTCGACAGCCCACACATCCCTTAGGAACTGAGAAATCATTGATGCATGCTGTCACGGGTCACGCGTGGATTCGACATCAGACACAGCCTCTAGGGACTAATAAATCATCAACGAACTGCTGTCACGGGTGCGCGTGGATTCGAAATCTGACACAGCCCCTAGGGACTCAGAAATCATCTAGGAACTGCTGTGACGGGTGACGAGTGGATTCGAAATCCGACACAGTCATAGGGACTCAGAAATCATCCACCAACTACTGTCACAGGTGATGCCTGGATTCGAAATCTGACCCAACCCCTAGGGACTCAGAAATCATCTTGGAACTGCTGTCACGGGTGACGTGTGCATTCGACATCCGACACAGCCCTAGGGACTCAGAAATCATCCACGAACTGCTGTCACGCGTGACGCGTGGATTCGACAGCTCACACATCCCTTAGGAACTGAGAAATCATTGATGCTATGCTGTCACGGGTCACGCGTGGATTCGACATCCGACACAGCCCCTAGGGACTGATAAATCATCAACGAACTGCTGTCACGGGTGCGCGTGGATTCGACAGCCGACACAGCCCCTTGGGACTCATAAATCGTTCACGAATTGATGTCACTGGTGACGCGTGGATTCGACATCCGACACAGCCCCTAGGGACTCAGAAATCATCCAGGAACTGCTGTCAGGGGTGACGAGTGGATTAGACATCCGACACAGCCCTAGGAACTCAGAAATCATCCACGACTGCTGTCACGCGTGATGTGTGGATTCGAAAGCCCACACATCCCTTAGGGACTGAGAAATCATCGAGGAACTCTGGCACGAGTAACGCGTGGATTCGACAACCGAGACAACCCCTAGGGACAGAGAAATCATCGACGAACTGCTGTCACGGGTGACGAGTGGATTCAACAGTCGACACAGCCCCTAGGGACTCAGAAATCATCGACGTACTACTTTCACGGGTGACGCCTGGATTCGAAATCATCCAGGAACTGCTGTCACGGGTGACGAGTGGATTTGAAATCCGACACAGCCCCTAGGGACTCAGAAATCATCCACGAACTGCTGTCACGGGTGACGCGTGGATTCGACATCCGACACAGCCCCTAGGGACTCAGAAATCATCCAGGAACTGCTGTGACGGGTGACGAGTGGATTCGAAATCCGACACAGTCCTAGGGACTCAGAAATCATCCACCAACTGCTGTCACGGGTGACGCCTGGATTCGAAATCATCCAGGAACTGCTGTCACGGGTGACGCCTGGATTCAAAATCATCCAGGAACTGCTGTCACGGGTGACTCGTGGATTCAAGAGCCGACACAGCCCCTAGGGACTCAGAAATCATCCACGAACTGCTGTCACGGGTGACGAGTGGATTAGAAATCCGACACAACCCTAGGGACTCAGAAATCATCCACCAACTACTGTCACAGGTGATGCCTGGATTCGAAATCTGACCCAACCCCTAGGGACTCAGAAATCATCTTGGAACTGCTGTCATGGGTGACGTGTGCATTCGACATCCGACACAGCCCTAGGGACTCAGAAATCATCCACGAACTGCTGTCACGCGTGACGCGTGGATTCGACAGCCCACACATCCCTTAGGAACTGAGAAATCATTGATGCATGCTGTCACGGGTCACGCGTGGATTCGACATCCGACACAGCCCCTAGGGACTAATAAATCATCAACGAACTGCTGTCACGGGTGCGCGTGGATTCGAAATCTGACACAGCCCCTAGGGACTCAGAAATCATCTAGGAACTGCTGTGACGGGTGACGAGTGGATTCGAAATCCGACACAGTCCTAGGGACTCAGAAATCATCCACCAACTACTGTCACAGGTGATGCCTGGATTCGAAATCTGACCCAACCCCTAGGGACTCAGAAATCATCTTGGAACTGCTGTCACGGGTGACGTGTGCATTCGACATCCGACACAGCCCTAGGGACTCAGAAATCATCCACGAACTGCTGTCACGCGTGACGCGTGGATTCGACAGCTCACACATCCCTTAGGAACTGAGAAATCATTGATGCTATGCTGTCACGGGTCACGCGTGGATTCGACATCCGACACAGCCCCTAGGGACTGATAAATCATCAACGAACTGCTGTCACGGGTGCGCGTGGATTCGACAGCCGACACAGCCCCTTGGGACTCATAAATCGTTCACGAATTGATGTCACTGGTGACGCGTGGATTCGACATCCGACACAGCCCCTAGGGACTCAGAAATCATCCAGGAACTGCTGTCAGGGGTGACGAGTGGATTAGACATCCGACACAGCCCTAGGAACTCAGAAATCATCCACGACTGCTGTCACGCGTGATGTGTGGATTCGAAAGCCCACACATCCCTTAGGGACTGAGAAATCATCGAGGAACTCTGGCACGAGTAACGCGTGGATTCGACAACCGAGACAACCCCTAGGGACAGAGAAATCATCGACGAACTGCTGTCACGGGTGACGAGTGGATTCAACAGTCGACACAGCCCCTAGGGACTCAGAAATCATCGACGTACTACTTTCACGGGTGACGCCTGGATTCGAAATCATCCAGGAACTGCTGTCACGGGTGACGAGTGGATTGGAAATCCGACACAGCCCCTAGGGACTCAGAAATCATCCACGAACTGCTGTCACGGGTGACGCGTGGATTCGACATCCGACACAGCCCCTAGGGACTCAGAAATCATCCAGGAACTGCTGTGACGGGTGACGAGTGGATTCGAAATCCGACACAGTCCTAGGGACTCAGAAATCATCCACCAACTGCTGTCACGGGTGACGCCTGGATTCGAAATCATCCAGGAACTGCTGTCACGGGTGACGCCTGGATTCGAAATCATCCAGGAACTGCTGTCACGGGTGACTCGTGGATTCAAGAGCCGACACAGCCCCTAGGGACTCAGAAATCATCCACGAACTATTGTCACGGGTGACGCGTGGATTCGACATCCGACACAGCCCCTAGGGACTCAGAAATCATCCAGGAACTTCAAACACGGATGACGAGTGGATTCGACAACCGACACAGCCCCTAGGGACTCAGAAATCAGCCAGGAACTGCTGTGACGGATGACGAGCGAATTTGAAATCCGACACAGCCCTAGGGACTCAAAAATAATCCACCAACTGCTGTCACGGGTGACGCCTGGATTCGAAATGATCCAGGAACTACTGTCACGGGTGACGAGGGGATTCGAAATCCGACACAGCCCTAGGGACTCAGAAATCGTCTTGGAACTGCTATCACGGGTGACGTGTGCATTAGACACCCGACACAGCCCTAGGGACTCAGAAATCATCCATGAACTGTTGTCACGCGTGACGCGTGGATTCGACAGCCCACACATCCCTTAGGGACTGAGAAATCATCGAGGAACTCTAGCACGAGTAACGCGTGGATTCGACAGCCGACACAGCCCCTAGGGGCGGAGAAATCATCTACGAACTGCTGTCACGGGTGACGCGTGGATTCGACATCCGACACAGCCCCTAGGGACTCAGAAATCATCCAGGAACTGCTGTGACGGGTGACGAGTGGATTCGAAATCCGACACAGTCCTAGGGACTCAGAAATCATCCACCAACTGCTGTCACGGGTGACGCCTGGATTCAAAATCATCCAGGAACTGCTGTCACGGGTGACGCGTGGATTCAAGAGCCGACACAGCCCCTAGGGACTCAGAAATCATCCACGAACTGTTGTCACGGGTGACGCGTGGATTCGACATCCGACACAGCCCCTAGGGACTCAGAAATCATCCAGGAACTTCAAACACGGATGACGAGTGGATTCGACAACCGACACAGCCCCTAGGGACTCAGAAATCATCCACGAACTGCTGTCACGGGTGACGAGTGGATTAGAAATCCGACACAACCCTAGGGACTCAGAAATCATCCACCAACTACTATCACAGGTGATGCCTGGATTCGAAATCTGACCCAACCCCTAGGGACTTAGAAATCATCTTGGAACTGCTGTCACGGGTGACGTGTGCATTCGACATCCGACACAGCCCTAGGGACTCAGAAATCATCCACGAACTGCTGTCACGCGTGACGCGTGGATTCGACAGCCCACACATCCCTTAGGAACTGAGAAATCATTGATGCAATGCTGTCACGGGTCACGCGTGGATTCGACATCCGACACAGCCCCTAGGGACTGATAAATCATCAACGAACTGCTGTCACGGGTGCGCGTGGATTCGACAGCCGACACAGCCCCTTGGGACTCAGAAATCGTTCACGAATTGCTGTCACTGGTGACGCGTGGATTCGACATCCGACACAGCCCCTAGGGACTCAGAAATCATCCAGGAACTGCTGTCAGGGGTGACGAGTGGATTAGACATCCGACACAGCCCTAGGAACTCAGAAATCATCCACGACTGCTGTCACGAGTGATGTGTGGATTCGAAAGCCCACACATCCCTTAGGGACTGAGAAATCATCCACCAACTGCTGTCACGGGTGACGCCTGGATTCGAAATCATCCAGGAACTGCTGTCACGGGTGACGCGTGGATTCAAGAGCCGACACAGCCCCTAGGGACTCAGAAATCATCCACGAACTGCTTTCATGGGTGACGCGTGGATTCGAGAGCCGACACAGCCCTTAGGGACTCAGAAATCGTCCACGAACTGCTGTCACGGGTGAAGCGTGGATTCGACATCCGACACAGGCCCTAGGGACTCAGAAATCATCCAGGAACTGCTGTGACGGGTGACGAGTGGATTCGAAATCTGACACAGTCCTAGGGACTCAGAAATCATCCACCAACAACTGTCACGGGTGACGCCTGGATTCGAAATCATCCAGGAACTGCTGTCACGAGTGACGAGTGGATTCGACAGTCGACACAGCCCCTAGGGACTCAGAAATCATCGACGTACTGCTTTCACGGGTGACGCGTCGATTCGAGAGCCGACACAGCCCCTAGGGATGGAGAAATCATCGACGAACTGCTGTCACGGGTGACGAGTGGATTCGACATCCGACACAGCCCCTAGGGACTCAGAAATCATCCAGGAACTTCAAACACGGATGACGAGTGGATTCGACAACCGACACAGCCCCTAGGGACTCAGAAATCAGCCAGGAACTGCTGTGACGGATGACGAGTGGATTTAAAATCCGACACAGCCCTAGGGACTCAAAAATCATCCACCAACTGCTGTCACGGGTGATGCCTGGATTCGAAATCATCCTGGAACTGCTGTCACGGGTGACGAGTGGATTCGAAATCCGACACAGCCCTAGGGACTCAGAAATCGTCTTGGAACTGCTATCATGGGTGACGTGTGCATTAGACAACCGACACAGCCCTAGGGACTCAGAAATCATCCATGAACTGTTGTCACGCGTGACGCGTGGATTCGACAGCCCACACAGCCTTAGGGACTGAGAAATCATCGAGGAACTCTAGCACGAGTAACCCGTGGATTCGACAGCCGACACAGCCCCTAGGGGCGGAGAAATTATCTACGAACTGCTGTCACGGGTGACGAGTGGATTCGACAGTCGACACAGCCCCTAGGGACTCAGAAATCATCGACCTACTGCTTTCACGGGTGACGCGTGGATTCGAGAGCCGACAGAGCCCCTAGGGACTCAGAAATCATCCACGAACTGCTGTCACGGGTGACGCGTGGATTCGACATCCGACACAGCCCCTAGGGACTCAGAAATCATCCAGGAACTTCAAACACGGATGACGAGTGGATTCGACAACCGACACAGCCCCTAGGGACTCAGAAATCAGCCAGGAACTGCTGTGACGGATGACGAGTGGATTTGAAATCCGACATAGCCCTAGGGACTCAAAAATCATCCACCAACTGCTGTCACGGGTGACGCCTAGATTCGAAATCATCCAGGAACTGCTGTCACGGGTGACGCCTGGATTCGAAATCATCCAGGAACTGCTGTCACGGGTGACGAGTGGATTCGAAATCCGACACAGCCCTAGGGACTCAGAAATCATCCAGGAACTGCTGTCACGGGTGACGTGTGCATTCGACATCCGACACAGCCCCTAGGGACTCAGAAATCATCCAGGAACTGCTGCCACGGGTGACGAGTGCATTCGACAACCGACACAGCCCATAGGGACTCAGAAATCATCCAGGAACTGCTGTGCGGGTGACGATTGGAGTAGACAACCGACACAGCCCCTAGGGACTCAGAAATCATCCACGAACTGCTGTCACGGGTGACGAGTGCATTCGACATGCGACACAGCCTCTAGGGACTCAGAAATCATCGACGTACTGCTTTCATGGGTGACGCGTGGATTCGAGAGCCGACACAGCCCTTAGGGACTCAGAAATCGTCCACGAACTGCTGTCACGGGTGAAGCGTGGATTCGACATCCGACACAGCCCCTAGGGACTCAGAAATTGTCCATGAACTGCTGTCACGGGTGACGCGTGGATTCGACATCCGACACAGGCCCTAGGGACTCAGAAATCATCCAGGAACTGCTGTGACGGGTGACGAGTGGATTCGAAATCTGACACAGTCCTAGGGACTCAGAAATCATCCACCAACAACTGTCACGAGTGACGCCTGGATTCGAAATCATCCAGGAACTGCTGTCACGGGTGACGAGTGGATTCGACAGTCGACACAGCCCCTAGGGACTCAGAAATCATCGACGTACTGCTTTCACGGGTGATGTGTGGATTCGAAAGCCCACACATCCCTTAGGGACTGAGAAATCATCCACCAACTGCTGTCACGGGTGACGCCTGGATTCGAAATCATCCAGGAACTGCTGTCACGGGTGACGCGTGGATTCAAGAGCCGACACAGCCCCTAGGGACTCAGAAATCATCCACGAACTGCTGTCACGGGTGACGAGTGGATTCGACATCCGACACAGCCCCTAGGGACTCAGAAATCATCCAGGAACTTCAAACACGGATGACGAGTGGATTCGACAACCGACACAGCCCCTAGGGACTCAGAAATCAGCCAGGAACTGCTGTGACGGATGACGAGTGGATTTAAAATCCGACACAGCCCTAGGGACTCAAAAATCATCCACCAACTGCTGTCACGGGTGATGCCTGGATTCGAAATCATCCTGGAACTGCTGTCACGGGTGACGAGTGGATTCGAAATCCGACACAGCCCTAGGGACTCAGAAATCGTCTTGGAACTGCTATCATGGGTGACGTGTGCATTAGACAACCGACACAGCCCTAGGGACTCAAAAATCATCCATGAACTGTTGTCACGCGTGACGCGTGGATTCGACAGCCCACACAGCCTTAGGGACTGAGAAATCATCGAGGAACTCTAGCACGAGTAACCCGTGGATTCGACAGCCGACACAGCCCCTAGGGGCGGAGAAATTATCTACGAACTGCTGTCACGGGTGATGAGTGGATTCGACAGTCGACACAGCCCCTAGGGACTCAGAAATCATCGACCTACTGCTTTCACGGGTGACGCGTGGATTCGAGAGCCGACAGAGCCCCTAGGGTCTCAGAAATCATCCACGAACTGCTGTCACGGGTGACGCGTGGATTCGACATCCGACACAGCCCCTAGGGACTCAGAAATCATCCAGGAACTTCAAACACGGATGACGAGTGGATTCGACAACCGACACAGCCCCTAGGGACTCAGAAATCAGCCAGGAACTGCTGTGACGGATGACGAGTGGATTTGAAATCCGACATAGCCCTAGGGACTCAAAAATCATCCACCAACTGCTGTCACGGGTGACGCCTAGATTCGAAATCATCCAGGAACTGCTGTCACGGGTGACGCCTGGATTCGAAATCATCCAGGAACTGCTGTCACGGGTGACGAGTGGATTCGAAATCCGACACAGCCCTAGGGACTCAGAAATCATCCAGGAACTGCTGTCACGGGTGACGTGTGCATTCGACATCCGACACAGCCCCTAGGGACTCAGAAATCAACCAGGAACTGCTGCCACGGGTGACGAGTGCATTCGACAACCGACACAGCCCATAGGGACTCAGAAATCATCCAGGAACTGCTGTGCGGGTGACGATTGGAGTAGACAACCGACACAGCCCCTAGGGACTCAGAAATCATCCACGAACTGCTGTCACGGGTGACGAGTGCATTCGACATTCTACACAGCCTCTAGGGACTCAGAAATCATCGACGTACTGCTTTCATGGGTGACGCGTGGATTCGAGAGCCGACACAGCCCTTAGGGACTCAGAAATCGTCCACGAACTGCTGTCACGGGTGAAGCGTGGATTCGACATCCGACACAGCCCCTAGGGACTCAGAAATTGTCCATGAACTGCTGTCACGGGTGACGCGTGGATTCGACATCCGACACAGGCCCTAGGGACTCAGAAATCATCCAGGAACTGCTGTGACGGGTGACGAGTGGATTCGAAATCTGACACAGTCCTAGGGACTCAGAAATCATCCACCAACAACTGTCACGAGTGACGCCTGGATTCGAAATCATCCAGGAACTGCTGTCACGGGTGACGAGTGGATTCGACAGTCGACACAGCCCCTAGGGACTCAGAAATCATCGACGTACTGCTTTCACGGGTGATGTGTGGATTCGAAAGCCCACACATCCCTTAGGGACTGAGAAATCATCCACCAACTGCTGTCACGGGTGACGCCTGGATTCGAAATCATCCAGGAACTGCTGTCACGGGTGACGCGTGGATTCAAGAGCCGACACAGCCCCTAGGGACTCAGAAATCATCCACGAACTGTTGTCACGGGTGACGCGTGGATTCGACATCCGACACAGCCCCTAGGGACTCAGAAATCATCCAGGAACTTCAAACACGGATGACGAGTGGATTCGACAACCGACACAGCCCCTAGGGACTCCGAAATCAGCCAGGAACTGCTGTGACGGATGACGAGTGGATTTAAAATCCGACACAGCCCTAGGGACTCAAAAATCATCCACCAACTGCTGTCACGGGTGATGCCTGGATTCGAAATCATCCTGGAACTGCTGTCACGGGTGACGAGTGGATTCGAAATCCGACACAGCCCTAGGGACTCAGAAATCGTCTTGGAACTGCTATCATGGGTGACGTGTGCATTAGACAACCGACACAGCCCTAGGGACTCAGAAATCATCCATGAACTGTTGTCACGCGTGACGCGTGGATTCGACAGCCCACACAGCCTTAGGGACTGAGAAATCATCGAGGAACTCTAGCACGAGTAACCCGTGGATTCGACAGCCGACACAGCCCCTAGGGGCGGAGAAATTATCTACGAACTGCTGTCACGGGTGACGAGTGGATTCGACAGTCGACACAGCCCCTAGGGACTCAGAAATCATCGACCTACTGCTTTCACGGGTGACGCGTGGATTCGAGAGCCGACAGAGCCCCTAGGGACTCAGAAATCATCCACGAACTGCTGTCACGGGTGACGCGTGGATTCGACATCCGACACAGCCCCTAGGGACTCAGAAATCATCCAGGAACTTCAAACACGGATGACGAGTGGATTCGACAACCGACACAGCCCCTAGGGACTCAGAAATCAGCCAGGAACTGCTGTGACGGATGACGAGTGGATTTGAAATCCGACATAGCCCTAGGGACTCAAAAATCATCCACCAACTGCTGTCACGGGTGACGCCTAGATTCGAAATCATCCAGGAACTGCTGTCACGGGTGACGCCTGGATTCGAAATCATCCAGGAACTGCTGTCACGGGTGACGAGTGGATTCGAAATCCGAAACAGCCCTAGGGACTCAGAAATCATCCAGGAACTGCTGTCACGGGTGACGTGTGCATTCGACATCCGACACAGCCCCTAGGGACTCAGAAATCATCCAGGAACTGCTGTCACGGGTGACGAGTGCATTCGACAACCGACACAGCCCATAGGGACTCAGAAATCATCCAGGAACTGCTGTGCGGGTGACGATTGGAGTAGACAACCGACACAGCCCCTAGGGACTCAGAAATCATCCACGAACTGCTGTCACGGGTGACGAGTGCATTCGACATTCGACACAGCCTCTAGGGACTCAGAAATCATCGACGTACTGCTTTCATGGGTGACACGTGGATTCGAGAGCCGACACAGCCCGTAGGGACTCAGAAATCGTCCACGAACTGCTGTCACGGGTGAAGCGTGGATTCGACATCCGACACAGCCCCTAGGGACTCAGAAATTGTCCATGAACTGCTGTCACGGGTGACGCTTGGATTCGACATCCGACACAGGCCCTAGGGACTCAGAAATCATCCAGGAACTGCTGTGACGGGTGACGAGTGGATTCGAAATCTGACACAGTCCTAGGGACTCAGAAATCATCCACCAACAACTGTCACGGGTGACGCCTGGATTCGAAATCATCCAGGAACTGCTGTCACGAGTGACGAGTGGATTCGACAGTCGACACAGCCCCTAGGGACTCAGAAATCATCGACGTACTGCTTTCACGGGTGACGCGTCGATTCGAGAGCCGACACAGCCCCTAGGGATGGAGAAATCATCGACGAACTGCTGTCACGGGTGACGAGTGGATTCGACATCCGACACAGCCCCTAGGGACTCAGAAATCATCCAGGAACTTCAAACACGGATGACGAGTGGATTCGACAACCGACACAGCCCCTAGGGACTCAGAAATCAGCCAGGAACTGCTGTGACGGATGACGAGTGGATTTAAAATCCGACACAGCCCTAGGGACTCAAAAATCATCCACCAACTGCTGTCACGGGTGATGCCTGGATTCGAAATCATCCTGGAACTGCTGTCACGGGTGACGAGTGGATTCGAAATCCGACACAGCCCTAGGGACTCAGAAATCGTCTTGGAACTGCTATCATGGGTGACGTGTGCATTAGACAACCGACACAGCCCTAGGGACTCAGAAATCATCCATGAACTGTTGTCACGCGTGACGCGTGGATTCGACAGCCCACACAGCCTTAGGGACTGAGAAATCATCGAGGAACTCTAGCACGAGTAACCCGTGGATTCGACAGCCGACACAGCCCCTAGGGGCGGAGAAATTATCTACGAACTGCTGTCACGGGTGACGAGTGGATTCGACAGTCGACACAGCCCCTAGGGACTCAGAAATCATCGACCTACTGCTTTCACGGGTGACGCGTGGATTCGAGAGCCGACAGAGCCCCTAGGGACTCAGAAATCATCCACGAACTGCTGTCACGGGTGACGAGTGGATTCGACATCCGACACAGCCCCTAGGGACTCATAAATCATCCAGGAACTTCAAACACGGATGACGAGTGGATTCGACAACCGACACAGCCCCTAGGGACTCAGAAATCAGCCAGGAACTGCTGTGACGGATGACGAGTGGATTTGAAATCCGACATAGCCCTAGGGACTCAAAAATCATCCACCAACTGCTGTCACGGGTGACGCCTAGATTCGAAATCATCCAGGAACTGCTGTCACGGGTGACGCCTGGATTCGAAATCATCCAGGAACTGCTGTCACGGGTGACGAGTGGATTCGAAATCCGACACAGCCCTAGGGACTCAGAAATCATCCAGGAACTGCTGTCACGGGTGACGTGTGCATTCGACATCCGACACAGCCCCTAGGGACTCAGAAATCATCGACGTACTGCTTTCACGGGTGACGCGTCGATTCGAGAGCCGACACAGCCCCTAGGGATGGAGAAATCATCGACGAACTGCTGTCACGGGTGACGAGTGGATTCGACATCCGACACAGCCCCTAGGGACTCAGAAATCATCCAGGAACTTCAAACACGGATGACGAGTGGATTCGACAACCGACACAGCCCCTAGGGACTCAGAAATCAGCCAGGAACTGCTGTGGCGGATGACGAGTGGATTTAAAATCCGACACAGCCCTAGGGACTCAAAAATCATCCACCAACTGCTGTCACGGGTGATGCCTGGATTCGAAATCATCCTGGAACTGCTGTCACGGGTGACGAGTGGATTCGAAATCCGACACAGCCCTAGGGACTCAGAAATCGTCTTGGAACTGCTATCATGGGTGACGTGTGCATTAGACAACCGACACAGCCCTAGGGACTCAGAAATCATCCATGAACTGTTGTCACGCGTGACGCGTGGATTCGACAGCCCACACAGCCTTAGGGACTGAGAAATCATCGAGGAACTCTAGCACGAGTAACCCGTGGATTCGACAGCCGACACAGCCCCTAGGGGCGGAGAAATTATCTACGAACTGCTGTCACGGGTGACGAGTGGATTCGACAGTCGACACAGCCCCTAGGGACTCAGAAATCATCGACCTACTGCTTTCACGGGTGACGCGTGGATTCGAGAGCCGACAGAGCCCCTAGGGACTCAGAAATCATCCACGAACTGCTGTCACGGGTGACGAGTGGATTCGACATCCGACACAGCCCCTAGGGACTCATAAATCATCCAGGAACTTCAAACACGGATGACGAGTGGATTCGACAACCGACACAGCCCCTAGGGACTCAGAAATCAGCCAGGAACTGCTGTGACGGATGACGAGTGGATTTGAAATCCGACATAGCCCTAGGGACTCAAAAATCATCCACCAACTGCTGTCACGGGTGACGCCTAGATTCGAAATCATCCAGGAACTGCTGTCACGGGTGACGCCTGGATTCGAAATCATCCAGGAACTGCTGTCACGGGTGACGAGTGGATTCGAAATCCGACACAGCCCTAGGGACTCAGAAATCATCCAGGAACTGCTGTCACGGGTGACGTGTGCATTCGACATCCGACACAGCCCCTAGGGACTCAGAAATCATCGACGTACTGCTTTCACGGGTGACGCGTCGATTCGAGAGCCGACACAGCCCCTAGGGATGGAGAAATCATCGACGAACTGCTGTCACGGGTGACGAGTGGATTCGACATCCGACACAGCCCCTAGGGACTCAGAAATCATCCAGGAACTTCAAACACGGATGACGAGTGGATTCGACAACCGACACAGCCCCTAGGGACTCAGAAATCAGCCAGGAACTGCTGTGACGGATGACGAGTGGATTTAAAATCCGACACAGCCCTAGGGACTCAAAAATCATCCACCAACTGCTGTCACGGGTGATGCCTGGATTCGAAATCATCCTGGAACTGCTGTCACGGGTGACGAGTGGATTCGAAATCCGACACAGCCCTAGGGACTCAGAAATCGTCTTGGAACTGCTATCATGGGTGACGTGTGCATTAGACAACCGACACAGCCCTAGGGACTCAGAAATCATCCATGAACTGTTGTCACGCGTGACGCGTGGATTCGACAGCCCACACAGCCTTAGGGACTGAGAAATCATCGAGGAACTCTAGCACGAGTAACCCGTGGATTCGACAGCCGACACAGCCCCTAGGGGCGGAGAAATTATCTACGAACTGCTGTCACGGGTGACGAGTGGATTCGACAGTCGACACAGCCCCTAGGGACTCAGAAATCATCGACCTACTGCTTTCACGGGTGACGCGTGGATTCGAGAGCCGACAGAGCCCCTAGGGACTCAGAAATCATCCACGAACTGCTGTCACGGGTGACGCGTGGATTCGACATCCGACACAGCCCCTAGGGACTCAGAAATCATCCAGGAACTTCAAACACGGATGACGAGTGGATTCGACAACCGACACAGCCCCTAGGGACTCAGAAATCAGCCAGGAACTGCTGTGACGGATGACGAGTGGATTTGAAATCCGACATAGCCCTAGGGACTCAAAAATCATCCACCAACTGCTGTCACGGGTGACGCCTAGATTCGAAATCATCCAGGAACTGCTGTCACGGGTGACGCCTGGATTCGAAATCATCCAGGAACTGCTGTCACGGGTGACGAGTGGATTCGAAATCCGACACAGCCTTAGGGACTCAGAAATCATCCAGGAACTGCTGTCACGGGTGACGTGTGCATTCGACATCCGACACAGCCCCTAGGGACTCAGAAATCATCCAGGAACTGCTGTCACGGGTGACGAGTGCATTCGACAACCGACACAGCCCATAGGGACTCAGAAATCATCCAGGAACTGCTGTGCGGGTGACGATTGGAGTAGACAACCGACACAGCCCCTAGGGACTCAGAAATCATCCACGAACTGCTGTCACGGGTGACGAGTGCATTCGACATTCGACACAGCCTCTAGGGACTCAGAAATCATCGACGTACTGCTTTCATGGGTGACGCGTGGATTCGAGAGCCGACACAGCCCTTAGGGACTCAGAAATCGTCCACGAACTGCTGTCACGGGTGAAGCGTGGATTCGACATCCGACACAGCCCCTAGGGACTCAGAAATCAGCCAGGAACTGCTGTGACGGATGACGAGTGGATTTGAAATCCGACATAGCCCTAGGGACTCAAAAATCATCCACCAACTGCTGTCACGGGTGACGCCTAGATTCGAAATCATCCAGGAACTGCTGTCACGGGTGACGCCTGGATTCGAAATCATCCAGGAACTGCTGTCACGGGTGACGAGTGGATTCGAAATCCGACACAGCCCTAGGGACTCAGAAATCATCCAGGAACTGCTGTCACGGGTGACGTGTGCATTCGACATCCGACACAGCCCCTAGGGACTCAGAAATCATCGACGTACTGCTTTCACGGGTGACGCGTCGATTCGAGAGCCGACACAGCCCCTAGGGATGGAGAAATCATCGACGAACTGCTGTCACGGGTGACGAGTGGATTCGACATCCGACACAGCCCCTAGGGACTCAGAAATCATCCAGGAACTTCAAACACGGATGACGAGTGGATTCGACAACCGACACAGCCCCTAGGGACTCAGAAATCAGCCAGGAACTGCTGTGACGGATGACGAGTGGATTTAAAATCCGACACAGCCCTAGGGACTCAAAAATCATCCACCAACTGCTGTCACGGGTGATGCCTGGATTCGAAATCATCCTGGAACTGCTGTCACGGGTGACGAGTGGATTCGAAATCCGACACAGCCCTAGGGACTCAGAAATCGTCTTGGAACTGCTATCATGGGTGACGTGTGCATTAGACAACCGACACAGCCCTAGGGACTCAGAAATCATCCATGAACTGTTGTCACGCGTGACGCGTGGATTCGACAGCCCACACAGCCTTAGGGACTGAGAAATCATCGAGGAACTCTAGCACGAGTAACCCGTGGATTCGACAGCCGACACAGCCCCTAGGGGCGGAGAAATTATCTACGAACTGCTGTCACGGGTGACGAGTGGATTCGACAGTCGACACAGCCCCTAGGGACTCAGAAATCATCGACCTACTGCTTTCACGGGTGACGCGTGGATTCGAGAGCCGACAGAGCCCCTAGGGACTCAGAAATCATCCACGAACTGCTGTCACGGGTGACGAGTGGATTCGACATCCGACACAGCCCCTAGGGACTCATAAATCATCCAGGAACTTCAAACACGGATGACGAGTGGATTCGACAACCGACACAGCCCCTAGGGACTCAGAAATCAGCCAGGAACTGCTGTGACGGATGACGAGTGGATTTGAAATCCGACATAGCCCTAGGGACTCAAAAATCATCCACCAACTGCTGTCACGGGTGACGCCTAGATTCGAAATCATCCAGGAACTGCTGTCACGGGTGACGCCTGGATTCGAAATCATCCAGGAACTGCTGTCACGGGTGACGAGTGGATTCGAAATCCGACACAGCCCTAGGGACTCAGAAATCATCCAGGAACTGCTGTCACGGGTGACGTGTGCATTCGACATCCGACACAGCCCCTAGGGACTCAGAAATCATCGACGTACTGCTTTCACGGGTGACGCGTCGATTCGAGAGCCGACACAGCCCCTAGGGATGGAGAAATCATCGACGAACTGCTGTCACGGGTGACGAGTGGATTCGACATCCGACACAGCCCCTAGGGACTCAGAAATCATCCAGGAACTTCAAACACGGATGACGAGTGGATTCGACAACCGACACAGCCCCTAGGGACTCAGAAATCAGCCAGGAACTGCTGTGGCGGATGACGAGTGGATTTAAAATCCGACACAGCCCTAGGGACTCAAAAATCATCCACCAACTGCTGTCACGGGTGATGCCTGGATTCGAAATCATCCTGGAACTGCTGTCACGGGTGACGAGTGGATTCGAAATCCGACACAGCCCTAGGGACTCAGAAATCGTCTTGGAACTGCTATCATGGGTGACGTGTGCATTAGACAACCGACACAGCCCTAGGGACTCAGAAATCATCCATGAACTGTTGTCACGCGTGACGCGTGGATTCGACAGCCCACACAGCCTTAGGGACTGAGAAATCATCGAGGAACTCTAGCACGAGTAACCCGTGGATTCGACAGCCGACACAGCCCCTAGGGGCGGAGAAATTATCTACGAACTGCTGTCACGGGTGACGAGTGGATTCGACAGTCGACACAGCCCCTAGGGACTCAGAAATCATCGACCTACTGCTTTCACGGGTGACGCGTGGATTCGAGAGCCGACAGAGCCCCTAGGGACTTAGAAATCATCCACGAACTGCTGTCACGGGTGACGAGTGGATTCGACATCCGACACAGCCCCTAGGGACTCATAAATCATCCAGGAACTTCAAACACGGATGACGAGTAGATTCGACAACCAACACAGCCCCTAGGGACTCAGAAATCAGCCAGGAACTGCTGTGACGGATGACGAGTGGATTTGAAATCCGACATAGCCCTAGGGACTCAAAAATCATCCACCAACTGCTGTCACGGGTGACGCCTAGATTCGAAATCATCCAGGAACTGCTGTCACGGGTGACGCCTGGATTCGAAATCATCCAGGAACTGCTATCACGGGTGACGAGTGGATTCGAAATCCGACACAGCCTTAGGGACTCAGAAATCATCCAGGAACTGCTGTCACGGGTGACGTGTGCATTCGACATCCGACACAGCCCCTAGGGACTCAGAAATCATCCAGGAACTGCTGTCACGGGTGACGAGTGCATTCGACAACCGACACAGCCCATAGGGACTCAGAAATCATCCAGGAACTGCTGTGCGGGTGACGATTGGAGTAGACAACCGACACAGCCCCTAGGGACTCAGAAATCATCCACGAACTGCTGTCACGGGTGACGAGTGCATTCGACATTCGACACAGCCTCTAGGGACTCAGAAATCATCGACGTACTGCTTTCATGGGTGACGCGTGGATTCGAGAGCCGACACAGCCCTTAGGGACTCAGAAATCGTCCACGAACTGCTGTCACGGGTGAAGCGTGGATTCGACATCCGACACAGCCCCTAGGGACTCAGAAATTGTCCATGAACTGCTGTCACGGGTGACGCGTGGATTCGACATCCGACACAGGCCCTAGGGACTCAGAAATCATCCAGGAACTGCTGTGACGGGTGACGAGTGGATTCGAAATCTGACACAGTCCTAGGGACTCAGAAATCATCCACCAACAACTGTCACGGGTGACGCCTGGATTCGAAATCATCCAGGAACTGCTGTCACGAGTGACGAGTGGATTCGACAGTCGACACAGCCCCTAGGGACTCAGAAATCATCGACGTACTGCTTTCACGGGTGACGCGTCGATTCGAGAGCCGACACAGCCCCTAGGGATGGAGAAATCATCGACGAACTGCTGTCACGGGTGACGAGTGGATTCGACATCCGACACAGCCATAGGGACTCAGAAATCATCCACGAACTGCTGTCACGGGTGACGCTTTGATTCGACATCCGACACAGCCCCTAGGGACTCAGAAATCATCCAGGAACTGCTGTCACGGGTGACGAGTGGATTCGAAATCCGACACAACCATAGGGACTCAGAAATCATCCAGGAACTGCTGTAACGGGTGACGAGTGGATTCGACATCCGACACAGCCCTAGGGACTCAGAAATCATCCACGACCTGCTGTCACGGGTGACGCGTTGATTCGACATCAGACACAGGCCCTAGGGACTGAGAAATCAGCAACGAACTGCTGTCACGGGTGACGCCTGGATTCGACATCCGACACAGCCCCTAGGGACTCAGAAATCATCCACCAACTGCTGTCACGGGTGACGCCTGGATTCGAAATCTGACCCAGGCCCTAGGGACTCAGAAATCATCCAGGAACTGCTGTCACGGGTGACATGTGGATTCGACATCCAACACAGCCCTAGGGACTCAGAAATCATCGACGTACTGCTTTTACGGGTGACGCGTGGATTCGACAGCCAACACAGCCCCTAGGGACTGAGAAATCATCGACGGACTGCTGTCACGCCTAACGCCTTTATTCGACAGCGGACACAGCCCCTAGGGACTGAGAAATCATCGACGCAATGCTGTCACGGGTCATGCATGGATTCGACAGCCGACACAGCCCCAAGGGACTGATAAATCATCAACGAACTGCTATCACGGGTGACGCGTGGATTCGACAGCCGACACAACCCCTTGGGACTCAGAAATCATCCACAACTGCTGTCACGGGTGACACCTGGATTCGAAATCTGACCCAGCCCCTAGGGACTCAGAAATCATCCAAGAACTGCTGTCACGGGTGATGAGTGGATTCGACATCCGACACAGCCCTAAGGACTCAGAAATCATCGACGTGCTCCTGTCACGGTTGACGCCTTGATTCGAAATCTGACCCAGCCCCTAGGGACTCAGAAATCATACAGGAACTGCTGTCACGGGTAACGCGTGGATTCGACAGTCGACACAGCCCCTAGGGACTGATAAATCATCGCCCAACTGCTGTCACGGGTGACGCCTTGATTCGAAATCTGACCCAGCCCCTAGGGACTGAGAAATCATCGACGTAATGCTTTCACGGGTGACACGTGGATTCGAGAGCCGACACAGCCCCTAGGGACTCAGAAATCGTTCACGAACTGCTGTCACGGGTGACGCGTGGATTCGACATCCGACACCGCCCCTAGGGACTTAGAAATCCTCCAGGAACTGCTGTCACGGGTGACAAGTGGATTCGATATCCGACACAGCCCTAGGGACTCAGAAATCATCCACCAACTGCTGTCACGGGTGACACCTGTATTCGAAATCTGACCCAGCCCCTAGGGACTCAGAAATCATCCAGGAACTGCTGTCACGGGTGATGAGTGGATTCGACATCCGACACAGCCCTAGGGACTCAGAAATCATCGACGTGCTCCTGTCACGGTTGACGCCTTGATTCGAAATCTGACCCAGCCCCTAGGGACTCAGAAATCATACAGGAACTGCTGTCACGGGTAACGCGTGGATTCGACAGCAGACACAGCCCTTAGGGACTGATAAATCATCGCCCAACTGCTGTCACGGGTGACGCCTTGATTCGAAATCTGACCCAGCCCCTAGTTACTCAGAAATCATCCAGGAACTGTGTCACGAGTCATGCGTGGATTTGATAGCCAACATAGCCCCTAGGGACTCAGAAATCATCCACGAACTGCTGTCACGGGTGACGCTTTGATTCGACATCGGACACAGGCCCTAGGGACTGAGAAATCAGCAACGAACTGCTGTCACGGGTGACGCCTGGATTCGACATCCAACACAGCCCCTAGGGACTCAGAAATCATCCACCAACTGGTGTCACGGGTGACCCCTGGATTCGAAATCTGAGACAGCCCTAGGGACTCAGAAATCATCCACTAACTGCTGTCACGGGTGACGCCTGGATTCGAAATCTGACCCAGCCCCTAGGGACTCAGAAATCATCCAGGAACTGCTGTCACGGGTGACGTGTGGATTTGACATCCAACACAGCCCTAGGGACTCAGAAATCATCGACGTATTGCTTTTACGAATGACGCGTGGATTCGACATCCGACACAGTCCTAGGGACTCAGAAATCATCCACGAACTGCTGTCACGGGTGACGCTTTGATTCGACATCGGACACAGGCCCTAGGGACTGAGAAATCAGCAACGAACTGCTGTCACGGGTGACGCCTGGATTCGACATCCAACACAGCCCCTAGGGACTCAGAAATCATCCACCAACTGCTGTCACGGGTGACGCCTGGATTCGAAATCTGACCCAGCCCCTAGGGACTCAGAAATCATCCAGGAACTGCTGTCACGGGTGACGTGTGGATTCGACATCCGACATAGCCTCTAGGGACTGAGAAATCATCGACAGACTGCTGTCACGCGTGACGCCTTTATTCGACAGCGGACACAGCCCTACGGACTCAGAAATCATCGACGTACTGCTGTCACGGGTGACGCGTGGATTCGATAGCCGACACAGCCCCTATGGACTCAGAAATCATCAACGGACTGCTGTCACGCGTGACGCCTTTATTCGACAGCGGACACAGCCCCTAGGGACTGAGAAATCATCGACGCAAGGCTGTCACGGGTCACGCGTGGAGTCGACACCCGACACAGCCCCTAGGGAATCAGAAATCACCCACGAACTGCTGTCACGGGTGACGCGTGGACTCGACAGCCGACACAACCCCTTGGGACTCAGAAATCATCCACAACTGCTGTCACGGGTGACGCGTGGATTCGACATCCGACACAGCCCCTAGGGACTCAGAAATCATCCAGGAACTGCTGTCACGCGTGACGAATGGATTCGGAATCCGACACAGCCCTTGGGTCTCAGAAATCATCCACCAACTGCTGTCACGGGTGACGCCTGGATTCGAAATCTGATCCAGCCCCAGGGACTCAGAAATCATCCAGGAACTGCTGTCACGGGTGACGTGTGGATTCAACATCCGACACAGCCCTAGGGACTTAGAAATCATCGACGTACTGCTGTCACGGGTTACACGTGGATTCGACAGCTGACACAGCCCCTAGGGACTGAGAAATCATCGATGGACTGCTGTCACGCGTGACACATTTATTTGACAACGGACACAGCCCCTAGGGACTGAGAAATCATCGGCGCAATGCTGTCACGAATCACGCGTGGATTCGACAGCCGACACAGCCCCAAGGGACTGATAAATCATCAACGAACTGCTATCACGGGTGACGCGTGGATTCGACAGCCGCCACAGCTCCTTGGGACTCAAAAATCGTCCACGAACTGCTGTCACGGGTAACGCGTGGATTCGACACCCGACACAGCCCCTAGGGACTGAGAAAACTTCGACGAACTGCTGTCACGCCTGACTCGTGTATTCGACAGCCCACACAGCCCCCAGGGACTGAGAAATCATCAACGAACTGCTGTCACGGGTGACGCGTGGATTCGACAGCCGACACAGCCCCTAGGGACTCACAAAGCATCCACGAACTGCTGACACGGGTGACGCGTGGATTTGACATCCGACACAGCCCTAGGGACTCAGAAATCATCGACCAACTGCTATCACGTGAGACGTGTGGATTCGATAGTGGACACAGCCCCTACGGAGTAAGAAATAATCGACGAACTGCTGTCACGGGTACCTTTTGGATTCGACAGCCGACACAACCCCTAGGAATAAGAAATCATCCACGAACTGCTGTCACGGGTGATGCGTGTATTCGACAGCTCACAGAGCCCCTAGGGAATAAGAAATCATCGACGAACTGCTGTCACGGGTGATGCGTGTATTCGACAGCAGACACAGCCCCTACAGACTGAGAAATCATCGACGAACTGTTGTCACGGGTACCTCTTGGATTCGACAGCCGACACAGCCCCTAGGGAATAACTAATCATCCACGAACTGCTGTCACGGGTGACGCGTGTATTCGACAGCCCGCACAGCCCCTAGGGAATAAGAAATCATCGACGAACTGCTGTCACGGGTGATGCGTGTATTCGACAGCGGACACAGCCCCTAGGGACCAAGAAATCATCGACCAACGGCTGTCACTGGTGACGCGTGGATTCGACAGCCGACACAGCCCCTACGGACTGAGAAATCATCGACGAACTGCTGCCACGGGTAACGCCTGGATTCGACATCCCACACATCCCTTAGGGTCTGAGAAATCATCGAGGAACTGCTGTCACGGGTGACGTGTGGATTCGACAGCGGACACAGCCCCTTGGGACCGAGAAATCATCAACCAACTGCTGTCACTGGTTACGCGTGGATTCGACCGCCGACACAGCCTCTTGGGACTCAGAAACCGTCCACCAACTGCTGTCAAGGGTGACGCTTGGATTCGACAGCCGACACAGCCCTAGGGACTGAGCAATCATCGACCAACTGCTGTCACGTGAGACGTGTGGATTCAATAGTGGACACAGCCCCTACGGACTGAGAAATCATCGACGAACTGCTGTCACGGGTACCTTTTGGATTTGACAGCCAACACAACCCTTAGGGAATAAGAAATCATCCACGAACTGCTGTCACGGGTGACGCGTGTATTCGACAGCCCACACAGCCCCTTGGGAATAAGTAATCATCGACGAACTACTGTCACGGGTGATGCGTGTATGCGACAGCGGACACAGCCCCTACGGACTGAGAAATCATCGACGAACTGCTGTCACGGGTACCTCTTGGATTCGACAGCCGATACAACCCCTAGGGAATAAGAAATCATCGATGAACTGCTATCACGGGTGATGCATGTATTTGACAGCGGAAACAGCCCCTAGGGACCGAGAAATCATCGAGCAACGGCTGTCACTGGTGGCGCGTGGATTCGACAGCCGACACAGCCCCTACGGACTGAGAAATCATCGACGAACTGATGTCACGGGTAACGCGTGGATTCGATAGCCGACACAGCCCCTAGGGACTGTTAAATCATCGACGTATTGCTGTCATGGGTGACGCATGGATTTAAGAGCCGACACAGCACCTAGGGACTAAGAAATCATCCACGAACTGCCGTCACGGGTGACGCGGACTGAGAAATCATCAACGAACTGCCGTCACGGGTGACGTGTGGATTCGACATACGACACAGCCCTAGGGACTTAGAAATCATCCACGAACTACTGTCACGCGTGACACATGGATTCGACAGCCCACACATCCCTTAGGGACTGAGAAATCATCGAGGAACTCTGGCACGAGTGACGTGTGGATTCGACAGCGGACACAGCCCCTCGGGACCGAGAAATCATCGACCAACTGCTGTCACTGGTGACGCGTGGATTCGAGAGCCGACACAGCCCCTAGGGACTCAGAAACCGTCCACCAACTGCTGTCAAGAATAACGCGTGGATTCGACAGCCGACACAGCCCCTAGGGACTCACAAATCATCCACGAACTGCTGTCACGGGTGACGCGTGGATTCGACAGCCGACATAGCCCCTAGGGACTGAGAAATCATCAACGAACTGCTGTCACGGGTGACGGGTGGATTCGATAGCCGACACAGCCCCTAGGGACTCATAAATCATCCACGAACTGCTGTCACGTGTGACGCATGGATTCGACAGCCGACACAGCCCCTAGGGACTCAGAAATCATCCACCAACTGCTGTCACGGGTGACGGGTGGATTCGACAGCCGACACAGCCCCTAGGGACTCATAAATCATCCACCAACTACTGTCATGGGTGACGCCTGGATTCGACATCTGATACAGCCCCTAGGGACTCAGAAATCATCCAGGAACTGCTGTCACGGGTGACGTGTGGATTCGACATCCGACACAGCCCTAGGGACTCAGAAATCATCCACCAACTGCTGTCACGGGTGACGCCTGGATTCGACATCCCACACAGCCCCAAGGGACTCAGAAATCATCCACGAACTGTTGTCACAGGTGACACGTGTATTTGACAGCGGACACAGCCCCTACAGACTGAGAAATCACCGACCAACTACTGTCACTGGTGACGCGTGGATTCGACAGCCTACACAGACCCTAGGGACTCAGAAACCGTCCATGTAAACACCCAAGAGAAAATATAGGTATATATATAAATTGATGATGTAGTTTTTGCTGCAGATTTCATGATCGGCAGCGACGCAGTTTTCGCTGCCGATCTGAGTTTTGGCTGCCGATTTCAGGATCGGCAGCGGCGCAGTTTTCGCTGCCGATTCCTGCATCGAAAGTGACGCAGTTACTGTTCAAAAAAAAAACCGGGTTGTTACAGTTGGTATCAGAGCCTTTGGTCTGGATCCTGAGGATCACTGATAATTGCATTGCTATGGTGAAATTTCAGGATGGTACGCACCTGGCGAGGGACACGAACTGAGCCGCCCTCCTTAGAAAGTAGGGGCGGGAACCAAGGTGCCCAAGGTTGGCAAGACGAAGATCCCTTGGATGATACGGCATCTCATGCTCTGATAATACCACCCGAAACCTTGCAGGGGGAAACTGCGGGAGCAGCGGAAGGCGGGAGGCCTAACCAGACAGAGGGAGTACCCCCAGTTGCAGTAGAGCAGCCGAAAAGATCAGAAGCACCACCATCGACTATTCCAACTGGTGTGCCCCCACAATATGTAGATGCGGGACTCCTTGTACAAATAGTTAAAGCAGTGATGGAGGGCATGGCTGGTTCGGCGACACAAACAACTCCCACCACACAAATTCCACAGGCAACCCCTATGACTAGCATGACCACGGATAACATGGTGCCACTGGTACGACTAGTCAAGAGTATGAGGGAAATGGGCTGTGAACCATATATGGGGGAACAAGATGCAGAGATAGCTGGACGATGGATTCGGAAGGTAGAAAAGACCATGATTCAAATAAGCATACCCGAGGGTTTGAGGGTAAATTGTGCAACCCAGTTACTGTCTGAAAGGGCCATGACATGGTGGGAAACAGTTCAGTTGAGGCGTGCAACCGAGACACTAACCTGAAGTGATTTCAAGACAGAGTTTGAGATTCAGTTTTATTCCAGGTACCATCGCAAGGTGAAAGAACAAGAGTTCTTGGCATTAAAGCAGGGGGATATGTCGGTATTGGAGTATGAAAGGAGGTTCCATGATCTCTCATTGTTCGCCCCACACTGTGTGCCGACAGAGGAACATATGATTGAGAAGTTGAGAGATGGTTTGCGACAGGATTTGAGACAAGGATTGATCACCTTACGGTTTAAATCTGTGAGAGAGTTGATTGAGGCTGCCCAAGCTCTAGAGGCTTGCATTGGAGAAAGCCAAGGGGGACATCAGGGTATAGGCAAAAAGAGAGAGGGGGACTATTTCAGCGGCAGACCACCACTCCCGAAGAAAGGAAAAAGTGGAGTGTTTGAGCAGTACAGGAAAAAGGAGGTTTGATGTTTCCGCCTCACCAACAGTCAAGTGGGAGAGTGATGGTTGGACAGTCGCACTCGAGGGAAAACTCTTCAACTGGGACCGGGGACCGCAAGGGTGTTGACTACCCTTTTGTAGGAAATGTGGACAAAAACACCCTGGGGACTGCTTAGTTTCCCCCGGGCAATGCTTTGTGTGCAGAGGAGAAGGTCATAGGTGGAGGAATTGCCAGTATTTGAGTCAAGGGTGTCATTACTGTGGTGGAAGAGGTCATTTCAAGAGGGACTGCCCTAAAAGGAACACTGGACAGGTACAAAGCTATAGGCAGCCCAGTCAGAGCCACCAACAGTCAGTCACCGTGAATAGGCCAGTGAGATCTTCTCAATCAGGAGCAAACTCCAGTCGAGGGAGACCGAGAGCACAAAATGATCGGACCCCGGGGAGGGTCTTCCACCTGACACAGGAGGAGGACAGGGCTGCATCAGATGTGGTGGCAGGTACACTACTATAAAATGATTTTAATGTGCATGTGTTGTTTGATCCGGGTGCCACCCACTCATTCATTGCTAAGAGAATTGTCACTAAACTGGGAAAGGGAGTAGAAATAGTAGAGAAGGGATTCTTAATTGGAACTCCAATGGGAAACATGGTGGAAACAAATATTGTGTATGTGGATGTGGGGGTTAGTCTATCTGGGTATGAAACAGAAGTAGACTTGATTCCCTTAGAGCTGCATGATTTTGACATAATCCTAGGCATGAATTGGTTGAGTAAATACAAGGCTCTCATAGATTGTTATGCTAAAACTGTTACTTTCCAAACCCCTAAGGGTGAGAGGATGATTTTTGAAGGAGAGAGAATTCTCAAACCGATTGCCTTAATATCAGTTGTAACAGCCCAAAAACTTTTAAGAAAGGGATGTATGGGATACCTCGCATACATCTTAAACTCTGATGATGAAGGTCCACGACTGAAGGATATTCCCGTGGTGAAGGAATTCCCAGATGTGTTTCCCGAAGAACTACCGGGACTACCCCCAGAGCAAGAGGTGGAGGTGTCCATAGACACTTTTCCTGGAGTCCCACCCATAGCCCAACAACCTTACCGGATGGCTCCAGCAGAACTGAACGAGTTAAAGACTCAACTACAAGAATTGTTAGACAAAGGGTTTATACGGCCCAGTAATTCCCCTTGGGGAGCACCAGTCCTATTTGTAAGAAAGAAAGATGGAACCCATAGACTTTGTATTGACTATCGGCAGTTGAACAAAATAACAATGAAAAACAAGTATCTGTTACCTCGGATAGATGATTTGTTCGATCAATTAAAGGGGACGAGGGCATTTTCGAAGATAGATCTGAGATCAGGGTACTATCAGATGAAGATTAAAGAAGCGGATGTAGCAAAGACCGCATTTAGAACTCGTTACGGACACTATGAATTTTTGGTGCTACCGTTCGGGTTGACAAACGCCCCAGCCCTCTTCATGGACTTGATGAATCGGGTTTTCGAACCGTACCTTGATAAGTTTGTGGTGGTATTCATTGATGATATATTGGTGTACTCGAATTCTTTCGAGGAGCACGAAGAGCACTTGAGGCAAACCTTACAAACCTTGAGAGATCACCAATTATATGCAAAACTAAGTAAATGTGAATTTTGGCTGAAGAGAGTGACGTTTCTAGGACACGTCATTTCAGCTGAAGGTGTTTTCGTAGACCCCCAAAAAGTCGAAGCAGTCTTGAAATGGGAAAGACCGACTTCGGTCACCGAAATACGTAGCTTCCTGGGACTTGCAGGATACTATCAGAGGTTTATTGAAGGTTTTTCCCTGATTGCTACCCCTTTGACCTAGCTAACTAGGAAGAATAAGAAATGGGTGTGGTCGGAAGAATGTGAGAAAAGCTTCCAAGAATTGAAGAGGAGGCTCACCACTGCTCCAGTGTTAACCCTTCCCTCAGGGACCGAAGGTTTTGTGGTATATAGTGATGCTTCGGGGAAGGGATTGGGGTGTGTTCTGATGCAACATGGGAAGGTGATCGCCTATGCATCAAGACAGTTAAAGACTCATGAGGAGAACTACCCGGTGCACGACCTGGAGTTGGCTGCTGTAGTATTTGCCTTGAGGATATGGAGACACTATTTGTATGGGTCTCAAACCCAAATTTTTACTGATCATAAGAGCCTGAAGTATCTGATGTCGCAAAAGGAGTTGAACATGCGACAAAGAAGGTGGATAGAGCTCATTAAGGATTATGATTGCACCATAGAATACCACCCGGGAAAAGCAAACGTGGTGGCAGATGCCCTCAGTCGTAAAAATAAAGCCACCCTGGGAAGGTTAACAGTGGGAAAGGAGCGGCAATTGGTGGAATTGAAAGAGATGGGTGTAGATTTGGACATTAATGCCGGAGGTGGGTTGGTAGCCCAACTATTGGTGCGACCAACGTATCGGGAACAGATACTACAAGCCCAATTCCATGACAAGGTTGGGTCCAAGATGAGGAAGAATGTGGAGGCCAGGGTAGAAATGAAATTCCGAGTGGCGGATGATGGATCCTTGATGATGGGACAACGGTTGTACGTGCCTAATGACGAAACAGTCAAACGAATGGTTCTACAAGAAGCACATGAGTCCAAGTTCTCCATACATCCTGGCAGCACTAAGATGTATCGAGACCTGAAACACCTCTATTGGTGGCCTAATATGAAAAGGAAAATAGGTGAGTATGTGTCAAAGTGTGGGATATGTCAACAAGTCAAGGTTGAACACCAAAGGCAGGGACCATTACAACCATTACAAATTCCAGAGTGGAAGTGGGAGATGATCACCATGGATTTCGTGTCAGGATTTCCCAAAGAGAGGAAAGGAAATGACGCGATATGGGTCATCGTAGATCGGTTGACGAAATCCGCACTATTCTTACCTATAAAGATGACCGACTCGGTGGACAAGCTTGCCAAGATCTACATAAATGAGGTGGTACGGCTTCATGGGATTCCGGTGTCCATTGTATCGGATCGAGATCCCAGGTTCACCTCTCGACTTTGGCCGAGCATACAACAGGCCTTGGGGACAAGATTGGATATGAGCACTACGTTTCACCCTCAAATGGATGGCCAATTAGAAAGAGTCATCCAAGTCTTGGAAGACCTATTACGGGCCTGTGTGCTAGAATTTGGAGGAAACTGGGAGGAACACATGGCATTGGTGGAGTTCACGTATAACAATAGTCACCAAGCCACAATAGGGATGGCCCCATATGAAGCCTTGTATGGTAGGAGGTGCAGAACTCCTTTGTGTTGGGAGGAAATTGGGGATCGGAAGTTATATGGCGCGGAGTTGGTCCAAGTCACCACGGAGAAAGTGAGAACTATCAGGGATCGCATCAAAGCCGCACAGGATAGACAGAAGAAGTATGCTGATGTGAGGAGAAGACCTCTTGAGTTCAGTACGGGGGACCAAGTGTTCCTGAAGGTAGCCCCATGGAAGAACATGTTACGGTTTGGATTGAAAAGGAAGTTGGCTCCCCGCTTCATCGGACCCTTCAAAATCTTACAGCGAGTAGGACCAGTAGCCTACAAAGTGGACTTGCCCCCACAGTTAGCCAAGTTCCATGACGTGTTCCATGTCTCCCTGTTAAGGAAAGCTGACGTGGATCCCGCCCGATTTATACCCCAAGTCCCAGTAGAAGTCAAGGAAGACTTAACACTGGAAATGAGGCCCATAAGGATACTAGATCAGGAAGTGAAGGAGCTACGGAACAAAAAGATCCCCATCGTCAGAATCTTATGGCGAAATGCTCAAATAGAAGAGGAAACTTGGGAGAGGGAGGCTGAGATGAGGAAAAAGTACCCCGATTTATTTGAACTACCAGGTATGAAGAGTGAAACCCCCTTAAATTTCGAGGACGAAATTCATATTAAAGGGGGGGAGAATGTAAACACCCAAGAGAACATATAGGTATATATATAAATTGATGATGCAGTTTTCGCTGCCGATTTCATGATCGGCAACGACGCAGTTTTCGCTGCCGATCTCAGTTTTTGCTGTCGATTTCAAGATCGGCAGCGACGCAGTTTTCGCTGCCGATCTCAGGATCGGCAGCGACTCAGTTTTCACTGCCGATCTCAGTTTTTGTTGCCGATTTCATGATCGGCAGCGACGCAGTTTTTTGCTGCTGATTCCTGCATCGGCAGTGACGTAGTTACTGTTCAAAAATAAAAACCGGGTTGTTACAGTCCACCAACTGATGTCAAGGGTGACGCGTGGATTTGACAGCCGACACAGCCCCTAAGGACTCACAAATCATCCACGAACTGCTGTCACGGGTGACGAGTGGATTCGACAGCCGACACTGCCCCTAGGGACTGAGAAATCATCAACGAACTACTGTCACGTGAGAGGCGTGGATTTGACATCCGACAAAGCCCTTGACACTAAGAAATCATCCACGAATTGCTGTCACGCGCGACGCGTGGATTCGACAGCCCACACATCCCTTAGGGACTGAGAAATCATCGACGAACTGCTGTCAGGGGTGACGCGTGGATTCGACAGCCGACACAGCCCCTAGGGACTTGGAAATCATCGACCAACTGCTCTCACGTGAGACGAGTGGATTCGACATCTGACACAGCCCCTACAGACTCAGAAATCATCCAGGAACTGCTGTCACGGGTGACGCGTGGATTCGACAACCGACACAGCCCCTAGGGACTGAGAAATCCTCGACGTACTGCTGTCACGAGTGACGCGTGGATTCGACAGCCGACACAGCCCCTAGGGACTCAGAAATCATCCACGAACTCCTTTCACGAGTGACGCGTGGATTCGACAGCAAACACAGGCCCTAGGGACTGATAAATCATCGACGTACTGCTGTTACGAGTGACGCGTTGATTCGACAACCGACATACACGTAAGGACTGAGAAATCATCCACGAACTACTCTCACGGGTGACGCGTGGATTCGACATCCAACACAGCCCCTAGGGACTCAGAAATCATTCAGGAACTGTTGTCACGGGTGACGTGTGGATTCGACATCCGACACAACCCTAGGGACTGAGAAATCATCGACGAACTGCTGTCACGGGTCACGCGTCGATTCGACCCCTAGGGACTGAGAAATCATCGACGTACTGCTGTCACGGGTGACGCGTGGATTCGACAGGGGACACAACCCCTAGGGACCGAGAAATCATCGACCAACTGCTGTCACGGGTGACGCGTGTATTCGACAGCCGACACAGCCCCTAGGGACTCAGAAATCATCCCCGAACTGCTGTCACGGGTGACGCGTGGATTTGACATTCAACACAGCGCGTAGGGACTGATAAATCATCAATGTATTGCTGTCACGGGTGACGCGTGGATTCGACAGACGAAACAGCCCCTAGGGACTGAGAAATCATCCACGAACTGTTGTCACGGTTGACGCCTGGATTTGACATCTAACACAGCCCTAAAGACTCAGAAATCATTCATGAACTACTGTCACGGGTGACACGTGGATTCGACAGCCCACACAGTCTCTAGGGAGTGAGAAATCAGGGACGAACTGCTGTCACGGGTGACGCGTGTAGTTGACAGCGGACACAGCCCCTAGGGACACAGAAATAATCGACCAACTGCTGTCACGTGAGACGCATGGATTCAACACAGCCACTAGGGAGTCAGAAATCATCCAGGAACTGCTGTCACGGGTGACGCGTGGATTCGACAGCCGACACAGCCCCTAGGGACTGAGAAATCCTCGATTTACTGCTGTCACGGGTGACGCGTGGATTCGACAGCCGACACAGCCCCTAAGGACTCAGAAATCGTCCACGAACTCCTTTCACGAGTGACGCGTGGATTCGACAGCAAACACAGGCCCTAGGGACTGATAAATCATCGACGTACGGCTGTCACGAGTGACGCGTGAATTCGACAGCCGACATACATGTAAGGACTGAGAAATCATCCACGAACTGCTCTCACGGGTGACGCGTGGATTCGACATACGACACATCCCCTAGGGAAAGAGAAATCAACCACGAACTGCTGTTACGGGTGATGTGTGGATTCGACAGCCGACACTGCCCCTAGGGACTCAGAAATCATCAACGAACTACTGTCACGAGCGATGCATGGATTCGACATCCGACACAACCCTAGAGACCAAGAAATGATTCATGAAGTGCTATCACGCGTGACGCGTGGATTCAACAGCCCACACATCCCTCGGGGACTGAAAAATCATCGAGAAACTCTGGTGCGAGTGACGCGTGGATTCGACAACGGACACAGCCCCTAGGGACCAAGAAATCATCGACCAACTGCTATCACGGGTGACGCGTGTATTCGACAGCCGACAGAGCCCCTAGGGACTCAGAAATCATCCATGAACTGCTGTCACTTGCGACGCGTGTATTCGACAGCCCACACAGCCCCTAGGGACTGAGCTATCATCGACGAACTGCTGTCACGAGCGACGCGTGTATTTGACAGCGGACACAGACCCTATGGACTGAAAAATCATCGACGCACTCCTGTCACGGGTAACGCGTGGATTCGACAGCCGACACAGCCCCTAGGGACTGATAAATCATCGACGAACTGCTGTCACGGGTGACGCGTGGATTCGACAGCCGACACAGCCCCTAGGGACTCAAAAATCATCTACGAACTGTTGTCACGGGTGACGCATGGATTCGACAGCCCACACTGCCCTTAGGGACTGAGAAATCATCGACGTACTGCTGCCCCAGGTGACGCGTGGATTCAACATCCGACACAGCCCTAGGGACTGGGAAATCATCAAGCAACTATGGCACTGGTTACGCGTGGATTCGACAGCGGACACAGCCCCTAGGGACCGAGAAACCATTGACCAACTTCTATCACTGGTGACGCGCGGATTCGACATGCGACACAACCCCTAGGGACTCAGAAATCCTCCACCAACTGCTATCAAGGGTGACGCGTGGATTCGACATCCGACACAGCGCCTAGGGACTCAGAAATCATCCAGGAACTGCTGTCACGGGTGACGCGTGGATTCGACAGCCAACACAGCCTGTAGGGACTGACAAATCATCAACCAACTACTCTCACGGGTGACGCGTGGATTTGACATCCGACACAGCCCCTAGGGACTCAGAAATCATCTAGGAACTGCTGTCACGGGTGATGGGTGGATTTGACCTCCGACACAGCCCTAAGGACTCAGAAATCATCCACGAACTACTGTCACGCGTGACGCGTGGATTCGACAGCCCACACATCCCATAGGGAATGAGAAATCATCGAGGAACTCTAGCACGAGTGACGCGTGGATTCGACAGCGGACACAGCCCCTAGGGACTGAGAAATCATCGACGAACTGCTGTCACGGGTAAGGCGTGGATTCGACAGCCGACACAGCCCCTAGGGACTGAGAAATCATCGACGTACTGCTGTCACGAGTGACGCGTGGATTTGACAGCCGACACGGCCCATAGGGACTGATAAATCATCGACGTACTGCTGTCACGAGTGATGCGTGGATTCAACAGCCGACACAGCCCGTAGGGACTGAGAAATCATCCACGAACTGCTGTCGCGGGTGACACGTGGATTCGACATCCGACACAGCCCGTAGGGACTGAGAAATCATCCACGAACTGCTGTCGCGGGTGACACGTGGATTCGACATCCGACACAGCCCCTAGGGACTCAGAAATCATCCACGAACTGCTGTCACGGGTGACGCGTGGATTCGACAGCCCACACATCCCTTAGGGACTGTGAAATCATCAAGGAACTCTGGCACGAGTGACGCATGGATTCGACAGCGGACACAGCCCTTAGGGACCGACAAATCATCGACCAACTACTGTCACTGGTGACGCGTGGATTCGACAGCCGACACAGCCCCTAGGGACTTAGAAACGTCCACGAACTGCTGTCAAGGGTGAAGCGTTGATTCGACATCCGACACAGCCCCTAGGGACTCAGAAATCATCCAGGAATTGCTGTCACGGATGACGCGTGGATTCGACAGCCGACACAACCCCTAGGGACTGAGAAATCATCGACGTACTGCTGTCACGGGTGACGCGTGGATTCGACAGCCGACATAGCCCCTAGGGACTATGAAATCATCCACCAACTGCTGTCACGGGTAAGGCGTGGATTCGACAGCCGACACAGCCCCTAGGGACTGAGAAATCATCGACGTACTGCTGTCACGGGTGACGCGTGGATTCGACAGCCGACATAGCCCCTAGGGACTATGAAATCATCCACCAACTGCTGTCACGGGTGACATGTGTATTCGACAGCGGACACAGCCCCTACGGACTGAGAAATCATCGACGAACTGCTGTCATGGGTAACGTGTGGATTCGACAGCCGACATAGCCCCTAAGGACTCAGAAATCATCCACGAACTGCTGTCACAAGTGATGCGTGGATTCAACATCCGACACATTTCTATAGGGACTGAGAAATCATCAAGGAACTATGGCACGAGTGACGCGTGGATTCGACAGCAGACACAGCCCCTAGGGACCGACAAATCATCGACCAACTACTGTCACTGGTGACGCGTGGATTCGACAGCCGACACAGCCCCTAGGGAAATGATCCAACGATTGAATGAAAAGTTAGAGCCCTTTTGAGCCGATACTCTTGTCTGGTGCGACCGGACTGCCGCTTCACCGAGTAGCGATTCCATACCTACTCCACGCAAAAACATCCTCCAGAAACTCCTTTAAAAATTGAGGAGTGATCCAACGGTGGGATCAAAAGTTAAGGATTTTTTTAGTCGTTATGCTTATTTGACACGACAAGACCTCCTTTTCACTGAGTAGCGATTCCATTGTTACCTCATAGAAAATAGCTTCTGGAAACTACTTTAGAAATTTGAGCAAGATCCAACGGTCAAATAAAAAGTTAGAGCCATTTTGAGCCGTAACTCTTATGCATCGTGACCGGACCTTTGGTTCACAGAGTAGAGATTCTATAGTGAAAATAAAGAAAACATCTTGCAGAAACTCATGTAAAAATTTAGGAGTAGTCGAACGGTGGGATCAAAAGTTAAGGCGCTTTTGAGCCGTTATGCTGGTCTAGCCCGACGAGACCTCCTCTTCACCAAGTAGCGATTACATGGCTACCATATGGAAAACAGCCTCCGGAAACTACTGTAAAAATTTAAGGACGATCCAACGGTCGGATCAAAAGTTAGTGCTCTTCTAAACCGTTACTTTGGTGCGGCGTGACCAAACCTCCGCTTCACAGAGTAGAGATTCCATGGCTGAAACAAGGAAAATGGCCTCAAGAAACTCATCTAAAAATCTAGGAGTGATCCAACTTGCAGATCAAAAGTTAAGGCCTTTTTGAGCCGTTATGCTGGTCTAGCACGATGAGACCTACTCTTAAACAAGTAATGATTCCATAGCTTCCACATGGGAAACAGCCTCTAGAAACTACTGTAAATATTTGAGCATGATCCAACAGTCAGATCAAAAGTTACAGTCCTTTTGAGCCGTTACTCTAGTCTGGCATGATCAGACCTCTGGTTCACAGAATAGAGATTCCATAGCTAAAACAAAGAAAACAACCTCCAGAAACTCCTGTAAAAATTTAGGAGTGTTCCAACGGTGGGATCAAAAGTTACAGCGCTTTTAAGCCATTTTGCTGGTCTGACCCGATGAGTCCACCTCTTCACCAAGTATCGATTCCATTGCTACAACAAGGAAAATAGCCTCTGGAGAACTACGGTAGAAATTTGATCAAGATCCATGGCTTCCACAAGGGATACAGCCTTCAAAAACTAATGTAAAAATTTGAGGACGATCCCACGGTCGAATCAAAAGTTAGTGCTCTTCTGAACCGTTACTATGGTGCGGCGTGACCAGACCTCCGCTTCACAGAGTAGAGATTTCATGGCTGAAACAAGGAAAATGGCCTCCAGAAACTCCTCTAAAAATCTCAGAGTGATCCAATTGTCAGATCAAAAGTTAAGGCGTTTTTTAGCCGTTATGCTGGTCTGGCACGATGAGACCTACTCTTAAACAAGTAATGATTCCATAGCTTCCACAAGGGAAACAACCTATGGAAACTATTGTAAAAAATTTGAGCACGATCCAACAATCGGATCAAAAGTTAGAGTCCTTTTGAGTCGTTACTCTAGTTTGGCGCGACCGGACCTCTGGTTCACAGAATAGAGATTCCATAGCTAAAATAAAGAGAACAACCTCCATAAACTCCTGTAAAAAATTAGGAGTGATCCAACGGTGGGATCAAAAGTTACGGCGCTTTTGAGCTGTTATGCTGGTCTGACCCGACGAGACCACCTCTTCACCAAGTATCGATTCCATTGCTACAACAAGGAAAACAACCTCTGAAAAACTATGGTAGACATTTGATCAGGATCCATGGCTTGCACAAGGGATACAGCCTCCGTAAACTACAGTAAAAATTTGAGAACGATCCAACGATTGGCTCAAAAGTTAGAGCCCTTTTGAGCCGTTACTCTAGTCTGGCGTGACCGGACTTCCGGTTCATAGAGTAAAGATTCCATAAGTAAAATAAGGAAAATGGCCTCGAGAAACTCCTATAAAAATTCAGGAGTGATCCAGCGGTCAGAGCAAAAGTTTAGGCGCTTTTGAGTCGTTATGCTAGTCTACCCCGACGAGACCTCCTATTCAACGAGTAGCGATTCCATCGCTACCTTGTTGAAAACAGCCTCTGGAAACTATTGTAAAAATTTGGGAGTGATCCAATGGTGGGATCAAAAGTTAAGGTGATTTTCAGTCGTTATACTAGTTTGGCACGACGAGACTTGCCATTAATGTAGTAGCGATTCTATTTGTACCACAAGGAAAACAGCCTTCGGAAACTACTGTAAAAATTTGAGGACAATCTAATGGTCAGATCAAAAGTTAGAGCTCTTTTGAGCCGTTACTCTGGTCCGGCGCGATCGGACCTCCGCTTCATAGAGTAGAGATTGCATAGCTAAAACTAAGAAAACATCCTCCAGAAATTCTTGTAAAAATTCGAGAGTGATCCAACGGTCAGATCAAAAGTTAAGGCGTTTTTGAGTCATTAAGCTGGTCTGGCACGACAAGACCTGCTCTTAACCTAGTAGCAATTCCATGGCTACCACGATGAAAATAGCCTCCGGAAACTACAGTAAAAAATTAAGATCGATTCAATGGTCGGATCAAAAGATAATGCCCTTTTAAGCCATTACTCTTGTTTGGCACGACCAGACCTTCGCTTCACAGAGTAGAGATTCCATTCAAAAACAAGGAAAATAGCCTACAGAAACTCCTGTAAAAATTTGAGAGTGATCCAATTGTCGGATCAAAAGTTAAGGCGGTTTTGAGCCGTTATGCTGGTCTAGCATAACTAGACCTGCTCTTAACCTATTAGCGATTCCATTCCTATCACAAGGAAAACAACCTCCGGAAAATACAATAAAAATTTAAGGACGATCCAACGATCAAATCAACAGTTAGAGCCCTTTTGATTCTTTACTCTTATTTGGCGTGACTGGACCTCCGCTTCACATAATAGAAATTCTATACACCAAACAAGGAAAATGGCCTCCAGAAACTCCTATAAAAATTTGGCAGTGTTCCAACGGTCGGATCAAAAGTTATGGCACTTTTGAGCCGTTACGCTCTGGCACGATGAGACCTTCTCTTAACCTCCTATCGATTGCATGGCTACCACAATGAAAATAGCCACTAGAAACTACTGCAAAAATTTAAGGACGATCCAACGGTCTGATCAAAAGTAAAATATGTTTTGATTCGTTACTCTGGTCTGGCGTGACTGGACCTCCGATTCACAGAGTAGAGATTGCATAGCTAAAACTAAGGAAATGGCCTACAGAAACTCCTCCGAAAATTCGAGAGTGCTACAACGGTCGGATCAAAAGTTATGGCGCTTTAGAGCCGTAATGCTGGTATGGCATGGCGAGACATGCTCTTAACCTCGTAACGATTCCATGGCTACCACAAGAAAAAAAAGCCTCTAGAAACTATTGTAAAAATTTAAAGACTATCCAACGGTCAAATTAAAAGTTTGAGGCCTTTTGAACCGTTACTCTGGTCTGGCGTGATCGAACCTCTGCTTCACCGATTAGCAATTTCATACCTACTCCAGGGAAAACATTCTCTAGAAACTCCTGTAAAAATTTGGGAGTGATCCAACGATCGGATCAAAAGTCAAAGTGGTTTTAAGTCGTTGTGCTGGTCTGGCACGACGAGACCTGCTCTTAACCTTGTAGCGATTCCATTCCTCTAACAAGGAAAACATCCTTCGGAAACTATTGTAGGAATTGGAGCAGGATCAAACGGTCGGATCAAAAGTAACACTACTAGAAAATTGATAAATACAAACTGAAATATCGAGGGAATATTTTCTTCGGTAAATTTTCGAGGGATTTTACCGACGGAAATATTCCTTCGGTATTTATCGAGGGAATTACCGTGGAAAACAAAATTAAAACAAAGCAAAAAAAAAGGTGACGTGTCATTTTACTAACGGAAAATTCCGTCGGTAAATTCGTTGGTAAACTGTGAACATTGTTTATCATGTCAATTACAAAGGGAATCACCGACGGAATTTTCCGTCGGTATTTTCCAGAGAGCTCCAAAACTATTTACTTTCCAATTGCACTGTTAATTGTTGTTCTTTACGGACAAAATCACCGACGGATTGAAAAGTCGTCGGTGTTATTTGGTGGTTTTCTGAAAAAATTCAATTAATTTAAAATTTTTATTTAAATATTACAGACGGAATCACCGACGGATTGAAAAATCATCGGTAATTATTGGCGGTTTCTGAAAACTTTTTACGAAATTGAAAATTTAGATTAAATATTACCGATAGAATTACCGACAGAATAATTAAAAAATATTAATATTCAATAATCTGTCGGTAACGCACCCCAATAAAAAGCCTGAATCCCCTTATTTCACAAGAGACAGACTCATGTCTTATTCTTCTTCTTTTTGTTCTTCTACTTCTTCTTCTTCACTATATGTAAAAAACATCAATATCTATTTCTTTCTCTTCTTTTCTCTCCTCATCTCCTTCTATTTTCCTCCATGCTTGGGTATGTCTTCTTCTTCTTTCTTCTTTTTTCATGATTTTTTTCACTATATTTGTTTTTATTTTATTTTTAATTGTTTTTGTTCTTAATAATTGTATAACTGTTGTTGTGAGATTTTTTTTTCATATGAGATCAATCTTTAGTTGATTTATTTATAGGATTTTTAAATTTTTAGCAATTGCAACTTCATTTTTTTCATATGAATTTTTTTAGTTGAATTTATTTTTTCATTTTATTTATTTGTTTCAAATTTGTTTGAGTTGATTTTCTTATTCTTTTTTCCAAGGATTTTGAGTATATATTATATAGTGTTAATTTATGTTAATTATATTATAAAAAAATATTATTACTGAGGAATATATCGACAAAATAAAGCGGATAAATTTATTTTTTTATTACCAATGGATTTACCGACAGACAAAATATTACCGATGAAAGAATCACTGACGGAGCATTTCTGTCTGTGATTCCGTCGGTAATCAATTTACCGACAGAATATGTGTCTTATGCCGACGGAAAAATTTCATCATTAAAATTGTTAAATCTAGTAGTGTAAGAGCCCTTTTAAGCCGTTACTCCGGTCAGGCACGACCGGACCTCCGCTTCACCGAGTAGTTATTCCATACCTACTCCAAGGAAAACATCCTCCAAAAACTCCTGTAAAAATTCAGGAGTGATCCAACGGTGGGATCAAAGTTAAGGCGCTTTTGAGCCGTTATGCTAGTTTGACACGACGAGACCTACTCTTTATACAGTAGCGATTCAATTACTACCGCAAGGAAAACATCCTCCGAAAACTACTGTAAAAATTTGAGCATGATCCAATGGTAGGATGAAAAGTTAGAGCCCTTTTGAGCCGTTACTCTGGTCTAGCGCAACCGGACCTCCGCTTCACCGAATAGCGATTCCATACATACTCCAAGGAAAACATCCTCTAGAAACTCCAGTAAAAATTCGAGAGTTATCCAACGGTCGGATCAAAAGTTAAGGCGCTTTTGAGCCGTTATGCTGGTCTGGCACGACAACACCTCCTCTTAACCTAGTAGTGATTCCATTGCTACTACAAGGAAAACAGCCTCTGGAAACTAATGTAAAAATTTAAGCACGATCCAACGGTCGGATAAAAAGTTAGAGCCCCTTTAAGTCGTTTCTTTGGTTTGGCGTGACCGAACCTTCGCTTCATCGAGTAGCGATTCCATACCTACTCCAAGGAAAACATCCTATAGAAACTCCTGTAAAAATTCGAGAGTTATCCAACGGTCGTATCAAAAGTTAAGGCGCTTTTGAGCTGTTATGCTGGTCTGGCACGACGAGACCTGCTCTTAACCTAGTAGTGATTCCATTGCTACCGTATGGAAAACAGCCTCCGGAAACTAATGTAAAAATTTGAGCACAATCCAATAGTCGGATCAAAAGTTAGAGCCGTTTTAAGCCGTTTCTCTAGTCCAGCATGACAGGACCTCGAGTTAACAGAGTAGAGATTCCATAGCAAAAACAAGGAAAATGAACTACAGAAACTCCTCTAAAAATTCAGGAGTGATACAACAATGGGATCAAAAGTTAAGGCGCTTTTGAGCTGTTTTGATGGTCTGGCACGATGAGACCTGCTTTTAACTTAGTAGCGATTCCATGGTACCACAAGGAAAACAGCCTCCGGAAACTACTGTAAAAATTTGAACATGATCCAACGGTCGGATGAAAAATCATAGCTGTTTTGAGCCATTACTTTGGTCTGGCACAACCGGACCTTCGCTTCACCTAGTAACGATTCCATGCCTACACTAAGGAAAACATCCTCCAGAAACTGCTGTAAAAATTTGAGTGATCCAACGGTCAGATCAAAAGTTAAGGCGCTTTTGAGTCGTTATGGTGGTCTTGCACCACGAGACTTGCTCTTCACCGCGTAGCTATTCTATGGCTACCGTAAAGAAATCAACCTCCGGAAACTACTATAAAAATTTGAGCCCTTTTGAGCCGTTACTCTAGTCTGGCGTGACCGGGCCTCCGCTTCATTTAGTAGTGAATCCATACCCACACCAAGCATCCTACAGAAACTCCTGTAAAAATCCAGGGGTCATCCAATGGATGGATCAAAAGTTAAGGAAATTTTAAGTCGTGTTGGTCTGGCCCGACGAGACCTGCTGTTAACCTAGTAGTGGTTCCATTGGTACCACAAAGAAAACAGCCTCTGGAAACTACTATAAAAATTTGAGCACGATTCAACAGTCGGATCAAAAGTTAGAGTTGTTTTGAGTCGTTACTCTAGTCTGGTGTGACAGGACCTCGGCTTCACCGAGTAGCGATTCCATACCTCCTCCAAGGAAAACATCCTCTAGAAACTCCTGTAAAAATTGAGAGTGATTCAACGGTGAGATCAAAAGTTAAGGCGCTTGTTAGCCGTTATGGAGGTCTGGCACGACAAGACCTGTTCTTAACTTAGTAGCAATTCCATTGTACCACAAGGAAAACAGCCTCCAGAAACTACTGTAAAAATTTGAACACGATCCAACGGTCGAATGAAAAATCATAGTCGTTTTGAGCGTTACTTTGGTCTGGCGCAAACCTCCACTTCACCTAGTAGTGATTCCATACCTACACCAAGGAAAACATACTCCAGAAACTTCTGTAAAAATTGAGAGTGATCCAATGATAGGATCAAAAGTTAAGGTGTTTTTCAGCGGTTATGGTGGTCTTGCACCACGAGACCTGCTCTTCACCGCGTAGCGATTCTATGGCTACCGCAAAGAAAACAACCTTCGGAAACTACTATAAAAATTTGAGCCCTTTTGAGTCATTACTCTAGTATGGCATGACCGGACCTCCGCTTCACTTAGTAGCGAATCCACACCCACACCAAGGAAAACATCCTCTAGAAACTCTTGTAAAAATTCGGGGGTCATCTAACGGATGGATCAAAAGTTAAACCAATTTTAAACCGTTATGCTGGTTTGGCACGACGAGACCTGCTGTTAACCTAGTAACAGTTCCATTGGTACCACAAAGAAAACAGCCTCTGCAAACTATTGTAAAAATTTAAGCACGATCCAACGGTCGGATCAAAAGCTAGAGCCGTTTTGAGTCGTTACTCTGGTCTGGCACGACCGAACCTTGGCTTCACTACGTAGCGATTCCATACCTACTCTAAGGAAAACATCCTCCAGAAAATCCTGTAAAAATTGAGAGTGATTCAACGGTGGGATCAAAAGTTAAGGCGCTTATTAGTCGTTATGGAGGTGTGGCATGACGAGACCTGCGCCTCACTGAGTACTGATTCCATTACAAACACATTGGAATCATCCTCCGAAAACAACTGTAAAAATTTGAGCATGATCCAACGGTTGGATAAAAAGTTATAACCCTTTTGAATTGTTACACTAGTCCAGCGCGGTTGGATAAAAAATTAAGGTGCTTTCAGTCGTTACGCTAGTCTGGCACGACGAGACCTGTTATTCACCGAGTAGCGATTCCATAGCTACCACAAGGAAAAAAGCCTCTGAAAACTACTGTAAACATTTAAGGACGATCTAACGTTTCAATCAAAAGTTTGAGCTCTTTTGAGTCGTTACTCTAGTCTGGCGCGACCGGAGCTCCGCTTCACTAAGTAACGATTCCATACGTACTCCAAGGCAAACATCCTTCAGAAACTCTTGTAAAAACTTGGGAATGATCCAACTATCAGAAAAAAAAAGTTAGGGCACTTTTAAGCCGTTAACCTGGTTTGGCACGACAAGACCTGCTCTTAACCTAGTAGCGATTCCATCGCTACAACAAGGAAAACAGCCTTCGAAAACTACAGTATAAATTTGAAGACGATCCAAAGGTCAGATCAAAAAGTTTGAGCACTTTTGAGCCGTTACACTGGTTTGGCGCGACCAGACCTCCGCTTCAACGAGTAGCGATTCCATACCTACTCCGAGGAAAATATCGTCCAGAGACTCTTGTAAAAGTTGGGAAGTGATTCAACGGTCAGATAAAAAATTAAGGCGCTTTTGAGCCGTTATACTGGTCTGGCATGACGAGACCTGCTTTTAACCTAGTAGGGATTCCATTGCTACCACAAGGAAAACAACCTCTGAAAACTAGTATAAAAATTTGAACACGATCCAACTATCAGATCAAAAGTTTAAGCTCTTTTGAGCAGTTAGTCTAGTCTGGTACGACCCAACCTCCACTTCACCGAGTTGCAATTCCATACATACTCCAAAGAAAACATCCTCCTGAAAATCCTGTAAAAATTTAGGAATGATCCAACGATGGGATCAAAAGTTAAGGCGCTTTTAAGCCGTTATGCTGCTCTTAACCTAGTAGTGATTCCTTAGCTAACGTATTGAAAATAACCTCTGAAAACTATTGTCAAAATTTGAGTACAATCCAACGATCAGATCAAAAGTTAGAGCCATTTTGAGTCGTTACTCTGGTATGGCGCAACCGGACCTCGACTTCACCGAGTAGCGATTCCATACCTCCTTTAAGGAAAACATCTTTCAGAAACTCTTGTAAAAATTGAGAGTGATCCAACAGTGGGATCAAAAGTTAAGGCGCTTGTTAGCCGTTATGGAGGTCTAGCACGATGAGACCTACTCTTAACCTAGAAGGGATTCCATTGCTACCACAAGGAAAATAGTGGTCGAAAACTACTGTAAAACGTTAAAGGCGATCCAACTGTCGGATCAACAGTTCAAGCCTTTTTGAGCTGTTAGTCTGGTCTGGTGCGACCAGACCTCCCTTTCACCGAGTAGCGATTCCATACTGACTCCAAGAAAAACATCCTCCTGAAAATCCTGTAAATATTTAGGACTGATCCAACGATGTGATCAAAAGTTTAGGCACTTTTGAGCCGTTATACTGCTCTTAACCTAGTAGTGATTCCTTAGCAACCGCAAGGAAAACAACCTACGAAAACTACTGTAAAAATTTGATCATGATCCAACGGTATGATGAAAAGTTAAAGCCCTTTTTAGCGATTTCTCTGGTATGGCGCAACCGGTGCTCTGCTTCACCGAGTAGCAATTCCATACCTACTCCAAGGAAAACATCCTCCAGAAACTCCTGTAAAAATTAAGCATGATCCAACGATCAAATCAAAAGTTAAGGTGCTTTTGAGCTGATACGCTGGTCTGGCATGATGAGACCTGCTACTCATCGAGTAGCGATTCCATGGATACCATAAGAAAAACAGCCTCCAAAAACTACTGTAAACATTTAAGGATGGTCCAATGTTCGGATCAAAAGTTCGAGCCCTTTTGAGTCGTTACTCTAGTTTGACATGACCAGAGCTCCACTTCACCGAGTAGCGATTCCATATGTACTCCAAGGCAAACATCCTTCAGAAACTTGTGTAAAAACTTGGGAATGATCCAACTGTCAGATAGAAAGTTAAGGCGCTTTTGAGCTGCTAAGTTGGTTTGGCACGACGAGACCTGCTTTTAACCTAGTAGCGATTCCATCGCTATAACAACGAAAACAACCTCCAAAACTACTGTATAAATTTGAAGACGATCTAAAGGTCAGATCAAAAGTTTGAGCCTTATTAAGTCGTTACTCTAGTTTGGTGATTAGTACTTAAAAGTGCATTCTCATTAAGGCTTTATATCATTGTATTGCACTAAAGTATCGTTAAATTCCCTAACTAAAGCATGTTTTATAATAACAAGTCTAATAATATAATATATCTTTAATTTATGGTAAATGCTTGTTTTGAATGCAGGTATATCTCAAAATTCAAAGGATTGATTGATGTGATTAACTATTGAAAGTGAAGAGACAAAAAGAGGACTAGGCTAAGAGAAGAGATGCTGGTTCAATTCCAAACTGGAACACCATTCGGTTATTTGATCATAACTGGAGTTGTAGAACTCGGATTTAGGTCCACTTTATATGTATGGAAACATAAGACATAGACCTAAAACTTTCATGTGGAGTCCAAGACTCAATTCTGCTGTTTTCAAGTTCAAATCTTAGCAACAACGAAGAAGTCGGAACCTGTCCTACAGCTCAAACACTGTTCGGTTTTCAGGTCATATCTTGAGTTCTAGAAGTCCAAATGAGCTCTGGTTTTTTTTGTTGGAAATCTGAGACAATTGCCCACAGCTTTCATGGAACAAAGGGCTCAAATTCTGACGTTAGCAATGACGTTTTAGCCAGCCAACAATATCAAAAATCTGCCAACAATTTCAAGAACCAGCAGCCAACAATGTCAAAAACGAGCCACCAAATCAATGGTTGGCCACCAACTATTTTCTTTGTCCACCTATCAATAGTTCTGAATCTTAGCCTATAAAAGGAGGCATTTGCCATGTATTTATTCATATTATTTTTCAGATCAAAATCATCTTCTTGCTTTCTCTCTTTATATCTTTGTAATGTTCAAGTTTTCTTTCATGTTATATTAATCTCTTGTTTATGCTTTTTCATTTCCTTTCCTATACTTAGTTTACTTATATCATAATCATGTTCCCATCTTGTTTATTTATGTTTTTCTTCTTCATTATGTTTAGCTAAGTTAATTATGTCAAGGTGAAAAGGTTTTACTAATGGTGTTAAAATAGGTATAATATAAACTTAACATGGACTGTAATGTTTATATCCAAGAAAAATTGTTATTAGCATGTCATATCTTTTTATCTTACTAATTCTTAATACCTTGCTTGTTAAATGGTTAATCTAGATTTGTGTTGTATAATACTTGGTACATCGAATGCTTGATCCTTCATAGTTTTCGGCCGACATCGTTGTTATGATAGGAACTTGATTTGTTGTTAACATAAGCTAGCAACATGAATGCCTGATGATATTTATAAGTATGGTGTTACTTAGACAAGATAATTAATATGATCATTTTAATACTTTATAATGAGCCATTAATGATAAATCATCCAATTAGAACCTCCTTTGTGTGTGGTTTCTAGTTGAGTAATAAAAAGAGTTTATATTATATTTATTTGAAATACCATTAGTAGATCCTCTAACCTTGACATCTCTTTTATCATTGTTTAATCCTTACATCAATATCACATCCCAAAATTCTCTTCAACTCCTTTTCTGTTATTATTCTCTTCAAATCTTTATCTTTATTTGTAATTTATATAATTCACCTCCCTGTGGTTCGACCCCGGTCTTGCCAGGTTATTTATTACTTCGACACTCCTGCACTTGGGATAAGACATCAACTCTTTGATCGTGTCAAGTTTTTGGCGCCGTTGCCGGGGAGGTAAGTATTGTATAAATTTTATATTTCTTTTATTTTCTTTTGTTTTTACTTTTATTTGTTTTTCTAATTTTTTTCTTTTTCTTTTTCTTTTTCTTTTGCACTTGCATGAGAGTTTGGACACGTACATTAAGTGGTAGACTTTCTAGGAAATCCTCATTTTCTTTAGAAAACATGGCCGAAGAAGATAACCAGTCAATTCATAATGAGAATAATCATGTGAGAACACTTAGAGATCACATGAATCCAACAAGAACAAGTGCACCATCATGTATTGTTTTTCCTCCTGATGCATCTCATTTTAATTTTAAGTCAGGTATTATTCAACTTTTACCCACTTTTCATGGCTTAGAATTAGAAAATCCATACTTGCATTTAAGAGAATTTGAAGAAGTTTGTAACACCTATAATGACTTAAATTGTAGCATGAACACCATCAGATTAAAGCCTTTTCCTTTTTTATTAAAAGATAAAGCTAAAACATGGCTACAAAATATTAGGTCAGGATCCATTCGTGCTTGGGATGAAATGCAACAACAATTTTTAAAGAAGTTTTTTCCGTCTCATAAAACAAACTCTTTCAAAAGACAAATCACCACTTTCACTCAAAAACCAGGAGAAACATTTTACAAGTGTTGGGATAGATATAAAAACTTGCTTAATACCTGTCCTCATCATGGTTTTGAAACATGGAGATTGGTCTCACAATTTTATGAAGGGTTAACACCTAAAGATAGGCAGATGGTGGAATTGATGTGCAATGGAACTTTTGAAGATAAAAACCCTGATGAAGCAATGGAGTACCTAGACTTGCTAGCTGAAAATGCTCAAAATTGGGATACCATAGGTACGTGTGAGGCACCAGGTAAAACTCAACCTCATACATCTAATGGAGGCATGTATAACCTTAGGGAAGATCATGACCTCCAAGCCAAATTTGCATCTTTAGCTAGAAAAGTTGAGGCACTAGAATTAAAAAAGAGTGGACAAATATAATCTGTTTAAGAAATTGTGTGTCAAATTTGTGAAACTAATGAACACTCAACCAATGATTGTCCAACTTTGCCTTCTTTTAAGGAATGTCTCCATGAACAAGCCAATGCTTTAAATAGTTTCCAAAGACCAAGTCATAACCCATACTCGCAAACGTACAACCCTGGTTGGAGAAATCACCCAAATTTCAGTTGGAAGAGTGGTAACAATAATACACAAACTTCACAGCCACCATTTCAAGCACAACATAATTTTCAAAATTCTCATGGATATAAACCTCCTTATGTTCCCCCTGCTAAAAGAAATCTTGAGGAAACACTGCATGCATTCATTGAAAAGCAAGAGACAATCAACACTCAAAATGCTCAAACCATGGCAGATCTAAAAGATACTCTTGCAAAGTTCATATATGCTCTTAGTTTTCAGGAGAAAGGTAAGTTTCCATCTTAACCCCAGCAAAATCCTAAAGGGCTATACAATTCAAGTGCAAGTGGTTCCGGAAGCCAACATATGGATCAAGTCAAATCAGTCACTACTCTCCGCAGTGGTAAGGTTATTGAAAAACCCGTTCTTGAACCTTGTGAGAAAGAAGATGAGTTAGTCTCTGAGGGTAAGGAAAGGGTTGAACTTGAACACTGCAAGGAGGAGACTGATTCCCCACCAGCACTTCCATTTCCTCATGCCATGACCAAACAAAGGAAAGTCAATCACAATTCTGAAATCTTTGAAACTTTCAAACAGGTAAGGATCAATATACCTTTGTTAGATGCTATTAAACAGGTACCGTCTTATGCTAAATTTTTGAAAGATCTGTGCACTATGAAGAGAAAACTGAATGTGAAAAAGAAAGCTTTTTTAGCCGAACAAGTAAGTGCCATTCTTCAGAACGATAATGCTTTAAAATATAAAGACCCTGGTTATCCTACAATTTCATGCTTTATTGGAGAACATAAAATTGATAGAGCTTTACTTGATCTTGAAGCTATTGTGAATTTACTTCCATATTCGGTTTTTCAAAGTCTCAATCTAGGTGAGTTAAAACCTACTTCTGTAACTCTTTTACTTGTTGATAGATCTGTAAAAGTGCCTAGAGGAATTGTTGAAGATGTGTTAGTACAAGTTGATAAATTCATCTTTCCTATGGATTTTACTATCTTGGATACACAACCTGTTGAAGCATGCAATTCAATTCCTGTTATTTTAGGACGTCCATTTCTTGCAACTTCTAATGCATTGATTAATTGTAGGAATGGAGTGATGAAGTTATCTTTTGGAAACATGACATTGGAGATGAATTTTTTAACATTTGCAAGCAACCTAAAGATGATAATGATTTACAGGAAGTAGATTTTATTGAAAAATTAATTTGTGATCAACTTGAAAATACTTCCAGTGAAACTGAGTTTAATAAAACTGATGATTTGCAAATGGTTTATTTTCAGGAAGAATCAAAGGCAAATAGTTGGAGACCAAAAATTGAGGAATTGCCACCACGATCAATTGAGTCCATACTTTCAAGTGTTCAACCACCAAAACCTGATTTGAAGCCATTACCATTTAATCTCAAATACTCATTTTTGGGAGAAAATGAAACTTTTCCAGTAATAATTCCTTCCAAACTTAATGTTCATCAAGAAGGTAAGTTATTACAAACTCTGAAAATGCACAAAAATGCATTAGGATGGACCATAGCTGACATAAAAGGAATTAGTCATTTGATTTGCACACACAAGATTTATTTGGAGGAAAATACTAAACCCTCTAGAGAAATGCAACGAAGGCTTAATCCTAATATGAAAGAAGTAGTGAGGAATGAAGTCATTAAGCTTCTAGATAATGGAATCATTTATCCTATTTCTAACAGCAAATGGGTAAGTCCTACCCAAGTTGTACCTAAAAAGTCTGGAGTTACTGTGATAACAAATGAGAAGAATGAGTTAATTCCAACTAGGACTATTACTGGCTGGCGCATGTGCATTGACTATAGAAAACTTAATTCAATGACTAGAAAAGATCATTTTCCTTTACCTTTCATGGATCAAAATCTAGAAAGAGTTGCAGGTCATGAATTTTATTGTTTTCTAGATGGCTATTCAGGTTATAACCAAATTGAAATTGCATTTGAAGATAAAGAGAAAACTACTTTCACATGTCCATTTGGTACGTTTGCATACCGAAGGATGCCTTTTGGATTATGTAATGCACCAGCCACGTTTCAAAGATGCATGCTTAGCATATTCAGTGATATGGTTGAACGTTTTCTTGAGATTTTTATGGATGATTTTTCTGTTTTTGGTGATTTATTTGATGATTGTTTAACTAACTTGGAAAAGGTTTTGAATAGGTGTGAAGAGAAGAATCTTGTGCTAAATTGGGGAAAACGTCATTTTATGGTAACAAACAGCATTGTACTTGGTCAGGTTTCATCAATAGAAATTGAGGTTGACAAATCTAAAATCGAGTTAATTGCTAACTTGCCAACACCAAAATCTGTTAAAAACGTTAGATCATTCTTAGGACATGCTGGTTTTTATAGAAGGTTCATCAAAGATTTTAGTGTAATATTTAAGTCATTGTGTAACCTTCTAACAAAGGATAATGTTTTTGAATGGACTGAACATTGTGAAGAAGCCTTTGTTAAACTTAAAAACTTGCTTACTTCTGCTCCTGTCATTCAACCTCCTGATTGGTCATTACCTTTTGAAATAATGTGTGATGCTAGTGATTATGCCATGGGTGCTGTTTTAGGACAAAGAAAAGATAAGAAACCCTATGTGATTTACTATGCAAGTAAAACTTTAAATAGTTCTCAAATGAATTACACTACCACTGAAAAGGAATTACTTGCAGTAGTATTTGCATGTGAAAAATTCAGATCTTATCTTGTTGGCTCACCTGTTATTGTTTTTAGCGATCATGCAGCGTTGAAATATCTTCTTTCTAAGAAGGATTCTAAGGCTAGATTGGTGCGGTGGATTTTGTTACTTCAAGAATTCGATATCACAATCAAGGATAAGAACGACACCGAAAATGTTGTCGCGGATCATTTGTCAAGATTGACAACTGATTCGAAATCTAACATCACACCAATCAATGACTACTTTCCTGATGAATCTTTACTTTCTGTCTCTACAATGCCTTGGTTTGCTAATATTGTTAATTTTCTTGTTTCAGGACATATGCTAGCTCATTGGAGTACCCAAGACAAAAGAAAGTTCTTGAACGAAGTGAAGAACTTTTATTGGGATGACCCTTACTTGTTCAAATATTGTCCTGATCAAATATTTCGAAGATGCATTCCCGACAATGAGGTAAGTAGTGTCATTAAATTTTGTCATTCTGAGGCATGTGGAGGTCATTTCTCATCAAGAAAGACAACTGCAAAAATCTTACAATGTGGATTTTATTGGCCCACCATGTTCAAAGACACGCATGCATTCTGTAAAACTTGTGAAAATTGTCAAAAGCTAGGATCTATTTATAAACGTCACATGATGCCTTTAAATACTATTCTTGTCTTTGACGGAGTCTGCAATTAAAAACCCTAGAGAGAGAGAGAGAAGAGAGAAAGAGAGAGAGTGTGGTGCTGTCGGAGCTACATCTACTCCGTCCACCGTTGGATTGTTCTCATTTCTGACTATGTTGTTCCTTCCAACCTTCTCTCAACATTGACCGAACGGATTTGTTATCCAATCAACGAGGTAAGAGATATTGATCTCGCAATATGTCTACTATTCTGCATTTTCAGTTCTGGAACTATGGAGAAGTGGTGAAGTTGCAGCATAGTGAATGGATTTTCTTTATGATTTCTCTTATGGCTGTCATAGACATGAAGGCCTTTGCCATATGTGAAGATTAAATCATAGTTCTTTGGAAAAGTTTCATTTTTCTTGCTAGTTTCAGAGTGGTTTGTCGTAGCTTGATCTCCTTTGTTCACCGTTGGATCGTTACCATTTTTTAGTATGTTGTTCTTCGAAACCTACTCTACATCTTGACCGAACGGATTATTATTACAATCAGTGTGCTGGGAGATATTGGCCTCGTAATTCTGTAATTCTCTTCTTCCTTCATGAACTAATCTGCATCTTGTTGTTTATGAGTTAGGTTGCTGTTATTTCTGAGCTTAGGTTGCTTCTTGGCCTCAGGTTATCTTATTAGAATTTTGCTCTCTCTAGTATTTGTATGCTACCATAATGTCTCTATGTTCTTCTGTGGAAAATGTTTCAATGGTCAGCTCTAACATTGAACAACACAATCAAGTTAAGTCAGGACATACATTAAGATTAGAACTGCAAGATATGTTGAATAGCCATGGGAAGAGGATTTCTCAGTTTCAAGCTGATTCTGATGCTAGTATAGAGAAACACTCTACTGTCCAAGCTTCTAATGTTGTTCCAGAAATGAACCATGTGTTGGGTTCTAAAGTTGATGAGATGAAGGTAGGGTCTCATCAACAAGAACAACTAAAACTTAGACCCAAATTGAATTTTTTAAATGCTTTGAAGGGTTCTGATGTTGATGACAATAAGGGTAGCAAGACCCTTGGCATTAGTTCAGTCCGTAATCTGCACTTTGCTCCCCCTACTATGACTGATGGTCGTGTGACAGTAGCTCCTCCACTTGATGTGTTTGAAGATGGCTGCGAATTTTGGAAATCCACCTTAGTTGGTCATTTTATGGGGCAGAAATTACCGTATCCGGTGGTTAATTCTATTGCCAAAAGAATATGGAGCTCCTACGGTCTATCAGAAGTTTTGTCTTCGGATAATGGTTTCTTCATCTTCACCTTTGATTCTGTTGATCATGCCACTAATGTGCTGGAAAGAGCCCCATGGCACATGGCAAACAGGCCTTTGGTGCTTAAACGTTGGTAGCCGAACATGCAATTTTTGAAAGATGATTTGGCAAGGGTTCCGGTATGGGTTAGGCTGTATAATGTCCCTCTCGAGTATTGGACTATTAAGGGGTTGAGCTGTGTAGCGAGTGCTATTGGAGTCCCCCTTCATGCGGATCATACGACATTGTTGCGTACAAGGCTTAGTTACGCAAGAGTTTGCGTTTGAGATAGATGCTTCGAAGACGTTGGTTAAGGAATATGATCTTCGCTGTCCAAATGGGTTATTCATAACAATTTCAGCTGAATACGAATGGATACCGTCGAAGTGCAGTAATTGCAATGTCTTTGGACACATCACAGCGCTATGTGCTACTAATAACATTGATAATCTTAAAGTGGTGGCAGAGGGTAAGAGGAATCTAGGAGCTATGAACTCTAACTCTGCGGATAACAAGCCGAATCAGTTTCAGTGGCAGGTAGTTGGTAAACGAAACAAGGGTTCTGTGAGTGGGGAGAATGCTCCTTTGGTATCTAAAGTGGGTAATTGTAATGAGAATGGTTGTTCAACATCTGGTATACATATCTCTGATTGTAATATGAATGATCATGCGACATCAGATGTGTGCAATGCTGGTTGTCATGAAGATGAAAATCCTTCCTCTCCTCTTGTCTTGAAGAGTTTACGAGAAGACATGAAACAGGAGCAAGGGGCTGCAAGTACTGCTTTAGATCAAGATATGGACGCAATGGGAGGTGATACAGATGGGGAACAAACCTATAAGGAGTTAACGTCAACGTTCCTGACAACCCCTCAAACCCTGAATTCCACCGAAAGGGAAACTGTTAATCAGTTAGCTATTAAGGCTAGAGACTCTCTAAAGAAAAAGAAAAGGGGTTCAAAAGCCTCTTCAAAGAAGAATCAGAAATCTGGCTCCTCTCCAGGAGGCACGTCAAGGTAATCTTTGTGTTGCTGTTTGTACTCCTCTCTATTTTCCTATGATTATTGGATGTTGGAATATTAGAGGATTGAATGATCCTATAAAGCATTCAGAATTGCGTCGCCTCATCCATCAAGAGAGGATAGCTTTTTTTGGTTTGGTTGAAACTCGAGTTAAAGACAAGAATAAAGATAATGTTTCTAAACTTCTTCTGCGTTCTTGGTCCTTCTTGTATAATTATGATTTCTCTTGTCGTGGTCGTATTTGGGTTTGTTGGAATGCTGATACGGTGAAGGTGGATGTTGTTGGAATGTCAGACCAGGCTATTCATGTTTCTGTCACTATATTAGCTACCAAAATCAGTTTCAATACTTCAATTATTTATGGAGACAATAATGCTTCCTTACGTGAGGCATTATGGTCTGATATAGTGAGTCGTAGTGATGGATGGGAGTCAACCCCGTGGATTCTTATGGGTGACTTTAATGCTATCCGCAACCAGTCGGACAGGTTAGGAGGGTCTACTACGTGGGCTGGTACTATGGACAGATTGGATACATGTATTCGAGAAGCGAAAGTAGATGATCTTCGGTATTCAGGTATGCATTATACTTGGTCGAACCAATGTCCCGAGAATCTGATTATGCAGAAACTAGATAGAGTGCTTGTCAATGAGAAGTGGAATCTGAACTTTCCATTATCGGAAGCGAGATTTTTGCCTTCGGGTATGTCAGACCATTCTCCTATGGTGGTAAAGGTTATTGGCAATGATCAGAACATAAAGAAACCATTCAGATTCTTTGATATGTGGATGGATCATGACGAGTTCATGCCCTTGGTGAAGAAGGTATGGGATCAGAATTCGGGGGGTTGTCCAATGTATCAGCTGTGTTGCAAACTAAGAAAGCTAAAGCAGGAATTGAAACTTTTCAATATGGCTCACTTCTCCAACATTTCAGATAGAGTTAAAGATGCAAAAAACGAAATGGATAAGGCTCAACAGGCTCTGCATACAGCGCATGACAATCCAATTTTGTGCATGCGAGAAAGGGATGCTGTTCGTAAATACGCTTCTACCGTCAGGGCTGAAGAGAGTTTTTTCAAACAGAAGGCAAGGATACAATGGCTTAGCTTGGGGGACCAGAATACTAGCTACTTTCACAAATCAGTAAATGGAAGACATAATCGAAATAAGCTTCTATCACTTACAAGGGAGGATGGAGAGGTTGTCGAAGGACACGAGGCAGTCAAATCAGAAGTAATTGCATACTTCCATCGTGTGTTAGGAGTGGATCAGATGCCTAGGGTTCTAAACGAGGAAGTGATGGAATCGGCAATTAACTTGAAACTGTCTTCAACGCAACAGCATCTAATCGCACAAGATGTAACAAGGGAGGAGATTAAGCATGCTATGTTTAGTTTGAAGAACAACAAAGCCCCTGGTCCGGATGGCTTTAACGCAGGGTTCTTCAAAAGAATGTGGCACATAGTTGGGGAAGATGTAATCAACGCTGTTAGATCCTTCTTTCAGACTCGTAGAATGCTTAAAGAAATGAATGCTACATCCATTTCCCTTATTCCTAAAGTTGCTAATCCTACAAGGTTGACAGATTTTCGTCCTATATCTTGCTGCAATACAGTGTATAAATGCATCGCTAAGATTCTAGCTGGGAGAATCAAAGTTGTTTTGCCATCCTTAGTTGGTCCATATCAGACTGTTTTTATCTCAGGACGGAGAATCAGTGATAACATTCTTTTGTCTCAGGAACTAATGAAAGGCTATCATAAATCTATGGGACCTGCTCGTTGTGCTATGAAAGTTGATCTGATGAAGGCTTATGACTCGGTGCGGTGGGATTTTGTTGACGCTATGTTAATAAAAATGGGATTCCCTAGAACAGTCATTGATTGGATCATGGTTTGTGTTACATCATGTCAATTCTATATCAACGTCAATGGTGAGCTTGCAGGTTACTTTCAAGGGGGAAGAGGGCTGAGACAAGGGGATCCATTGTCCCCATATTTGTTTGTCCTATGTATGGAAATCCTTTCGGGGCTATTCTGCAAGATGAGTGCCAACCAAGAATTCAAGTTCCACTGGAGATGTAAGAAAGACAAAATTTCTCATCTTTGTTTCGCTGACGACTTGATGATTTTTAGCAACGGGGATGTAAATTCAATTCGTATGATCAGAACTGTGCTCACAAAGTTTCAAGACCTATCAGGTCTGTATCCAAATCCAAACAAAAGTGACATCTTCTTGAGCGGTGTGTTAAATGCTGAGAGGGAGCAAATTATTCATATTCTTGGGTTTAGAGAGGGGGAGCTCCCTATGAAATATTTGGGAGTACCTCTTCTCTCGTCCAGACTAAAGGCTGTTTATTGTAAGGGCCTCGTGGATCGAATCACCTCTAAAGTTCGACATTGGACTTGTAGAACACTCTCGTATGCAGGACGGGTACAACTGATTAATTCAGTTTTATTTTCCATACAAGTCTATTGGGCATCTCTCTTTCTCTTACCTGGGCAAGTAATTAAAAATATGGAGCAAATTATGAAATCCTTTCTTTGGTCAGGTTCAGATATGAGAACTACTAGGCTAAAGTGGCTTGGGATCAGGTATGTCTTCCAAAAAAGGAGTGGGGGCTAGGAATAAAACGGATAACAGAATGGAACAAGATTGCTTTGTTGAAACACATTTGGAACCTGTGCAATGACTCAGATAGCTCAATATGGTCTACTTGGATCAGATCCAATCTGTTGCGAGGTAGGAATTTCTGGACAATCAAGATGCCACAGAATTGCTCTTGGGCTTGGGGAAAGATTCTAAAGCTCAGATCCTTAGCATGGCCGAAGATGAAGTACATCATAGGAGATGGAATGACAACCTCTCTATGGTTTGACAATTGGCATCCTCACAGCCCACTCGCGGATTCTTACGGGGAAAGATTCATCTATGATTCAGGTATGGCCAAGAACGCGAAGGTGAATGTGCTAATTCATAACTCAAAATGGAAAACTCCTACCACCCAAGCTATTGGCTGGCACCCCATTATAGAAGCTATTCCTTTCAATTCTAATCCTAAGATGGGGCAAAAGGATGAGATAGTTTGGTTGGATTCGCCAAATCATAGATTCTCGATCAAAGTAGCTTGGGAACAACTAAGACGTCATCGTCAGATGGTTGAATGGCATGACATTGTGTGGTTCAAGAATGTTGTTCCAAGACATTCATTTCTTCTATGGATGGCTGTCCAACAGAAACTCACAACTCAAGATAAACTTCATCGGTTTGGTATACATGGTCCCAATAGATGCTCGCTCTGTCTCCCCAACAATGAGGATCACAACCACTTGTTCTTTGAATGCTCCTATACTAAAGCGATCTGGTGGGATGTTTGTGACAGATGCGACATTCCAAGAATGACAAAAGGCTGGGATGAATGGATTCGATGGGCCACTGTCTCTTGGCATGGCAAGAGTTTCGTTAATTTTTCTCGTAAACTGAGTTTTGCAGCTACAGTGTATCATGTATGGCAAGAACGGAATGCAAGGATCTTTGCTGGAATGTCTAGAACTTCGAATTTGGTCTTTAATCAAATCGAATGTATCATTCGTGATAAGCTTGGTTTGATGAGGAATGTCGCACCAACAAATGAAAACAAAAGGATCCAACGAGCTTGGAGGGTGAATACCATAGATTCTTAATTTGTTAGTTAGCTGGTTGTATTGGTTTCCCTAACGAATCTAGTAAGGTTTCAGTTTATGGTCGGTGGCTAGCCTGTAGCCATATATTGTTTTATGTTTCTGTTATCATTGTAAATCTGGGGTATGCCCCTTATAATGTTTGTATCTTCTTCTTTTAATACATACGACAACTTACCAAAAAAAAAGAAATCTTTGACTGTTGGGGTATAGATTTTATGGGTCCATTTCCTCCGTCATTTGGTTTTGTGTACATATTAGTCGCAGTAGACTATGTTTCAAAATGGATAGAAGCAATTCCAAGTCGTAACAATGATCATAAAACAGTGATCAAGTTTTTGAAAGAAAATATTTCGAGTCAATTTGGAATCCCTCGGGTCATGATAACTGATGGTGGAACACATTTCTATAACAAGCCATTTGAGTCTTTAATGGAGATATATGGAATCACACACAAAGTTACTACCCCTTATTACCCCTAGACAAATGGACAAGTAGAACTTGCTAATAGGGAGATCAAACAAATCTTGGAAAAAACAGTGAACCCTAATCGGAAGGACTGGTCTTTAAGACTTAATGATGCACTTTAGGCTTATCGCACTGCTTTTAAAACATCATTAGGTATGTCACCTTATAGGCTGGTTTATGAAAAACCTTGTCATTTACCTGTGGAACTTGAACACAAAACTTATTGGGCTATTAAAGCTTTCAATTCAAACTTGGATGACGCTAGCCATCTGCGTAAGTTGCAAATAAATGAGCTTGAGGAAATAAGAAATGATGCATATGAAAATTCAAAAATTCATAAAGCAAGAATCAAAGAGTTTCATGATAAGAGAATCTTGAGAAAAACATTTGATGTTGGTCAAAAAGTTTTGCTTTATAATTCTCGACTTTATTTCCTGGAAAGCTAAGATCAAGATGGAGCGGTCCATTTATTGTGAAACATGTGTATCCTTATGGGGCCTTTGATATTGAGAATCCAAAGAATGACAATGTTTTTAAGGTAAATGAACATCGTTTGAAAGCTTACTTTGATAATTTTCCTAGTGAAATTGAATCCATTAGTTTAAATGATCCTGTATATAAAGGTTGATTATATTGTTTTTCTCACATTGTTTTTGTGTTTCTTTTTGGTGTGACTCTTGTTTTGCTAGTCTTTCTCCAACCCTGGTCAAATGGCGGATAACGGTACTCCGTGACTCTTAAGTCGGTTCTTTCAGTTTCCCATGATAACTGATATCTGTGTATATATTTGTTCAATTTCTTGTTCCTTCTCTTTTCTTTGCATCTCTCCTCCACTTCTCTTTTGAAAAATGGACACCACTCTTGAAAAATTGAAAAAGTATTTTCCCGCCCTGTCTCAGAATGCGATTACAAAAATTTACCGTGCTAGGTGTGAAAGATTGAGGTTGTTAATGAACCATGGAATTCTTGAAGATATTCGCTGGCTGATTGAAGCAAAGGTCCGATTATCAAGTGAGTCTTCCAATACTTTTATTTCATACATGCCTGGAACAGGTAAAAGCAATTTTGCAAAGAAACGTCGTGCAAAACGACTGAAAGTCTATCACCGATGTGCCAGATGGACTTGTAATGCAAAATGTCGTTCTTTAGGAATGGTATCTATAAACCGTGAAGATAAAATACAATTCATTAAGGATGCCCTGAGTAAGGAGTCTTTAGATAATCTTCTATTAACTCTTGAGACGCATCCTAGTGGAGATGTTCATCGTGCAATTCATGATTTATGACCTCATTTTCATAAAGAACATGATCGACTTAGTCTTGGGAATCTGATTAAAAAAGACCATGTTTGTCAGTTTTTAAGAAAACTGGATGGGAAGCCTATCCCCGACCCATAGAGGGTGTTTAAACCATTCTTGGACGTAAAACCAAGGGAAGATGTGAGCCACAATCACAACTGCTTGTACATACACATGTTTTACAAAAATAAATAAATAAATAAATAATAAATAAGAGAGAGAGAGAGAGAGTAAGACTCTAGCTAGCCTACATATAGGTGGTATGATTGCATTTTCAATTTCTCATCCATAAAATCTTCTCTTCCTTCCATCATTTCTACTCTACCCATTCATTTAATAGATATAGAAGTGTGTAGAAATGGCTAGTTCCTCTGTTCCTAAAATAAAAAATATTTGTGTTTTTTGTGGATCCAATCCTGGGAAAGAAAAGGAGTTTTTAGAATCAACAAATCACTTTGGTCGGGTACTAGCTGAGAGAAAGATTCATTTAGTGTATGGGGGAGGCAGCCTTGGGTTAATGGGGAGTGTTTCAATAGCTGCATTTTTAGGAGGCAGTCAAGTTTTGGGGGTCATCCCCAACGCTTTAGCTGAAGAGGACATCATTGGAAAAATAGTCGGAGAGTAACTACAAGTCTCCACAATGTCTGAATGACTGTCTGTAATATTTAACCATGCTGACGCCTTTATTGCTTTACCAGGTGGTTTGGGAACTTTAGAAGAGATATTTCATATTTCCTCTTGGGCTCAACTGAACATTCACCAGAAACCTATAGGTTTGCTAAATGTTAATGGTTTTTATAATACTTTATTGTCTTTTCTTGATCATGCTGTGGAACAACAATTTCTAAAATTTTCAGCGCGACAAATCCTCATCTCTGCTGCTATTGTTGAACAATTGATTGATGAACTTCAATCTTTCATCCCTGTAGTTGATTCCTCTATGAGTCGACTCAATTGGTCAATCACGGAACGCCGTAAAAAGCTTAGATTGGATTTGAGCCTTAGTTTGTGACAACTTGTGTCTTTTGGTTTTATTAATGGTATAATATTTGTGTTTTGTTGTTTCTTATATTTGTTTAAGTGTGTTTCAGGTTTGTCAGTAGTCGCTGTTTCAGGTGATGTCTTCTATACTCTATCTTTCTGCCTTAAAACATTGAGGACAATGTCTCGTTTTGGTTGGGGGGAGAGGGTAGTAGTTGATATTAAAAAAAAATTTAACTAACTGTGTTTTCTATTGTTACAACTATTTGCAAACCTGTTGTTACTAGGATGGCAGAGTAAAGGAGGAACTTTAGTGACTCTTGAGACGCATCTTAGTAAACATTCTTAACAAGGTCTATCATAATACTTCTTGAAATATTCAGATTGACAAACTCTCGCATTGTTATCACTTAATTCTGCTCATATACTCATTTAACAAGTATTCTTAAACCTTCATTTTCACACACCCACTTTAACATATGATTGTGGATTGCATATTGGATTATTACATTATTTATGTTTTTTTGTTAAAGGTAACAACTAAGGGAAAGGGATAATATATAATATGCAAAAAAAAAAAGTAGATAAGTTTGGTTTCATAGCCTCCTTGACTTAAGCAATTAAGCCCGAAGGGGTGTTTTAACACCTAGTACCCTAAAGTCAACTGACTTAGGAGCTATTGGCCTAGTGCTTGTTACATGGGTTAAGGAGAAAAGCTTAAGGGAATCAAACATTGCACTATCTATGTATCAGTATCTGCAACCCGAGTTACTAAGGTCATAGGGGTGTCTCAACACCTGATGCCCTAAGACCAACTGGTCTGGGAGTCAGTAGCTGAAAGCTCGTTACATGGGTTCAAGATACATTGTATTATAAATTCTTGCTTTTTAAAAAAAAAAAAGATAATAATCCCAACCCAAGGAAGTTAACCTTAAACATTGGAACAAAATTTTGTTTTCTTCCATGAAAAGCTCCATAGCTATGTTTTGATTTACTGAGCACAAAAAGAAGGTTTATTAATATCTTGTTTAAGAAGTATGAAACAAATATATAAATTTAATGAGAGTTTGTTTATTTGGATAGATTAATGGAAGTTAAATGATGAATACCTTACTTTGTGGAACTTGCAAATTGTTTTTGTATTTTAATGCTTTGATTATTAGGGACTAGTAATAAGTTAGTTAGGGGGTGTGATTAGTACTTAAAAGTACATTCTTATTAAGGCTTTATATCATCGTATTGCACTAAAATATCGTTAAATTCCCTAACTAAAGCATGTTTTATAATAACAAGTCTAATAATATAATATATCTTTAATTTATGGTAAATGCTTGTTTTCAGTTATATCTCACAATTCAAAGGATTGATTGATGTGATTAACTATTGAAAGTGAAGAGACAAAAAGAGGACTAGGCTAAGAGAAGAGATGCTGGTTCAATTCCAAACTGGAACACCATTCAGTTATTTGATCATAAATAGAGTTGTAGAACTCGGATTTAGGTCCACTTTCTATGGATGGAAAGATAAGACATAGACCTAAAACTTTCATGTGGAGTCCAAGAATCAATTCTGTCGTTTTCAAGTTCAAATCTTAGCAACAACGAAGACGTCGAAACCTGTCCTGCAACTCAAACACTGTTCGGTTTTCAGCTCATATCTTGAGTTCTAGAAGTCCAAATGAGCTCTGGTTTTTTTTGTTGGAAAGCTGAGACAATTGCCCACAGCTTTCATGGAACAAAGGGCTCAAATTCTGATGTTAGCAATGACGTTTTGGCCAGCCAACAATATCAAAAATCAGCCAACAATTTCAAGAAGCAGTAGCCAACAATGTTAAAAACCAGCCACCAAATCAATGGTTGGCCACCAACTATTTTCTTAGTCCACCAATAAATAGTTCTGAATCTTAGAACTGTTAGAAGTGTAAACAGGTTACATGTCAGTAATTTGGGACCTTCCGGTATAGGGGGGACTCCGTCAAAATTCCGGTAGATGTTAACACGAAGACCATGAATATGTATATATATAAAAAAAATTTACTACTCTGTTTTTCTATTGACATGAGATTGTGGTTTTATCCCAAAAATGGGGGATGTTACATCGCGAGTAGCAAGCGAGTCTATCCAAAATATAAACGAAACTGAAGACTCGAATAAAAAAAATAAAAAATATGAAAAATCATGAAACAACACCCAAATATGTTGGATATGAGGAAAATAAACTGCAAGAAATGAAAACAATAGAAAGCAAGCGAATTTCAAAAGTTGACACAAAACAGACTCGTTTACGACGAGTTAAATCCGAATCTGGAACCTAAAGTAAATGATATCCAATTGAGTTAAAATTTAAGATATAGTGCAATATCAACCCAAATAGACAGAATATAAAGTTTGAGCAATTTACGACAAGGTTTGATATACTAACACAAAAACATGATGAATCAGACCTGATTAGACCCGAATTTGAAATCCAAAGAAAACGATATCCAATTGACCCCAAATTTGATATGTAGTGTGATTAGGACCCCATTAATAAGAGTAATAAAGTTGACCTAATTCCGAGTTGATTTGATGCAATTTTCTCTTGTTTAGTTTTCTACGGCAGAATCCAATAAACGTCTTTTTGAACGATTTTTTTTTGCTTTTCTCTTTTCTCTTTTTTTTTTGTTTTTGATGCTACTGATATAAATGTCTGGTTATGTTTTAATTTATACTAACTCTAGACTTAAATAAACCCTAATGGACCCCTCTTAGGTGGTCTTATATTAAGCCCACTTACAATTGACCCAAATAAGTAATAATAACCCAAAGACTAAGAAGAAAATAATAAAAATCCAAAAATTACCATCCTAAATATGCTAGAATCAGATTTGTCACCATTAAGAAGTCCCAAATAGACTAGGAAATATAATATGAAGGTAGAATTTATTCTGAAGTCTTTTTTTCTTTTTGTAGCTAGGATTAATAAGGAATCCTCCTTGTAAGAAAAGGATTCAGAAACATTTATGAATCCTTGCTACACATGGAAACAATGTTGCAGTCCATTAAAGATCTTTGTAAAATTAGTAGATTTCCAAAATAAGCTGCCATATCCTTTTAGGAAAAGAATCCTAGCCAAATAGGAAGTCCACAAGTCAAAAGGAAGTAAATAACAAAATTTGTACAGCCTCTGTTGACCCATGTTTTGATATCTTTCCAAACTTCAATTGACCTGAAATTTTAAACCAAGGTAGGACAATATGTCAGGAGACTCCATGTAAAATTTCAGCTCTCTCCAACAGTCGGATTGAGAATTATGACTGTTACCATAAAACTGGATAGTTGCACATTTTACGTCAAAATCTGAATTTGACATTTCCTGGATCGTATCATTTAAGAGTACTTGTTAATAGTATATGAGTATAATCAAGTGATAACAATGCGAGAGTTTATAAACCTAAATATTTCAAGAAGTATTCTGATAGACCTTGATAAGATATTTACTAAGATGCGTCTCAAGAGTCAATAAAATTCTTCCTTACTCTGCCATCCAAATAACGGTTTTGTCAAATAGTTTTAATAATAGCACAAACAATTAGTAAGTTAGTTTTTTTTATGTCAACTACTACCCTCTCCCTCCAACCAAAACAAGACATTGTCCTCAATGTCCTAAGGTAGAAAGATAGAGTATATAAGACATCACCACCTGAAACAACAAACACTGACAAATCTGAAACACACTTAAACAAATATAAGAAATAACAAAATAAAATAATATGCTATAAATAAAACCAAAAGACACAAGGTTTCAAAAACGAAGACTCAAATTCAATCTAAGCTTTTTACGGCTTTCCATAGGTGACCAATTTATGCGACTCATGGAGGGATCAATTACAGGGATGAAAGATTGTAGTTGGTCAATCAATTGTTTAACAGTAATAGCAGAGATTATGCTTTGTCATGCCGAAGATGTTAGAAATTCCTGTTCCATAGCTTGATCAAGAAAAGACAACAAATTATCATAAAAACCATTAACATTTAACAAACCTATAGGTTTATGGTGAATGTGCAGCTGAGCCTAAGAGGAAATATGAAAGATCTCTTCCAATATGCCCAGACCACCTGGTAAGGCAATGAAGGCGTCAGTATGGTTAAACATTATATATATTCAGTCGATCAGACATTGTGGAGACCTGTAGTTCCTCTCTAATTGTTTTTCCAATGATGTCCCCTTTTGCTAAAGCTTTGGGGACGACCCCCAAAACTTAATTGCCTTCTAAAATGCAGCTATTGACACACCCTCCCCATTAACCCAAGGCTGCCTCCCCCATACATTAAATGAATCCTTCTATCAGCTAGTACCTGATCAATATGATTTGCGGATTCTAAAAACTCCTTTTTCTTTCCCAGGACTAGATCCACCGAAAACATAAATATTTCTTATTTGATGACTTGAGGAACTTGAGGAACTTGCCATTTCTACACACTTCTATATTTGTTGAATGTATGGGTTGAGTAGAAATGAAAGAAAGGAAGGGAAGATTTTATAGATTAGAAATTGAAAATGCAATCATACCACCAATATGTAAGCCAGCTGGAGTCTCACTCTTTCTCTCTCTCTGTTTTTTTTTAAAACATGTGTATGTACAAGTAGTTGTGATTGTGGCTCACATCTTCCCTTGATTTTACGTCCAAGAACGACTTAAACGCCCTCTATGGGTCAGGGATAGGCTTCCCATCCAGTTTTCTTAAAAACTGGCATACATGGTCTTTTTTAGTCAATTCCCAAGACTAAGTCGATCATGTTCTTTATGGAATTGTGGTCATAAATCATGAATTGCACGATGCACATCTCCATTAGGGTGCGTCTCAAGAGTCAATAGAAGATTATCTAAAGACTCCTTACTCAGGCCAACCTTAATGAATTGTATTTTATCTTCACGGTTTATAGATACCATTCATAAAGAACGACATTGTACATTACAAGTCCATCTGGCACATCGGTGATAAATTTTCAGTTGTTTTGCACGACGTTTCTTCGTAAAAGTGCTTTTACCAGTTCCAGGCATGTATGAAATGAAAGAACTGGAGGACTCACCTGATAATTGAACCTTTGCTTCAATTAGCCAGCGAATATCTTTAGGAATTCCATGATTCATTAACAATCTCAATCTTTCACACCTAGCACGGTAAATTTTTGCAATCGTATTGGAGGCTAAGCGGGAAAATACTATTTCAATTTTTCAAGAGTGGTGTCCATTTTCAAATGAGAATTGGAGAAGAGATGCAAAGAAAGGAGAAATAGCAAAGAATTGCACAAATATATACACAGATATCAGTTATCATGGGAAACTGAAAGAATCGACTTAAGCGTCACGGAGTATTGTTATCCGCTATTTGACCGGGGTGAGAGAGACTAGAAAACAAAAGTCACACCAAAAAGAAACACAAAAACAATGTGACAAAAAGAATCAATCTTTATATACAGGATCACCCAATTTAATAGAGTCATTTTCAACTGAAAAATTTTTAAAGTAAACTTTCAAACGATGTCCATTTACCTTGAAAACATTGTCATTCTTTGGATTCTCAATATCACAGGCCCCATATGGATACATATGTTTCATAATAAAAGGACCGCTCCATCTTGATCTTAGTTTCCCAGGAAATAAATGGAGTCGAGAATTATAAAGCAAGACTTTTTGACCAACATGGAATGTTTTTCTCAGTATTTTCTTGTCATGAACTCTTCGATTCTTACTCTATGAATTCTTACTTTTCAACTTGAAATTGCCTTTATCCATTTTGAAACATAATCTACTGTGACTAATATGTACAAGAAACCAAATGATGGAGGAAATAAACCCATGAAATCCAATACCCCAACAGTTAAAGATCTCAATGACAAGAATAGTATTTAAAGGCATCATATGACGTTTTGAAATAGATCCCAACTTTTGACAATGTTCACAAGTCTTGCAGAATGCATGTGAGTCTTTGAACATGGTGGACCAGTAAAATCCACTTTGTAAGATTTTTGCAGTTGTCTTTCTTGATGAGAAATGACCCTCACATGCCTCAGAATGACAAAATTTAATGACACTCTTTACCTCATTGTCAGGAATGTATCTTCGAAATATTTTACCAGGATAATATTTGAATAAATAAGAGTCATCCCAATAAAAGTTCTTCACTTCGTTCAAGAAGATGTCAAATCTCGAATCTGTTGTCAATCTTGACAAATGATCTGCGACAACAGTTTCGGTGCCTTTCATGTCTTTGATTGTGATATCAAATTCTTGAATTAAGAAAACTCCACCGCACCAATCTAGCCTTAAAATCCTTCTTAGAAAGAAGATACTTCAATGCTGCATGATCACTAAAAACAACAAGTGAACCAACAAGATAAGATCTGAATTTTTCACATGCAAATACTACTGCAAGTAATTTTTTTTCAGTGCCTTATCTTTTCTTTATCCCAAGACAACACCCACGACATAATCACTAGTGTCACACATTATTTCAAAAGGTAATGACCAATCAGGAGGTTAAATGACAGGAGCAGAATTGAGCAAGTTTTTAAGTTTAACAAAGGCTTCTTCACAATGTTTAGTCCATTCAAAAATATTATCCTTTGTTAGAAAGTTACTCAATGGCTTCTAATTACACTAAAATCTTTGATGAACTTTCTATAAAAACCACCATGTCCTAAAAATGATCTAACATCTTTAACAAATTTTGGTGTTGGGAAGTTGGCAATTAACTCGATTTTAGATTTCTTAACCTCAATTCCTGTTGGTGAAACAATATGAACAAGTACAACGCAGTTTGTTACCATAAAATGATATTTTTTCCAATTCAGCACAAGACTCTTCTCTTCACACCTGTTCAAAACTTTTTCCAAGTTAGCTAAACAATCATCAAATGAATAACCAAAAACAGAAAAATCATCTATAAAAATCTCAAGAAAACGTTCAACTGTATCACTGAAAATGCTAAGCATGCATATTTGAAACGTGGCTGGTGCATTACATAATCCAAAAGGCATCTTTTGATATGCAAAAGTATTTAATGGACATGTGAAGGTAGTTTTCTCGTAATCTTCCAATGCAATTTCAATTTGGTTGTAACCTGAATAGCCATCTAGGAAATAATAAAATTCATGATGTGCAACTCTTTCTAGGATTTGATCCATGAAAGGTAAAGGAAAATGATCTTTTCTAGTCATTGAATTAAGTTTCCTATAGTCAATATGTATGCGCCAACCAGTAATAGTCTTAGTTGGAATTAACTCATTTTTTTCATTTGTTATCACAGTGACTCCAGATTTCTTGGGTACAACTTGAGCAAGACTTACCCATTTGCTGTCAAAAATAGGATAAATGATTCCATTATCTAGAAGCTTAATGACTTCATTTTCACTAATTCTTATTAGGATTAAGCCTTCGTTGCATTTCTCTAAAGGGTTTAGCATTTTCCTCTAAATAAATTATATGTGTGCAAATCAAAGGACTAATTCCTTTTATGTCAGCTATGGTCCATCCTAATGGATTCAAATCAGGTTTTGGTGGTTGAACACTTGAAGGTATGGGCTCAATTGTTCATGGTGGTAATTCTTCAATTTGTGGTCTCCAATTACTTGCTTTTGATTCTTCCTGAAAATAGACCATTTGCAAATCGTCAGATTCGTCAATCTCAGTTTCACTGGAAGTGGTTTGAAGTTGATCATGAACTATTTTTTCAATAAATTCCACTTCCTGTAAATCATTATCATCTCCAGGTTGCTTGCAAATGTTAAAAATATTAATCTCTAATGTCATGTTTCCAAATGATAACTTCACCAGTCTATTCCTATAGTTAATCAATACATTAGAAGTTGCAAGAAATGGACGTCCTAAAATAACAGGAATTAAATTACATGCTTCAACAGGTTATGTATCCAGGACAATAAAATCCACAGGATAAATGAATTTATCAACTTGTACTAACACATCTTCAACTATTCCTCTAGGCACTTTTACATATCTATTAGCAAGTAAAAGAGTTACAGAAGTTGGTTTTAACTCACCTAGATTAAGACTTTGAAAAACCGAATATGAAAATAAATTCACACTAGCTCCAAGATCAAGTAAAGCTTTCTCAATTTTATGTTCTCCAATAAAGCAAGAAATTGTAGGACAACCAGGATCTTTATATTTTAAAGCATTATTGTTTTGAAAAATGACACTTACTTGTTTGGCTAAAAAAGCTAATGCGATCCAACCATTAAAGGATCCATTGGAGGTTCCAGTTGGTCCAGTTACTAGGTTTAGAGCTAAGAAGTTCAAAGAAGCTTTCAATGGACTTCTTCAAGATACATGGGCTAAGGTGGACTCCAAGAGGATTTGTAATAATAAAGAGCAAGCCTTGATTAATCTGATTCATGTTCAAGAGGGGCTTGTTGGTGGAACCAAGACCATTACACAAGGATTGGGAAAAGATGACTAGATTCGGACAGTTTGACCTTTCGTTACTCTTTTGATCATAACTTGAGCTACATATAGAATTTTCATGTGATTCTAGTTGGGCTAGAAACTAGACTTCCATGACTTTCCAACGGTATATGAAACACCTTCTAAATCATTAAGACGAGAGAGAACCATCCATTTTAAATTGAGTCTTGCTGCTGCCAGACAGAATGCAGAAACAATGAATTTATCTTATTTAATTAGTTAGGCTATCAAACTTTAATTATTTTGAGAGGAGACAATATGTTTGGGTTTTAGACTTGTTTATTTTGTTTATTTTAATTAGTTTGGGCTAGTTTTAGCTTGGGTTGATTATTATTTAAATTGGATTTATGTGAGACTCATTAGGAAAACTAAGGTTTTGGCTTGGAGTTTAAATACTCTTTAGAAATAATTTTAGGTCAGACTTTTGATGATATTTCAGCATTGTAGTCGACTTTTGGTTGCTCAATCTTGGTTCTTGATTGAACTTTCAACTCTTTAAAGAATTGGTCATTCTTTGTTGTGAATTTATACTTCTTTTGCTTGTCTCCAAGTGTAGGCGTTGTGATCGAGTTGGTTTCTAGTCTTGTTGCCTTGGAGCAAGTCTTCCATTGTGATAAGCTCATTCAAATCTCAACAAACTTGGGTTAGATTGATCTTGGGGTCGCGAATACCATTAAATTCCGCTAGGGTTTGCATCAGTTGGTATTAGAGTTGATTTAATCACAGGTTATATCCTTCATTTTGAGTCTTTATTGTTTCTTGTTTGATTCTTGATAGATTCGGCCACTGATATATATAAAAAATAGGGATCTTACTTTTGATTGCTTTGTTAAACATTTAATCATAAGTTGGTGTTTTTTTTATGCTTTCTTGATCAAAATTGGCATACACACCTAAGTTATTGATTTTGTTTTGTTCTTGCCGAAATATATATATCTATATATAAAAAAAAATTGAGGCTTGATCTTGAAATGTGGATTGCTGCCACACAAAAAAAAAAAAGAAAAAAAATCACTTTTTTTTTTTAGTTTTGGCCGAATACATGCTTGAGAAAACCTTGATCATTGGGAAATTGGATAGTCTTGATTCGTGAATCTTTTAGTAGTCTTGTTTCTGTTTCTTGAAAATTTGGGTAGTTTAGTTGATTTTCTTGAGTTTCTGGAATTTTCTTGAATTAAATCCTTAGTTCTTGATAATTCGTAATTGTTTAGCTCTTTTCTTATTTTTTTTATTTTTATTCGTGTCTTCAAATCGTCATATTATTCATACAAATTTGCATTGCTATTCGTGAATTTGTCATCGAGTTTTTTTTTGTTAATTTCGTAATTTTTTGCTTCTGGAGTGTATATCAAATTTATAAATTCACTGTATAATTTGTTGCTTTTTTTGAATTGTTGCTAAGTGATTTCAAGAACTAAAGAAAGGTAATTTTAGTGGAAAAAGGCATAGGGACCATATTCGAGTGAAAAGCCTATAAATTTGTGTGAAACACGAGTGAGTGAGGTGTTATTTTTATTGCTAATGATTTTCATGCAAGTTTTAAAAAAATAATGTCTTCTAACAGTGTGCAACAGAATAAGGGTGAAATCCCAAAAGATGGGCTTTCGAGAATATAACAATAGATGAAATTTATGTATGGTGAGCTGATGACTAGGATTGAAAAATTAGATACTAGGTCTGATAGAGGGCGTAGTATGAGAATCTAGGAAGCTAGGAATATAACAACAGAATAAGGGATAGAGAAGCTAGGAAGGAGGAGAGTGCTGCTGGAAACTTTAAAGATGAAGCCGAGGATGATCTTAACCGTGGTGGTGGATTCTGTACACATAGGAGAGAGAGGTATGAGAATCGGTCAAGGAGGGGACATATTCGGCCACATAGGGATTTTGACCATAGAGGGGATTTTAATGATTTGGGAGATATAGACCAAAATTTGGGTAGTATTAAGTTAAAAATCCAGCTTTTAAGGGAAAAACTGATCCGAAAGCTTATTTAGATTGGGAAAAAAAGGTGGAGATGATTTTTGACATCCATAGGTACTCTAAAGAAAAGACGGTTAAGTTAGCTATAGTGGAGTTTACTGATTATGCCATGGTTTGGTGGGAAAGATTGATGGTAGAAAGAAGAAGGAATAGAGAAAGACCAGTTAGCACATGGGAGGAGTTGAAGACAATAATGAAGAAGAGGTATGTTTCTAAACACTATTATTAGGAGTTGTTTAATCGTTTACAAATGATTACATAGGGTAATAAGATTGTGGAGGAGTATCAGAAAGAATTAAAGGTGGCTATGATTAGAGCTAATGTTAATGAAGATAAGGAAGTTACTATGTCTAGGCTTTTGAATGGCTTGAATAGAGACATAGCTAATGTTGTGGAGTTGCAATCATATGTTGATTTGGAGGAGTTAGTACACTTAGCCATTAAGGTTGAAGGACAGTTGAAAAGGAAGGGTAATACACGATCTGGAGCTTATATGGGGTCTTTTTCGGGTTGGAAGATGAATTATAGGAAAGAGGTTAGTACGTCATCAAAGACTTTGGTGACGTCTAAAGTTGCCGAACCTACCTCCATAAAGAAGTAGATTTCGATCAATGATCAAAAACTTAAGGGAGAAGTTCAACCGAAGCGTAATCGTGATATAAAGTGTTTCAAGTGTCAGGGATTGAGACATTATGCATCAAAGTGTTCAAATCGTCGAGTTATGATTTTAAAGGATGATGAAGAGATTGTGTCCACTAATGAGGAGTCTAATTGTGATGACATGCCCCCACTTGAGGATGCTAGTGATTTAGAGTATGTTGTTGGTGATAAAGTTTTGGTGATTAGAAGGTCACTTAGTGTTCAAACTAAGGAGGATGATGTGGAGCAATAAAGGGAGAACATCTTCTATACTAGATGCCTAATCAACGATAAGGTATGTAGTATGATCATTGATAATGGTAGTTGTACTAATGTTGCTAGTGTTACTTTGGTTAGAAAGTTGGGATTGAAATACCATAAAGCATGAGAGACCTTATCAACTTCAATGGTTGAATGAATGTGGTGTTGTTAGGGTGAATAGACAGGTGATGATTTCTTCTCCAGTGGGCAAATATAAGGATGAAGTGTTATGTGATGTTGTGCCTATGCATGCTACTCATTTGTAGTAAGGGAGGCCTTGGCAATTTGATAGAAAAGCCAAGCATGATGGGTTTAAGAACAAGTATTCATTAGAGAAGGATGTAAAGATTTATACACTTGCCCCACTCTCACCAAAGCAAGTGTATGAAGATGAAATTCAATTGAAGAAGGGCTATAAGGAAGAGCAACATGTTTCGGCCAAAATGGAGGAACAAAAAGATTCGATCAAAATGGAAAAACAAGCTGAACAACATGGTAAGGATGTGAGGAAGAGAGAAAAGAAAGTGAGCCGTGAGTTGAAAACAAAAGGGAACAACGTTTCAGCCCTTAGAACATTAGGGGAGGGTCACGGCCAAGAACAAAAAATGAAAAGAAGGCCGAGAGTGGAGAGATAATGAGTGGAGAGAAGAAAGAAAAGGTGAGAAAAGAATAGTGTAGAAAAAGTGGGGAAACACCTTAATTTTTTTGCAAAATCTAATGATCTTAAACATGCCTATATTTCTGACTTGCTTATGATTTTACTTGTGTATAAGGAGGCATTCTTTACCTCAGATGATTTAGATTCTTGTGTTCCTAGTGTTGTTAAAGTTCTTTTGCAGGAATTTGAGGATGTCTTTCCAGATGACATTCCTAATTGTTTGCCACCAATTAGAGGTATTGAGCATCAAATTGACTTTGTTCCAGGAGCATCTATACCAAATAGGCCGGCTTATAAGAGCAATCCTGAAGAGACTAAGGAGCTTCAAAGGCAAGTAGGGGAGTTGATGTTGAAAGGATACATGCGAGAGAGCATGAGTCCTTGTGCAGTTCTCGTGCTTCTTGTTCCAAAAAAGCACAAAACTTGGCGAATGTATGTGGATTGTCGAGCTATTAATAACATCACTGTAAAATATCGACATCACATTCCTAGATTAGATGATATGTTGGATGAATTACATGGTTCTAAATTGTTTTCGAAAATTGATTTGAAAAGTGGTTATCATCAAATTAGGATGAAACAAGGGGATGAATGGAAAACTGTTTTTAAAACTAAATATGGTTTGTATGAGTGGTTGGTTATGCCTTTTGGACTTACTAATGCACCTAGTACTTTTATGAGATTGATGAATCATGTGTTGCGTGCTTTTATTGGTAAGTTTGTAGTTGTTTACTTTGATAATATCTTGATTTATAGTAAGAAGATTGATGAGCATATAAGTAATTTGAGACAAGTTCTTGATGTGCTTAGAAAAGAGTCCTTATATGCTAATTTGAAAAGGTGTGACTTTTGCATGGATAAGATTGTTTTTCTTGGATATATGGTTAGTGCTAAAAGTATAGAAATGGATGAGGCTAAGGTTAAGACTATTCAAGAATGGCCTACACCAAAATCCATAGCAGACGTTAGGAGTTTTCATGGTTTGCTTGTTTTTATAGGAGATTTGTTAAAGACATTAGAAAGATAGCCTCTCCATTGACAGAAATTGTTAAGAAAGTAGTGGGTTTGGGAGAAGAACAAGAAAATGCTTTTAGCTTGTTAAAATCAAAGTTGATTTCGGCACCTTTACTATCTTTACCTGATTTTAATAAAGCTTTTTGAGATTGAATGTGATACTTCAAGAATAGGTATTGAAGCTGTTTTAATGCAAGAAAAATGACCCATCGCTTATTTTAGTGAGAACTCAATGATGCAACTCTTAACTATCATACTTATGATAAAGAGTTGTATGCAGTTTTGTGTTTGGAGGAGAGAGAGAGAGAGAAAAGAGAGAAAGAGAGAGAGAGTGGTGCTGTCGGAGCTACATCTACTCCGTCCACCGTTGGATTATTCTCATTTTTGAATATGTTGTTCCTTCCAACCTTCTCTCAACATTGACCGAACGGATTTGTTATCCAATCAACGAGGTAAGAGATATTGATCTCGCAATATTTCTACTATTCTGCATTTTCAGTTCTAGAACTATAGAGAAGTGGTGAAATTGCAGCATATTGCATGGATTTTCTTCATGATTTCTGTTATGGCTGTCATAGACATGAAGGTCTTTGCCATATGTGAAGATTAAATCACAGTTCTTTGGAAAAGTTTCATTTTTCTTGCTAGTTTCAGAGTGGTTTGTCGTAGCTTGATCTCCTTTGTTCACCGTTGGTTCGTTACCATATTTGAGTATGTTGTTCTCCGGCACCTACTCTACGTCTTGACCGAACAGATTTTTGTTACAATCAGTGTGCTAGGAGATATTGGCCTCGTAATTCTGTTATTTCTGAGCTTAGGTTGCTTCTTGGACTCAGTTTATCTTATTAGAATTTTGCTCTCTCTAATATTTGTATGCTACCATAATGTCTCTATGTTCTTCTGTGGAAAATGTTCCAATGGTTAGCTCTCACATTGAACAACACAATCAAGTTAAGTCTGGACATACATTAAGATTAGAACTGCAAGATATGTTGAATAGCCATGGGATGAGGATTTCTCAGTTTCAAGCTGATTCTGATGCTAGTATAGAGAAACACTCTACTGCCCAAGCTTCTAATGTTGTTCCAGAAATGAACCATGTGTTGGGTTCTAAAATTGATGAGGTGAAGGTAGGGTCTCATCAACAAGAACAACTAAAACCTAGACCCAAATTGAATTTTTTAAATGCTTTGAAGGGTTTTGATGTTGATGACAATGAGGGTAGCAAGACCCTTGACATTAGTTCAGTCCGTAATCTGCACTTTGCTCCCCCTACTATGACTGATGGTCGTGTGACAGTAGCTCCTCCACTTGATGTGTTTGAAGATGGCTGTGAATTTTGGAAATCCACCCTAGTTGGTCATTTTGTGGGGCAGAAATTACCGTATCCCGTGGTTAATTCTATTGCCAAAAGAATATGGAGCTCCTACGGTCTATCAGAACTTTTGTCTTCGGATAATGGCTTCTTCATCTTCACCTTTGATTCGGTTGATCATGCTACTAATGTGGTGGAAAGAGCCCCATGGCACATGGCAAACAGGCCTTTGGTGCTAAAACGTTGGCAACCGAACATGCAATTTTTGAAAGATGATTTGGCAAAAGTTCCGGTATGGGTTAGGTTGTATAATGTCCCTCTCGAGTATTGGACTATTAAGGGGTTGAGCTGTGTAGCGAGTGCTATTGGAGTCCCCCTTCATGCGGATCATACGACATTGTTGCGTAAAAGGCTTAGTTACGCAAGAGTTTGCGTTGAGATAGATGCTTCGAAGACGTTGGTTAAGGAATATGATCTTCGCTGTCCAAATGGGTTATTCATAACAATTTCAGCTGAATACGAATGGATACCGTCGAAGTGCAGTAATTGCAATGTCTTTGGACACACCACAGCGCTATGTGCTACTAATAACATTGATAATCTTAAAGTGGTGGCAGAGGGTAAGAGGAATCTAGGAGCTATGAACTCTAAATCTGCGGATAACAAGCCGAATCAGTTTCAGTGGCAGGTAGTTGGTAAACGGAACAAGGGTTCTGTGAGTGGGGAGAATGCTCCCTTGGCATCTAAAGTGGGTAATTGTAATGAGAATGGTTGTTCAACATCTGGTATACATATGCCTGATTGTAATATGAATGATCATGCGACATCAGATGTGTGCAATGCTGGTTGTCATGAAGATGAAAATCCTTCCTCTCTTCTTGTCTTGAAGAGTTTACGAGAAGACATGAAACAAAAGCCAGAGGCTGCAAGTACTGCTTTAGATCAAGATATGGACGCAATGGGAGGTGATACAGATGGGGAACCAACCGATATCATGACAACCCCTCAAACCCTGAATTCCACCGAAAGGGAAACTGTTAATCAGTTAGCTATTAAGGCTAGAGACTCTCTAGAGAAAAAGAAAAGGGGTTCAAAAGCCTCTTCAAAGAAGAATCAGAAATCTGGCTCCTCTCCAGGCGGCACGTCAAGGTAATCTTTGTGTTGCTGTTTGTACTCCTCTCTATTTTCCTATGATTATTGGATGTTGGAATATTAGAGGTTTGAATGATCCTATAAAGCATTCAGAATTGCGTCGACTCATCCATCAAGAGAGGATAGCTTTTTTTGGTTTGGTTAAAACTCGAGTTAAAGACAAGAATAAAGATAATGTTTCTAAACTTCTTCTGCATTCTTGGTCCTTCTTGTATAATTATGATTTCTCTTGTCGTGGTTGTATTTGGGTTTGTTGGAATGCTGATACGGTGAAGGTGGATGTTGTTGGAATGTCAGACCAGGCTATTCATGTTTCTGTCACTATATTAGCTACCAAAATCAGTTTCAATACTTCAATTATTTATGGAGACAATAATGCTTCCTTACGTGAGGCATTATGGTCTGATATAGTGAGTCGTAGTGATGGATGGGAGTCAACCCCGTGGATTCTTATGGGTGACTTTAATGCTATCCGCAACCAGTCGGACAGGTTAGCAGGGTCTACTACGTGGGCTGGTACTATGGACAGATTGGATACATGTATTCGAGAAGCGAAAGTAGATGATCTTCGGTATTCAGGTATGCATTATACTTGGTCGAACCAATGTCCCGAGAATCTGATTATGCGGAAACTAGATAGAGTGCTTGTCAATGAGAAGTGGAATCTGAACTTTTCCATTATCGGAAGCGAGATTTTTGCCTTCGGGTATGTCAGACCATTCTCCCATGGTGGTAAAGGTTATTGGCAATGATCAGAACATAAAGAAACCATTCAGATTCTTTGATATGTGGATGGATCATGACGAGTTCATGCCCTTGGTGAAGAAGGTATGGGATCAGAATTCGGGGGGTTGTCCAATGTATCAGCTGTGTTGCAAACTAAGAAAGTTAAAGCAGGAATTGAAACTTTTCAATATGGCTCACTTCTCCAACATTTCAGATAGAGTTAAAGATGCAAAAAACGAAATGGATAAGGCTCAACAGGCTCTGATTAATTCAGTTTTATTTTCCATACAAGTCTATTGGGCATCTCCCTTTCTCTTACTTGGGCAAGTAATTAAAAATGTGGAGCAAATTATGAAATCCTTTCTTTGGTCAGGTTCAGATATGAGAACTACTAGGCTAAAGTGGCTTGGGATCAGGTATGTCTTCCAAAAAAGGAGGGGGGGCTAGGAATAAAACGGATAACAGAATGGAACAAGATTGCTTTGTTGAAACACATTTGGAACCTGTGCAATGACTCAGATAGCTCAATATGGTCTACTTGGATCAGATCCAATCTGTTGCGAGGTAGGAATTTCTGGACAATCAAGACGCCACAGAATTGCTCTTGGGCTTGGGGAAAGATTCTAAAGCTCAGATCCTTAGCATGGCCGAAGATGAAGTACATCATAGGAGATGGAATGACAACCTCTCTATGGTTTGACAATTGGCATCCTCACAGCCCACTCGCGGATTCTTACGGGGAAAGATTCATCTATGATTCAGGTATGGCCAAGAACGCGAAGGTGAATGTGCTAATTCATAACTCAAAATGGAAAACTCCTACCACCCAAGCTATTGGCTGGCACCCCATTATAGAAGCTATTCCTTCCAATTCTAATCCTAAGATGGGGCAAAAGGATGAGATAGTTTGGTTGGATTCGCCAAATCACAGATTCTCGATCAAAGTAGCTTGGGAACAACTAAGACGTCATCGTCAGATGGTTGAATGGCATGACATTGTGTGGTTCAAGAATGTTGTTCCAAGACATTCATTTCTTCTATGGATGGCTGTCCAACAGAAACTCACAACTCAAGATAAACTTCATCGGTTTGGTATACATGGTCCCAATAGATGCTCGCTCTGTCTCCCCAACAATGAGGATCACAACCACTTGTTCTTTGAATGCTCCTATACTAAAGCGATCTGGTGGGATGTTTGTGACAGATGCGACATTCCAAGAATGACAAAAGGCTGGGATGAATGGATTCGATGGGCCACTGTCTCTTGGCATGGCAAGAGTTTCGTCAATTTTTCTCGTAAACTGAGTTTTGCAGAGTGTATCATGTATGGAAAGAACGGAATGCAAGGATCTTTGCTGGAATGTCTAGAACTTCGAATTTGGTCTTTAATCAAATTGAATGTATCATTCGTGATAAGCTTGATTTGATGAGGAATGTCGCACCAACAAATGAAAACAAAAGGATCCAACGAGCTTGGAGGGTGAATACCATAGATTCTTAATTTGTTAGTTAGCTGGTTGTATTGGTTTCCCTAACGAATCTAGTGAGGTTTCAGTTTTATGGTCGGTGGCTAACCTGTAGCCATATGTTGTTTTATGTTTCTGTTATCATTGTAAATCTGGGGTATGCCCCTTATAATGTTTGTATCTTCTTCTTTTAATACATACGTCAACTTACCAAAAAAAAAGAGTTGTATGCAGTTTTGCGGGCTTTGGAGTCTTGGCAACATTATTTGTGGCCCTGAGAGTTTGTCATATATATTGATCACCAATCGTTGAAACATTTGAAAGGTCAAGGTAAGTTAAGTAGGCGACATACTAAGTGGGTTGAGTTTTTTGAAACATTTTTATATGTGATTAAATACAAGCAAGGTCAGGCAAATATGGTTGCGAAGGTATGTTCTTCTTAATACTCTTAATACTAAATTGCTAGGATTTGAGTATATTAAGGAATTGTATCTTGATGATCATGATTTTGGTGCCACATGCAAGGTTTCGGCCAAGGATAAATATTTTAGGCATGATGGATTTTTGTTTAAGAAAAATAAGTTATGTGTGCCTAATTGTTCTTTACGTGAATTGCTTGTGAGGGAAGCACATTAGGGAGGTTAAATGGGGTATTTTGGAATTACTAAAACTTTGGAGGTTCTACACGAGCACTTTTATTGGCCTAATATGAAAAGAGATGTGCAAAGAATGTGTGATAGGTGCATAACATATAGACAAGTGATTAGTACTTAAAAGTGCATTCTCATTAAGGCTTTATAATAAAAAGTCTGATAATATAATATATCTTTAATTTATGGTAAATGCTTGTTTTGAATGCAGGTATATCTCACAATTCAGAGGATTGATTGATGTGATTAACTATGGAAAGTGAAGAGACAAAACGAGGACTAGGCTAAGAGAAGAGATGCTGGTTCAATTCCAAACTAGAACACCATTCAGTTATTGGATCATAACTGGAGTTGTAGAACTTAGATTTATGTCTATTTTATATAGATGGAAAGCTTAGACATAGACCTAAAACTTTCATGAGAGTCCAAGACTCAATTTTGTCATTTTCAAGTTCAAATCTTAACAACAACAGAGAAGTCGGAACATGTCCTGCAACTCAGACGCTGTTCGTTTTTCAGCTCATATCTTGAGTTCTAGAAGTTCAAATGAGCTCTGGTTTTTTTTGTTGGAAAGCTAAGACAATTGCCCACAGCTTTCATGAATAAAGGGCTCAAATTCTGATGTTAGCAATAATGTTTTGGCCAGCCAACAATATCAAAAATCAACTAACAATATCAATAACCAGCAGCCAACAATGTCAAAAACCAGCCAACAAATCAATGGTTGGCCACCAACTATTTTCTTAGTCAACCAAGCAATAGTTCTGAATCTTAGCCTATAAAAGAAGGCATTTGCCATGTATTTAGTCATTTTGGTTTTCAGATCAAGATCATGTTCTTGCTTTCTTTCTCTATATTTTTGTAATGCTTAAGTTTTGCTTTCATTAATCTCTTGTTTATGATTTTCATCATTATTATGTTCTTATCTTGTTTATTTATGTTGTTCTTCTTCATTATGTTTAGCTAAGTTAATTATGTCAAGGTGAAAAGGTTATACTAAGTTATTGGGTTTAGGTGTACATGTGTTAGCAATGATTTTCTGACCATAGGAAATCAAAGCTATAGCCTCGTGGTGATAATCCATTCCAAGTTTTAAAGAAGATCAATGACATGTTACTAATGGTGTTAGGTAGATAAACAAAGAGAGAGAGAGAGAGAAAAGAGAGAGAGAGAGAGAGTGTGTGGTGCTGTCGGAGCTACATCTACTCCGTCCACCGTTGGATTGTTCTCATTTGTGACTATGTTGTTCCTTCCAACCTTCTCTCAATATTGACCGAACGGATTTGTTATCCAATCAACGAGGTAAGAGATATTGATCTCGCAATATGTCTACTATTCTGCATTTTCAGTTCTAGAACTATGGAGAAGTGGTGAAATTGCAGCATAGTGAATGGATTTTCTTCATGATTTCTCTTATGGTTGTCATAGACATGAAGGCCTTTGCCATATGTGAAGATTAAATCACAGTTCTTTGGAAAAGTTTCATTTTTCTTACTAGTTTCAGAGTGGTTTGTCGTAGCTTGATCTCCTTTGTTCACCGTTGGATCGTTACCATTTTTGAGTATGTTGTTCTTCAGAACCTACTCTACATCTTGACCGAACAGATTATTGTTACAATCAGTGTGTTGGGAGATATTAGCCTCGTAATTCTGTAATTCTCTTCTTCCTTCATGAACTAATCTGCATCTTGTTGTTTATGAGTTAGGTTGCTGTTATTTCTGAGCTTAGGTTGCTTCTTGGACTCAGTTTATCTTATTCGAATTTTGCTCTCTCTAGTATTTGTATGCTACCATAATGTCTCTATGTTCTTCTGTGGAAAATGTTCCAATGGTTAGCTCTAACATGCTTATAAAGTTGATTTGCCAGGTGAGTATGGTGTTAGTGCTACCTTTAATATTTCTGATCTTACTCTGTTTGATGTAGGTGATGATTCGAAGTCGAATCCTTTTGAAGAGCGAAGGGATGATACGGATCAACCCAACACCAAGCGTAATCATGCCAACGACCCATTGGAGGTGCCAATTGGGCCAATCACAAGAGCTAGGGCAAAGAAGCTTAAAGAAGCATTGAATGGGCTTGTTCATAACATATAGAGCAAAATGGACCTAGATGGGCTTGAGACATTTAAGGAGCATGAAGGGCAGCCTTTAATCCATCTAGTTCAGGTCCAAGAAGAGCCCAATTCGTGTGGAACATGGGGTTGATGTGTCCGGCCCAATACCAGCCTTGTTAGGCTTGTTTTTCCTAATGCTACAATGATAAAAAGTCAACAATTGATTCTCCTAATTAAGTAAGGAAGTTGGCCATATCTTATTCCTAAAGAGAGGAGGACTATTTAATGCTTTTCCTAACTTAGGAAGGAAAGTAATTAAATCGGCAACAAAGGAGGAAATTTGTTTTCTTATTTGTCAAAGTTAAACAAGGAAATCTAAGCTAATCAAGGACATCAAGGGGGGGCACCAACACAAATTTTCCAAATCAGATTTGTCCTAGTTTATTTGGGACTTCTTAAGGGTGACAAATCTGATTCTAGCATATTTAGCATGATAATTTTCAGAATTTTCTTCTTAGTTTTTGGGTTATTATTACTTATTTGGGTCAATTGTAAGTGAGCTTCATATAAGTCCACCTAAGGGGGGTCCATTAGGGTTTTCTTAAGTCTAGAGTCAGTATAAATAAAAGCATAACCAAACATGTAAGGTTACGTAATTTTCAGATCAATAAACTTCTTTGCTGCACTTATTGTGTATTGGTGGGATAATCTCCCTTCCTTGATTCTCTAAAGAACTAAAAACGACTTATCGAAGAACAACTGTCTTCGTGGCGTCATCCTTATACTTCTCGTTCGCGAATCAATATTCGTTGGGTGGGGGTCTCCGTTTTCAATAGTGTTGGTGTCTAGGTACAAGTTATCTTTGTGTCACACTCCTATCAAACCTGATTTACTTGGCTTTCCGGGAATTGGTGTCTTTGCGTGTGGGTTGCGTGACCACGTGATCACGAGGTTCGCATCATTTGGTATTAGAGCTTGGCTCCATTAATCAGGTTATATCCTTCTAAAATTTTTGTTTCTTGTTGATTCCGCAAAAAAATTCCTTAGTATCCAATTTCTTCTTCTCCTTGAATTTGCGGCATATAAAAAAAATTTGTTATTTCATTCTCTTATTGTTAAAAATATATCAGTAGCATCAAAAACAAAAAAAAAAAGAGAAAAGAGAAAAGCAAAAAAAAAAATCGTTCAAAAAAAGATGTTATTGGATTTTGCCGCAGAAAACTAAACAAGATAAAATTGGATCAAATCAATTCAGAATTTTCTCAAATTTTATAATCTGATTACTGGGCTCCTAATCGCTCCACATATCAAATTTGGGGTCAATTGGATATCGTTTTCTTTGGGTTTCAAATTCGGGTCTAATCAGGTCTGATTCATAACGTTTTTGCGTCAGTATATCAAACCTTATCGTAAATTGCTCAAACTTTATATTTTGTCTATTTGGGTTCATATCACACTATATCTGAAATTTTAACTCAATTGGACGTCATTTACTTTAGGTTCCAGATTCGGACTTAACTCTTCGTAAACGAGTCTATTTTGCGTCAACTTTTGAAATTCGCTTGCTTTCCATTGTTTTTGTTTCTTGCAGTTTATCTTCATCATATACAACATATGTGGGTGTTGTTTCATCATTTTGCATATTTTTTGTTTCTGTTTTTTATTCGAGTCTTCAGTTTCGTTCATATTTCGGATAGACTCGCTTGCTACTCGCGAGACTATCAATCGCAGTTTTGTTTTGCTTGTTTTCTAGTTTTTATTGCTTCTTGAGTCATATATATATTTGGATTGCACTGCCAAGTTGGTTCTATTTGGTGTTGGTTTCAGTTTCGCAAGAACCGCGGAAGGTGAGATGAGAGGTGTGAGCGTGTGAGGATATTAAGAGTGTTTGAGCGAAACACGAGCGACGTGAGGATAATTTTTTTTACCACTAACCAATTTTTGCAGGTACTATCATGTCAGATCAAAACAACACACCACCCCATCCCGAGGGAGAACTTACGTTCCAAATGCAAGCCATGACGCAGATGATGAAGAGGATGAATTTTGTGATGGGAAATGCGTGTGACAGACTTGATAGGGTAGAGAAACGTGGTAACGAGGCTGGTACAAGCACCCAAAATATGAGGAAGCTTGGGGCTGAACCGAAAGCAAACAATGGCGGTAGGGCCGAAAGGCCAAGGTGGGCTGATTATGAGGATTTTGAGGAGGCCGTTGATGATATTGGTGATGGTGGTTTTGAGGATGAGGCCATAGGCCATCGGGAAGGTTTTCGGCAGCCTAGAAACCGAAGGGATTATGGGAATAGAACTAGGGGCCAATTCGGCCAAAGGGAAAATTTCCGTAGTGTTGGAGGACATGCTGATTTAGATGGTGATTTGGATGCCATCAAACTGAAAATACCTTCTTTTCAAGGTAAAAACGATCCCGAGGCATATTTGGAGTGGGAGAAAAAGGTGGATTGGATTTTTTATTGCCATAACTATTCGGAAGTGAAGAAAGTAAAATTAGTTGTCATCGAATTCACAGATTATGCACTGATATGGTGGGATCAAAATGTTATTAGTAGAAGAAGGAGTGGAGAGAGGCCGGTAGCGTCGTGGGAGGAGATGAAAGTGTTGATGAGAAGGTGATTTGTGCCTAACCACTATTATAGAGATTTGTATTTGAAATTGCAGGGTTTGAATCAGGGTTCTAGGTCCGTGGATGAGTATTTCAAGGAGATGGAGATTGCCATGATTTGGGCCAATGTGATTGAGGATCGGGAAGCTACCATGGCTAGATTTCTAAATGGGCTGAATAGGGACATTGCGAATGTTGTAGAATTACAACATTGTGTGGAATTGGAGGACATGGTCCATATGGCAACGAAGGTGGAGAGGCAAATAAAGAGAAGGGGCAGTACACGTTTTCAGACCAATTCGGCTTCATCTTCCTCAACATGGAGGCCGAATTTGAAAAGAGAGGGGGCTGTCCAACCAAAGCCTTATGCAAAGGTCGAACCATCTAAGGCCAAAAAGGATACTCATACGGATGGGAAAGGTAAATCTGAATCTCAACTTACTCGTGATAGAGATATTAAATGCTTTAAGTGTTTAGGGAAGGGGCACATTGCATCTCAGTGTCCAAACCGAAGAGTTATGCTTACAAGAGACAATGGGGAGGTTGAATCTGAAAGTGACAAATCTGAAAGTGAAGAGATGCCACCTTTGGTGGATTATAGTGATGAGGAGATTGCATATCCTGTTGAGGGGGAGGCCTTGGTTATAAGGCATGCGCTGAACATGCAAATCAAAGAAGATGATATAGATCAGCAATGGGAAAATATATTTCACACTCGATGTCACATCCAAAAGAAGGTATGTAGCATGATAATTGATGGAGGTAGTTGTGCTAATGTTGCTAGTGATACTCTTGTGAAGAGATTGAATCTGAGTTGTGTTAAGCATCCGAGGCCTTATAGATTGCAATGGTTAAATGAATGTGGTGAAGTGAGGGTTACTAAGCAGGTTGTGATTGTGTTTGCTATTGGGAAGTATTCCGATGAGATTTTGTGTGATGTAGTCCCAATGCATGCTAGTCACTTACTTTTAGGGCGTCCATGGCTGTTTGATCGGAAAGCGATTCATGATGGGTTTAGAAATAGGTTCACTATTGTAAAGGATGGTAAAACCATCACTCTTGTACCTCTTTCTCCAAAACAAGTGTATGATGATCAAATGAAATTAAAAAAGGAATGTGAGGATGGGAAGAGTGAAAATTCACGTGAGGACAATGGTGAGAGAAAACCATCAGATTCGGCTAAACCTAAATCATTAATTAAACCGGTTGATGATAAACATTATAAGGGGCATACCCCAGATTTACAATGATAACAGAAACATAAAACAACAGATGGCTACAGGCTAGCCACCGACCATAAAACTGAAACCTCACTAGATTCGTTAGGGAAACCAATACAACCAGCTAACTAACAAATTAAGAATCTATGGTATTCACCCTCCAAGCTCGTTGGATCCTTTTGTTTTCATTTGTTGGTACGACATTCCTCATCAAATCAAGCTTATCACGAATGATACATTCAATTTGATTAAAGACCAAATTCGAAGTTCTAGACATTCCAGCAAAGATCCTTGCATTCCGTTCTTGCCATACATGATACACTGTAGCTGCAAAACTCAGTTTACGAGAAAAATTGACGAAACTCTTGCTATGCCAAGAGACAGTGGCCCATCAAATCCATTCATCCCAACCTTTTGTCATTCTTGGAATGTCGCATATGTCACAAACATCCCACCAGATCGCTTTAGTATAGGAGCATTCAAAGAACAAGTGGTTGTGATCCTCATTGTTGAGGAGACAGAGTGAGCATCTATTAGGACCATGTATACCAAACCGATGAAGTTTATCTTGAGTTGTGAGTTTATGTTGGACAGCCATCCATAGAAGAAATGAATGTCTTGGAACAACATTCTTGAACCACACAATGTCATGCCATTCAACCATCTGACGATGACGTCTTAGTTGTTCCCAAGCTACTTTGATCGAGAATCTGTGATTTGGCGAATCCAACCAAACTATCTCATCCTTTTGCCCCATCTTAGGATTAGAATTGGAAGGAATAGCTTCTATAATAAGGTGTCAGCCAATAGCTTGGGTGGTAGGAGTTTTCCATTCCGAGTTATGAATTAGCACATTCACCTTCGCGTTCTTGGCCATATCTGAATCATAGATGAATCTTTCCCCATAAGAATCCGCAAGTGGGCTATGAGGATGCCAATTGTCTAACCATAGAGAGGTTGTCATTCCATCTCCTATGATGTACTTCATCTTTGGCCATGCTAAGGATCGGAGCTTTAGAATCTTTCCCCAAGCCCAAGAGCAATTCTATGGCGTCTTGATTGTCCAGAAATTCCTACCTCGCAACAGAATGGATCTGATCCAAGTAGACCATATTGAGCCATCTGAGTCATTGCACCGGTTCGAAATGTCTTCAACAAAGCAATCTTGTTCCATTCTGTTATCCTTTTTATTCCTAGCCCCCCCTCCTTTTTTGGAAGACATACCTGATCCCAAGCCACTTTAGCCCCAGTAGTTCTCATATCTGAACCTGACCAAAGAAAGGATTTCATAATTTGCTACACATTTTTAATTACTTGCCTAGGTAAGAGAAAGAGAGATGCCCAATAGACTTGTATGGAAAATAAGACTGAATTAATCAGTTGTACCCGTCCTGCATACGAGAGTGTTCTACAAGTCCAATGTCGAACTTTAGAGGTGATTCGATCCACGAGGCCTTTACAATAAACAGCCTTTAGTCTGGATGAGAGAAGAGGTACTCCCAAATATTTCATAGGGAGCTCCCCCTCTCTAAACCGAAGAATGAATAATTTGTTCCCTCTCAACATTTAACACACCGCTCAAGAAGATGTCACTTTTGTTTGGATTTGAATACAGACCCGATAGGTCTTGAAACTTTGTGAGCACAGTTCTGATCATACGAATTGAGTTTACATCCCCGTTGCTAAAAATCATCAAGTCGTCAGCAAAACAAAGATGAGAAAATTTGTCCTTCTTGCATCTCCAGTGGAACTTGAATTCTTGGTTGGCACTCATCTTGCAGAATAGCCCCGAAAGGATTTCCATACATAGGACAAACAAATTTGATTCTCCCAGCTAGAATCTTAGCGCTGCATTTGTACACTGTATTGCAGCAAGATATAGGACGAAAATCAGTCAACCTTGTAGGATTAGCAACTTTAGGAATAAGGGAAATGGATGTAGCATTCATTTCTTTAAGCATTCTACGAGTCTGAAAGAAAGATCTAACAGCGTTGATTACATCTTCCCCAACTATGTGCCACATTCTTTTGAAGAAGCCTGCGTTAAAGCCATCCGGACCAGGGGCTTTGTTGTTCTTCAAACTAAACATAGCATGCTTAATCTCCTCCCTTGTTACATCTTGTGCGAGTAGATGCTGTTGCGTTGACGACAGTTTCAAGTTAATTGCTGATTCCATCACTTCCTCGTTCAATACCCTAGGCATCTGATCCACTCCTAACACACGATGGAAGTATGCAATTACTTCTGATTTGACTGCCTCGTGTCCTTCGACAACCTCTCCATCCTCCATTGTAAGTGATAGAAGCTTATTTCTATTCTGTCTTCCATTTACTGATTTGTGAAAGTAGCTAGTATTCTGATCCCCCAAGCTAAGCCATTGTATCCTTGCCTTCTGTTTGAAAAAACTCTCATCAACCCTGACGGTAGAAGCGTATTTACGAACAGCATCCCTTTCTCGCATGCACAAAATTGGATTCTCATGCGCTGTATGCAGAGCCTGTTGAGCCTTATCCATTTTGTTTTTTGCATCTTTAACTCTATCTGAAATGTTGGAGAAGTGAGCCATATTGAAAAGTTTCAATTCCTGCTTTAGCTTTCTAAGTTTGCAACACAGCTGATACATTGGACAAACTCCCAAATTCTGATCCCATACCTTCTTCACCAAGGGCATGAACTTGTCATGATCCATCCACATATCAAAGAATCTGAATGGTTTCTTTATGTTCTGATCATTGCCAATAACCTTTACCACCATAGGAGAATGGTCTGACATACCCGAAGGCAAAAATCTCGCTTCCGATAATGGAAAGTTCAGATTCCACTTCTCATTGACAAGCACTCTATCTAGTTTCCGCATAATCAGATTCTCGGGACATTGGTTCGACCAAGTATAATGCATACCTGAATACCGAAGATCATCTACTTTCGCTTCTTGAATACAGGTATCCAATGTGTCCATAGTACCAGCCCACGTAGTAGACCCTCCTAACCTGTCCGACTGGTTGCGGATAGCATTAAAGTCACCCATAAGAATCCACGGGGTTGACTCCCATCCATCACTACGACTCACTATATCAGACCATAATGCCTCACGTAAGGAAGCATTATTGTCTCCATAAATAATTGAAGTATTGAAACTGATATTGGTAGCTAATATACTGACAGAAACATGAATAGCTTGGTCTGACATTCCAACAACATCCACCTTCACCGTATCAGCATTCCAACAAACCCAAATACGACCACGACAAGAGAAATCATAATTATATAAGAAGGACCAAGAACGCAGAAGAAGTTTAGAAACATTATCTTTATTCTTGTCTTTAACTCGAGTTTCAACCAAACCAAAAAAAGCTATCCTCTCTTGATGGATGAGGCGACGCAATTCTGAATGCTTTATAGGATCATTCAAACCTCTAATATTCCAACATCCAATAATCATAGGAAAATAGAGAGGAGGACAAACAGCAACACGAAGATTACCTTGACGTGCCTCCTGGAGAGGAGCCAGATTTCTGATTCTTCTTTGAAGAGGCTTTTGAACCCTTTTTCTTTTTCTCTATAGAGTCTCTAGCCTTAATAGCTAACTGATTAACGGTTTCCCTTTCGGTGGAATTCAGGGTTTGAGGGGTTGTCAGGATCGTTGACGTTAACTCCTTATCGGTTTGTTCCCCATCTGTATCACCTCCCATTGCGTCCATATCTTGATCTAAAGCAGTACTTGCAGCCCCTTGCTCCTGTTTCATTTCTTCTCGTAAACTCTTCAAGACAAGAGGAGAGGAAGGATTTTCATCTTCATGACAAGCAGCATTGCGCAAATTTGATGTCGCATGATCATTCATATTACAATAAGACATATGTATACCAGATGTTGAACAACCATTCTCATTACAATTACCCACTTTAGATGCCAAGGGAGCATTCTCCCCACTCACAGAACCCTTGTTTCGTTTACCAACTACCTGCCACTGAAACTGATTCTGCTTGTTATCCGCAGATTTAGAGTTCATAGCTCCTAGATTCCTCTTACCCTCTGCCACCACTTTAAGATTATCAATGTTATTAGTAGCACATAGCGCTGTGGTGTGTCCAAAGACATTGCAATTACTGCACTTCGACGGTATCCATTCGTATTCAGCTGAAATTGTTATGAATAACCCATTTGGACAGCGAAGATCATATTCCTTAACCAATGTCTTCAAAGCATCTATCTCAACGCAAACTCTTACGTAACTAAGCCTTTTACGCAACAATGTCGTATGATCCGCATGAAGGGGGACTCCAATAGCACTCGCTACATAGCTCAACCCCTTAATAGTCCAATACTCGAGAGGGACATTATACAGCCTAACCCATACCGGAACTCTGGCCAAATCATCTTTCAAAAATTGCATGTTCGGTTGCCAACGTTTAAGCACCAAAGGCCTGTTTGCCATGTGCCATGGGGCTCTTTCCAGCACATTAGTGGCATGATCGACAGAATCAAAGGTGAAGATGAAGAAACCATTATCCGAAGACAAAAGTTCTGATAGACCGTAGGAGCTCCATATTCTTTTGGCAATAGAATTAACCACGGGATACGGTAATTTCTGCCCCACAAAATGACCAACTAGGGTGGATTTCCAAAATTCACAGCCATCTTCAAACACATCAAGTGGAGGAGCTACTGTCACACGACCATCAGTCATAGTAGGGGGAGCAAAGTGCAGATTACGGACTGAACTAATGCCAAGGGTCTTGCTACCCTCATTGTCATCAACATCAGAACCCTTGAAAGCATTTAAAAAATTCAATTTGGGTCTAAGTTTTAGTTGTTCTTGTTGATGAGACCGTATCTTCACCTCATCAACTTTAGAACCCAACACATGGTTCATTTCTGGAACAACATTAGAAGCTTGGACAGTAGAGTGTTTCTCTATACTAACATCAGAATCAGCTTGAAATTGAGAAATCCTCATCCCATGGCCATTCAACATATCTTGCAGTTCTAATCTTAATGTATGTCCAGACTTAACTTGATTGTGTTGTTCAATGTTAGAGCTAACCATTGGAACATTTTCCACAGAAGAACATAGAGACATTATGGTAGCATACAAATACTAGAGAGAGCAAAATTCTAATAAGATAAACTGAGTCCAAGAAGCAACCTAAGCTCAGAAATAACAGCAACCTAACTCATAAACAACAAGATGCAGATTAGTTCATGAAGGAAATAATCCGACCGTTTTATCTTTCTTTGTTTGATGTAGGTGATGATTCGAGGTTGAATCCTTTTGATGACAGAGGGGATGATGCGATCCAATTATCAAAGGATCCATTGGAGGTTCCAGTTGGTCCAGTTACTAGGCTTAAAGCTAAGAAGTTCAAAGAAGCTTTTAATGGACTTCTTTAAAATACATGGGCTAAGGTGGACTTCAAGATGATTTGTAATAATAAAGAGCAAGCTTTGATTAATCTGATTCATGTTCAAGAGAGGCTTGTTGGTGGAATCAAGACCATCACACAAGGATTGGGAGAAGAAGACTAGATTCGTACATATCTAATTTTGATGTTATTCTAGTTGATCAGGAACTAGACTTCCAAACCTTTCCAACGGTATATGGCACACCTTCTAATTCATTAAGATGAGTGAAAACCATCCATTTTAAGTTAGGCTTTGCTGCTGCCAAACAAAATGTGGAAACAATGAACTTGTCTTATTTAATTAGTTGGGCTATCAAACTTTATTTATTTTGAGAGAAGACATTTTGTTTGGGTTTACATATGTTTATTTTGTTTATTTTAATTAGTTTTAGCTTGGGTTGTAATGCGAACCTTGTGATCACATGGTGACGCAACCCACACGCAAAGACATCAATTCTTGGAAAGCTAAGTAAATCAGGTTTGATATGAGTGTGACACAAAGATAACTTGTACCTAGGCACCAGCACTATTAGAAACGGAAACCCTCACCTAACGAATATTGATTCGCGAATGAGAAGTATAAGGATGACGCCACGAAGATAGTTGTTCTTCGATAAGTCGTTTTTTTAGTTCTTTAGAGAATCATGGAAGGGAGATTATCTCACCAACACACACACACACACAAAAAGTGCGGCAAACAAGAAATTTTATTAATCTGAATTGTCTAACCTTACATGTCTGGTTATGCCCTTATTTATAGTGACTCCATACTAAAATAAACCCTAATAGACCCCTTATATGGACTTATATGATGCCCACTTACAATTAAACCCAAATAATATAAATAAACCCTAAACTAAGAAGAAAATAATAATAACAATAATAAATCCAAATTTAATATCCTAAATATAATAAGATCATATTTGTTGTCCTTTAGAAGTCCCATATAAGCTAGGAGAATCAAATCTGAAGGTCGAATTAATTCTGAAATCTTTTTTCCTTTTTTTGTAGCTAGGATGAATAAGGAATCTTTATAAGAAAAGGATTCTAAAACATTTTATGAATCCTTGCCACACTTGGAAACTATGTTACAGCCCAATAAAGATCTTTGGAGAATTAGGATATTCCCAAAATAAACTGCCATATCCTTTTAGGAAAAGAATCCTAGTCAAATAAGAAGTCCACAAGTCAAAAGGAATTAAATAACAAAATTCATATAGCCTTTGTTGACCCGTGTTTCGATGCCTTTCCAAACTCCGATTGACCTGCAATTTTAACCCAAGGTAGGAAAACATGTCAGTAGACTCCATGTACACTTTCAAGCCGATCCAACTATCAGATTGAAAATTATGATTGTTTCTGTAAAACTGGATAGATGCACCTTTTACGTCAAAATCCAAATTTGACCTTTCATGAATCGTATCAGGTTGATTATTATTTAAATTGGGTTTATATGAGACCCATTAAGAAAACTAGGGTTTTTGTCTTGGAGTTTAAATACACTTTAGGAATAAATTTAGCATTGTAGCCGACTTTTTGGTTGCTTAATCCTGGTTCTTGATTGAGCTTTCATCTCTTCAAATAATTGACTATTCCTTGTTATGAATTTAAACTTCATTGTCTCGTCTCCAAGTGTAGGCATTGTGATCGAGTTGATTTATAGTCTTGTTGCCTTGGAGCAAGTCTTTCATTGTGATAAGCTCATTCAAATCTCAACAAATTTGAATTAGACTAATCTTGGGGTTGCGAATTCCATTAAATTCTGCTAGGATTCATAACACCTAATTTACTTGGCTTTCATGGAATTGATGTATTTGCATGTGGGTTGCTTGACCGCGTGTTCGAGAGGTTCGCATCAAGGAATCTCCGAAATACTCCTACCACATAACAAATAAGAAGATATCCAGGATGACCATATAGAGTTGGCTAGATTACAAATAGACCATAAATGTTTAATTATAGCTGCCTGTTTCCACACCTCAAGATTTTTGACACCCAAATCCCCTTCCTTAGGCAAACAAACTGTATCCCAAACAACGTTTGCATTACCATAAGAAAGATCACTACCCTTCTATAAAAAAAGACCTCAATAAAGAAGTTATTTTTTGCAATAATAGCCTTTGAAAGAATAAAAAGAGAAGACCATTATACCTAAATAGAGAAGAGAATGGAGTTGAGAAGTTGAAGTCTAACCACATAAGAAAGATAGTGGTTTAACCAACTCCTAGCTTAAGCTATGATTCGGTACACAAGAATTAAACTATCATAAGAAGATACCTTTGTAGTAATAAGAGGAACACCAAGATACCTAAATGGCGATTTCCCTTCCCTATAGTCGAGAGCACCAAGAAGCTACAAGTTAGTATTAGGCTCAACACCACATAAGAACATGTAGAACCAGAAAAGAAACCATGAAGTTCTTCGTTGATAGAGACCGAAAATATAGCAGTAGAGACACATTCACTGATCCAATTATCCATAAGAGAAGGAAAGCCAATCGTTTAAAAAATAGCCAATAAGGAATCCCATCTTACCGAGTCATAAGCTTTCATCAGATCTACCTTTAGAAAGCACCTAGGAGGCCCCCTATTTATGTGATAATTATGAAGAAGCTCTTCAGAAAGTAAAATATTATCACTAATATTTCTTCTCGCAACAAAGGCTGATTGAAAAGGCCCGACTAGATCCAGGAGCACTCATTTGATTCTATTAGTGATGAGGTTGGCAATTCATTTGTAAATGGTATTACAACAAGAGATAGGCTTAAAGTCTTCAACCTTGGATGGGTTAAGAACTTTAGGGATTAAAGATATAGTTGTATCATTTACTTGCTTGACAAGCTAGCCAGAAGTGAAAAAAGACTGACTGAATAGCATTAATAGTGTCAGAGCCAACAATACCCCAAGCTTTCTTAAAGGATCCTACACTGAAACCATCTGGACCGGTAGCCTATTATCCTTGAGAGAGAAAAGGATCTTCTGAATTTCTTCATCAATAATACGATTGTCAAGGATCATACTTTGAGAGGGAGATAAACTTCGAGAGAGAGCCCTAGAAAGAATAGAAGAATCAATAACCAAATCAGAATTAGAACCCCCCATAAGCTTCTCAATAGTATCCTTAACCCCCTAGCATAAAACACATCCCATTTTCATCATGAATAGAGAGGATCTTGTCGTGGTTGTGATAACCTTTCACTAAATTGAATAAGAATTTAGAATTTTTATCCCCCATATTCAACCATTAAGAGAGAGAGAGAGAGAGAGAGAGAGAGAGAGAGATTTATATTTTTGTTTGTGGTTTTCAAAAATTGGATTTGTTCTTCCAATAAAAGCTCCACTATGTTTTCATACATTTGAGCACGTAAAAAAAAGAAGGTTTATTAATATTTTGTTTAAGAGGTATTGAGCAGATATATATAAATTTAATGAGAGTTTGTTTATTTGGATAGATTAATGGAAGTTAAATGATGAATGTCTTGCTTTGTGGAACTTGCAAATTGTTTTTCTATTTTAACGCTTTGATTACTAGGGACTAGTAATAAGCTGATTGGAGGGTGTGATTAGTACTTAAAAGTGCATTTTTATTAAGGTTTTATATCATCATTTTGCACTTGATGTATCAATAACTCCTTAACTAGAGCATGTTTTATAATAACAAGTTTGATAATATAAGATAGCTTTAATTTATGATAAATGCTCATTTTAAATGCAGGCATATCTCACAATTCAAATGATTGATTGATGTGATTAACTATTGAAAGTGAAAGGACAAAGAAAAGGCGAAGTTTAGAAAGGAGATACCGATTCAATTCAAATTGGAACACTATTCAGTTGTTGGGTCATATCTGGAGCTGTAGATCTTGGATTTCAGATTAATTTATATGGATAGAAAGATAAGAAATAGGCCTACAATGTTCATGATAGTGGAAGACCCAAATCTATCGTTTTCAAATCCAAAGTGGAGTTATAGAAGGCCACAAAAGAGAAGTTAGAATTTGTCCTGCAATCCAGCCCAAACACTGCTCAGAATTTTACCCATATATGGAGTTATAGAAGGCAAAATGACGTGACATTTGGTGGGTGGAAGGCAAAGACAATTTCCAACAACTTTCATGAAGAAGACCTGCTCAAATTCTGATGGTAACAATGAAATTTCATCCAGACAAGATCTTGAGGGCTATCCACCACGTCCACCAGCAGCACTACTCAGTATTTTAGCCATATCTCGAGCTCTAGTGATCCAAATGCTCTAAAATTTTATGGGTGGAAAGATAAGATGATTGTCAACAACTTTCATGGGAACACTTTGCCAAATTCTGATTGCATCAATGTCAATTTATCCAGCCAAAATGCTTGAGTGCTGCTATCCACCAAGTCCACTAAATCAATTGTTGGCCACTACATCAATAATCAATTACCAAATGAATAGTTCTGAATGTTAGCCTACAAAAGGAGGCATTTGCCATTCATTTAGAAATCTTGGTTCTTTATATCAAGATCATGTTCTTGCTCTCTCTTTATATTTTTGTAATACTTAAGTTTTGCTTTCATTAATCTCTTGTTCATGCTTTTCATTTCCTTTACTATACTTAGTTAACTTATATCATGTTTATGTTCTTATATTGTTTATTTATGTTTTTCTTCTTCATAATGTCTAGCTAAGTTAATTATGTTAAGGTGAAAAGGTTTCACTAATGGTGTTAGGATAAGTATAATATAAACTCAACATAGACTTTAATGTTTATATCCAAGAAAGTTTGCTATTAACATGTCTTATCATTTTTATCTTATTAATTCTTAATATCTTGCTTGTTAAATGGTTAATCTAGATTTGTGTTGTATAACACTTGGTACATCAAATACTTGATCATTCATAGTCTTCGGCCGACATCGTTATTATGAGAGGAACTTGATTTGTTGTCAACATAAGTTAGCATCATGAATACCTGATAAAATTTACAAGTATGGTGTTACGTAAATAAGATGATTAATATGATTATGTTAATAATTTATAAAGAGTTTATACTTTACTTATCTCTAATACTATTAGTGGATCCTCTAACCTTGACTTTTGTTTTTATCATTGTTTAATCTTCACATTTATCTTACATCTCAAAGTCTTCTTTAACTCATCATCACCATCACCATCACCATCATCATCATCATCATTGTTGTTGTTCTTGTTCTTATTATTATTATTATTATTATTATTATTTATAATTTATATAATACACCTTCATGTGGTTCGACCCCGGTTTTGCTGGGTTATTTATTACTTTGACACTCCTGCACTTGGAATAAGACATAAACTCTTTGATCGTGTCAGTTACAAATCAAAAGAGAGAGAAATGGATACGGTCAAGTCAGGTGTGGTGTACTGAACTTTGAATAGCTTTTTTGGGTTAATTTTACCTTTTGAATTGATCAACGATAAAAAAAAAAACGCTGAGAAGAAAAGAGGTGGCCAGAGGGAAATTCCGAAGTATTTTGTAAATACACATTACCAAACAAATAAAATTATTATAAATAATTAAATTTACTCAGATTGTAAATTATATTTAAGAGCTCCTTCGTGATCAAGAAATTAGATAATTAATAATAAATCCATTATAAAAATTAGATTCATGAAGTTTCTAATTTTTTTAAGTTTAGCAGAGAATTACAAATATGGCATGATGCATTAATTGTCCTCTACAAGCAGTTGTCTTTAGATTACTTGCTAATGATCATTTATTTAATATTAGGTGTAGTAACATTTTCAATTTAGGTAGTTTTTAATTTTTTCTATCCGACAGCGTCTCTGCTTATTAATTCTATTCAAGTTTGTGAACTTTTAATTTTTGTTTTAATCAAAGAGTTTATGTTAAGTTTTGTCTATTTTATGATGATATAATAATCAGATTTACATGTGGCATAATTAAATGTCTATTAAACGCGCATAAACTTTTTAATTTGCTTCTATTTAAGTATATGCATTTTTAGTTTTTCTTTTTTTTATTCTTTATAGTTTCGTTAAGAGCGTTTTTATAAGAAAAAAGGTAATTTGATACTCGAAACAGTAAAAAAAAAACCATTGTATTTTTATAAGACTTAAAAAAATATATACGAGCATGAAAGTTGAATGTATGTAGTAGGATAAAAAAAAGATTCAATAGATATAATAATAATCATTTCCCTTTTATATGACATTTTATGGTGCCCATTTCATGCATTTTTAATAGATTTTCTTAATATCTATTTTGCATATTCATATTGGTCAGATTTGACCAAGACAAAAAATTAAAAAAACATTTTATATATATATATATATATATATATATATATATATATTCAAATTGAGCTTCCATTGCCCTCTTAGCCATTAACACCCTATCCAAAATCTTAGCAAAGTACTTGATGAAAATTTGTCTAACACCAAGCGTAATCATACCAAAGACTCATTGGAGGTGCTAATTGGGCCAATTACAAGAGCTAGGGCAAAGAAGCATTGAATGGGCTTATTCAGAACATATGGAGCAAGATGGACCTATAGGGGTTTGGGATATTTAAGGAGCATGAATGATAGCCTTTAATTCATCTAATTCAAGTCCAAGAAAAGCCCAATTCGTGTGGAACAAAGGGCTAGTGTGTCCGGCCTCATACAAGCCTTGTTAAGCTCATTTTTTCCTAATTCTACAAGGATAGAAAGTCAGCAATTTATTCTCCTAATTAAGTAAGGAAGTTGGCTGGATCTTATTCCTAAAGAGGAGAGGATTATTTAATGCTTTTCCTAACCTAGGAAGGAAAGTAATTAAATCAGCAACAAAAGAGGAAATTTGTTTTCTTATTTGTCCCTTGTTAAACAAAAAAACCCAAGCTAATCAAGGACATCAAAAGGGGCAGCAACATAAATTTTTCAAATCAGACTCCGTAGCGTCATCCTTATATCGTGAATCAATATTCTTTGGGTGAGGGTTTCCGTTTCCAATAATGATGGTGCCTAAGTAGTTAATCAAGTCTGCTTCCATTTCTCATCCATTTCATTAGACATTTCCTTTTTTGGCAACATTTATATATACAATCCAAAAATTTAAACAAATTATGATAATTATATACATTTAAAAAGGGTATAGGTGTAGAACAAGTACTTGTTGCAAAAACTCAGCTCGTGCTCCCCATGCTTTGCTATACAGCTCTTGTGGTCCGTTTTGTCTTCATAGGTATACTACATTATTTTCTATTCAAGTTACATTTCTCGTAATAACAATAATAACAACAAATGTTGACTTACCTTCAACAATTTCTTCCTTCACATTTGTGTTTCCCATTACATCTTTTAAAATCATTGTTCTTTATTTAATCATAACTAACATTATAAATTTTGGTTTTGAACATGGCTTATTTCCTTTGAATGTTAAGACATAGCACTACACATTTTCTTTTTCTGAAGGGAAATAAACTCAATTCTACCTCTAATACATCTAAATTACCTATTCTAGCAATTTGTTGAAACTATCAACAAAGGTTGCAGATTGACCTCTCCTTAGATGTCTACCTACATCTAGAGTTCTAGAACTCCAAATTAAGTGAGGTAAGTCTTGTTGGAATGCTGACATCATTGGCTATAACTTCAATGTAGGAACCTATCCCAAATTCTAACATTTTTAGGGTCGAATCTCTTCTAGAAATTAGGAAGATGAATTTGTCTATTTTTATCAACAATTTAAATGAACCCTCAAACATCCTCATTTCCCACTCTTCCTCCAAAACAACCATTTCCACATTATATGTATGGTAACCTCACTAAATATGACTTCCCAAGAATTAATTTAACCTAACTTGCCCTTTTATGTAATATGGTCAAAACCATTTCAGGAAAATATACACATTGGATTCCACATTTACCCTACATTTCACAACTCCTCCTAAATCAAGCCATATGCTATACATTATAGCTGATAGATTCATTTTCATTTTACATAACACATTGCATTTGATTTAGTTTTGTAAATGACTTTTGTTAAGTTCTATGGTTTCTCATTTAAAACTATACTTTGTATCCTTGCCCCTCACATTGACATTTTATTTATTCACACAATTCATCTTTACTTCTTTTATGGCTATTTTGGGCTGAGAGTCCCTAGGGAAAACTATGGTTTTTTTCCCTTGCAAAATTGAATTATCATGCTTTACTTGTTAAAAAAAAAGTTTCTTCAACACATAATCTATTTATTATTAACATACGAAATCTCAAAATCTCTCTTTCCCCTTTTAACCTTGCTTTGACAGACAATTGGCCTAAGGGGACCAAGGGTTCCTTTCTTCTTCTCATGTAATAACTATCTTACTTAGCCATTGTTCACATTATAAACAACACATCATATGAAATTTACAAAGAAAAATATAAATTATTCTATTCCAATTCACTCCTCCAATGGTCGACCACCTTTGCTTCTTTAACCATTGAATTGTTTTTGGTATTTTTATATAATTTTACATTCAAAGAAATCAATTGATGCAGATCAGCACAACATCAAGCTTAATCATGCCAACGACCCATTGGAGGTGTTAATTGGGCCAATCACAAGTGCTAGGGCAAAGAAACTTAAAGAAGCATTGAATGGACTTATTCAGAACATATGGAGCAAAATGGACTTAGAGAGGCTTGGGACATTTAAGAAGCATGAAGGACAGCCTTTAATTCATCTAGTTCAGGTCCAAGAAGAGCCCAATTCGTGTGGAACAAGGGGTTGATGTGTCCGGCCCAATACCAACCTTGTTAGGCTTGTTATTTTTCCTAATCCTACAACGATAAAAAGTCAGCAATTTATTCTCCTAATTAAGTAAGGAAGTTGGCATATCTTATTACTAAAAAGGGGAGGACTATTTAATGTTTTTCCTAACTTAGGAAGGAAAGTAATTAAATCAGCAACAAAGGAGGAAATTTATTTTCTTATTAGTCCAAGTTAAATAAGGAAATCCAAGCTAATCAAGGACATCAAGGGGGGCAGCAACACAAATTTTTCAAATCAGATTTTTCCTAGTTTATTTAAGACATTTTAAGGGTGAAAAATCTGATTCTAGCATATTTAGCATGATAAGTTTTGGATTTTTATTATTTTTCTTCTTAGTTTTTGGGTTATTATTACTTATTTGGGTCAATTGTAAGTGGGCTTCATATAAGTCCACCTAAGGGGGGTCCATTAGGGTTTCTTTAAGTATAGAGTCAGTATAAATAACGACATAACCAAACATGTAAGGTTACGCAATATTCAAATTAATAAAATTTCTTGTTGCCGCACTTTGTGTGTGTGTTAGTGAGATAATCTCTCTTCCATGGTTCTCTAAAGAACTGAAAAATGACTTATCAAAGAACAACTGTCTTCGTGGCGTCATCCTTATACTTCTCGTTCACGAATCAATATTCGTTGGGTGGGGGTCTCCGTTTTCCAATAGTGTTCGTGCCTAGGTACAAGTTATCTTTGTGTCACACTCCTATCAAACCTGATTTACTTGGCTTTTCAGGAATTGGTGTCTTTGCGTGTGGGTTGTGTGACCACGTGATCACGAGGTTCGTATCATTTAGTATCAGAGCTGGCTCCATTAATTAGTTTATATCCTTCTAAAATTTTTGTTTCTTGTTGATTTCCACAAAAATTCGTTAGTATCCAATTTTTTCTTCTCCTTGAATTTGTGGCATATAAAAAAATTGTTATTTCATTCTATTATTGTTGAAAATATATCAGTAGCATAAAAAACAAAACAAAAAAGAGAAGCAAAAAAAAAAATTGTTCAAAAAGATGTTTATTGAATTCTGCCTTAGAAAACTAAACATGGTGGAAAAATCAAATTTGTATCTCATCCTTTGATATCATTGTCGCTGGCTTTAGGGAGAAGAAAATGAGATATTTATAGTCTCATTTCATTTTTTTTTAATTACATTTTGACCCCACTTACTTAGGTGTTTTATTTTTTACCCCATTCCTTTTTCCTTGTACAAATTTAGTTATACCTCTTTTTGTCTTTTATAATATTTGAATTTAATTTGGTTTCCTTACATTTAACCTTACCCTGTTTATCTCTGGTTAATTTTTTTTTTTAACATTTCAAAATATTTTAACTAGGAAATTTATGTTAGAAGACTTTTCAACCTCCAATTTATTAAATTTGCACATTAATTATCTCACTTTCCTTTTTTCATATATATTATTTTCAATTTATGTGAAAGTTCATTCCTAGGATTACATTCATGCACACAACACTTGTCTAAAAATAATAACTATATTGAAAAATATGTACAAATCATTATCTTAATACTAAAAATAAAGACTTAAACAAATTGTTGTAAATTAAACAGGATGAGTGACAAGCAACTACATGTTCCTCTCACTAGTCTTGTCCCGTTTACTTGGGGTCCCGCAACTGATGCCTCAATCACATAGGATCTTACATCAAATTCATCCCTTAAATATGAAAAACTTATTTCTTAATATTCTTTTAACAATTTGGATACTTATTACTCATAAATACTTGTGTTCTTGTATTATCACATATTAAACTATTATAACAACCCTTATTAGGTTATATATGGATGCATTACTTCATCTTTTTAAGATTACGTGTTTTAGTCATCATCATTAAACACATTTATTATGTTAAATTAAATCAAACAATTTCCATCTCCCTGAAATAAACTCGAAAGAACAAAAGATGATCGAAAAACAAAATCACCTAAAATTAGATAGTAGCCAAAATGGTTTGACCGTTTTGAGAAACAGTCCGACCACTTCTTAAATCAGTTTGGCTATTTTCAGTCCATTTCTAGAAAATTTCCTCTTCTTTCTTTCTCTAGTCGAAACCTTTGTACTTGAAATTCTTGAGTTTTTCCTTTCAAGATCAATTCATACCCATTCGAGTTACATACTTGATGCCAACCTCGTGATCACGTGGTCACGCAACCCACACGCAAAGACACCAATTCCCGGAAAGCCAAGTAAATCATGTTTGATAGGAGTGTGACACAAAGATAACTTGTACCTAGGCACCAGCACTATTGGAAAGGGAAACCCCCACCCAACGAATATTGATTCGCGAACGAGAAGTATAAGGATGACGCCACGAAGCCAGTTGTTCTTCGATAAGTCGTTTTTAGTTCTATAGAGAACCAAGGAAGGGAGATTATCCCACCAACACACAATAAGTGCAGCAAAGAAGTTTATTGATCTAAAAATTGCGTAACCTTACATGTTTAGTTATGCTTTTATTTATACTGACCCTAGACTTAAAAAAACGCTAATGGACCCCCCTTAAGTGGACTTATATGAAGCTCACTTACAATTGACCCAAATAAGTAATAATAACCCAAAAAATATGAAGAAAATAATAAAAATCCAAAAATTATCATCCTAAATATGCTAGAATCAGATTTGTCACCCTTAAGAAGTCCTACATAACTAGAAAAAATCTGATTTGGAAAATTTGTGTTGCTGCCCCCTTTCCTTTGATGTCCTTGATTAGCTTGGATTTCTTTGTTTAGCTTGGACAAATAAGAAAACAAATTTCCTCCTTTTTTGCTGATTTAATTACTTTCCTTCTCATGTTAGGAGAAAGTTTGGTTGGATTCATTTAACAAACATCATAGGAGATGGAATGACAACCTCTCTTTGACAATTGACAACCTCACAGCCCATTCGTGGATTCTTACGGGGAAAGATTCATCTATGATTCAGGTATGGCCAAGAACGCGAAGGTGAATGTGCTAATTCAGAACTCATAATGGTAAACTCCTACCACCCAAGCTATTGGTTGGCACCCCATTATAGAAGGTATTCATTCCAATTCTAATCCTAAGATGGGGCAAAAGGATGAGATAGTTTGGTTGGATTCGCCAAATCACAGATTCTCGGTCAAAGTAGCTTGGGAACAACTAAGACGTCATCGTCAGATGGTTGAATGGCATGACATTGTGTGGTTCAAGAATGCTGTTCCAAGACATTCATTTCTTCTATGGATGGTTGCCCAACAGAAACTCACAACTCAAGATAAACTTCATCGGTTTGGTATACATGGTCCCAATAGATGCTCACTCTGTCTCCACAACAATGAGGATCACAACCACTTGTTCTTTGAATGCTCCTATACTAAAGCGATCTGGTGGGATGTTTGTGACAGATGTGACATTCCAAGAATGACAAAAGGCTGGGATGAATGGATTCGATGGGCCACTGTCTCTTGGCATGGCAAGAGTTTCGTTAAATTTTCTCGTAAACTAAGTTTTGCAGCTACAGTGTATCATGTATGGCAAGAACGGAATGCAAGGATCTTTGCTGGAATGTCTAGAACTTCGAATTTGGTCTTTAATCAAATCGAATGTATCATTCGTGATAAGCTTGATTTGATGAGGAATGTCGTACCAACAAATGAAAACAAAAGGATCCAACGAGCTTAGGGAGTGAATAACATAGATTCTTAATTTGTTAGTTAGCTGGTTGTATTGGTTTCCCTAACGAATCTAGTGAGGTTTCAGTTTTATGGTCGGTGGCTAGCCTGTAGCCATCTGTTGTTTTATGTTTCTGTTATCATTGTAAATCTGGGGTATGCCCCTTATAATGTTTTTGTATCTTTTTTTTTTAATACATACGTCAACTTACCAAAAAAAAAAGATTTAATTACTTTCCTTCTCATGTTAGGAAAATCATTAAATAATCCTCCCCTCTTTAGGAATAAGATATGGCCAACTTCCTTACTTAATTAGGAGAATAAATTGCTGACTTTTTATCCTTGTAGCATTAGGAAAAAAACAAGCCTAACAAGGTTGGTATTGGGCCGGCATATCAACCCCTTGTTCCATACGAATTGGTCTCTTCTTGGACCTGAACTAGATCAATTAAAGGTTGTTCTTCATGCTCCTTAAATGTCTCAAGCCCCTCTAGGTCCATCTTGCTCCTTAAGTTCTGAACAAGCCCATTCAATGCTTCTTTAAGCTTCTTTGCCCTAGCTCTTGTAATTGGCCCAATTGGCACCTCTAATGGGTTGTTGGCATGATTACGCTTGGTGTTGGGCTGATCTGCATCAGGTTGTTACTTCCTCTTTTTTGATATCTCTTATTTCCTTTATATTCATTTTACTCCACCTTTTAATTTGCATATCTCACATTTGACCCTAATCCTTTTTTCTTTAACAATTTTTGTCCTTCTTTCTTTTTAGTTTAGACCCTCCAAAGAAAACAATATTTATATCATATTATTCTTCTTATAATAAAAGCTTAGGGTTTTACACTATAGATGATGTGATACGGTTCAGCCTTGTGATACAACCCAAGTAAGGTAAGATTCAAATTTTGGTGTAAAAGTTTAAATTGTCCAGTTTTACACTATTGAGCATAACTTTAAATCCAACCGTTAGATCGAGTTGAAACTTTACTAGATGATTCTAGAGGTATTTGTCAATGTTGGGGTAAATTTTTAGAGAATCCCTGTACGAGAAGGACTTGCAATATAGGTCAGAACAGGCTATATGAATTCTGTTATTTACTTTCTTTTGACATGTGGACTTTCTATTTGGCAAAGATACTTTTCCTTCAAGGGTGTGAGAGCTTGTTTTAGGAATTTACTAGTTCCACAAGGATCTTTAATGAGCTGCAATATAATTTCCAAGTGTGGCAAGTATTCATTAATGTTTCAGAATCCTTTCCTTATAATGATTCCTTATCCATCCTAACTACACAAGGAAAGAAGGGTTAGAGGTATGATTATTCTTTCACAAGTACCTTAAAGACTATACTAGAAGAGTTAGCTCTTCTTTTAGAAACCTTATTGTCCTCTTCTACCTTTAAGATGAGATTTTCAACTCTCGTTTCGTTGCTCTTATGCCTAAGGTAATTCCTGAATTCTTTCCAAGATAGTGGTATTTTTTCAATGATTACAACCACTTGAAAGAATTCATATATAACCATATCTTTAACATAAATATCATATAAGGTGCGTTGGAACTCTTGAACTTGACTTATAACAACCCTTGAGTCGACAATCTTGAAATTTGAAATTTGTTGATTGAGAACATTTTCATAACGACAACTTCAACTTTGAAGTTTTTTTTCAAAGCTTTCCAAAGTGCCTTTGCATTCTTGATCGAGCCATCATATTGTGTATTATCTAGTCTATTCAAGATTTAGTTCTTGCATACAAAATGATTGTGTTTCCATACATCCAAAGCTACCATAATAATGGAATTAGATTCATTATTTGGCAACTTTTGTAACGACCTAAAATTTCCATGTAACTTTCATATTTCTAATCATCATGTCTGAGTATAATGGGGTAATTTTTTTATATACAATCTGTTTGACAATACATTCCATTATTGATGCTTTAGTTTACCAAATTTACAACAGAGTTTCCCCAAGAACTTGTACATTTCCTTAGGTTTTTTATTATCCTACTCGGTAACATAATATCAAATAACTCTATTACATATACGTAGTAGCCTTCAGCTACCCACCAGTTCAATTGTTTCTCCAATTGATTCTTTCACATCGCTTCTCACAATTCATCTTATATGCTTTTCTATTTTCCATTTACTTAAAACATAAGCATAACGGATACACGCCACATAACAAAAGAGATGCAATAACCACATGCTAGAAATACAATCTGAGTTATGAATTAGCACATTCACCTTCGCGTTCTTGGCCATACCTGAATCATAGATGAATCTTTCCCCGTAAGAATCCGCGAGTGGGCTGTGAGGATGCCAATTGTCAAACCATAGAGAGGTTGTCATTCCATCTCCTATGATGTACTTCATCTTCGGCCATGCTAAGGATCTGAGCTTTAGAATCTTTCCCCAAGCCCTTATAGAAGCTATTCCTTCCAATTCTAATCCTAAGATGGGGCAAAAGGATGAGATAGTTTGGTTGGATTCGCCAAATCACAGATTCTCGATCAAAGTAGCTTGGGAACAACTAAGACGTCATTGTCAGATGGTTGAATGGCATGACATTGTGTGGTTCAAGAATGCTGTTCCAAGACATTCATTTCTTCTATGGATGGCTGTCCAACAGAAACTCACAACTCAAGATAGACTTCATCGGTTTGGTATACATGGTCCCAATAGATGCTCGCTCTGTCTCCGCAACAATAAGGATCACAACCACTTGTTCTTTGAATGCTCCTATACTAAAGCGATCTGGTGGGATGTTTGTGACAGATGCGACATTCCAAGAATGACAAAAGGCTGGGATGAATGGATTCGATGGGCCACTCTCTCTTGGCATGGCAAGAGTTTCGTCAATTTTTCTCGTAAACTGAGTTTTGCAGCTACAGTGTATCATGTATGGCAAGAACGGAATGCAAGGATCTTTGCTGGAATGTCTAGAACTTCGAATTTGGTCTTTAATCAAATCGAATGTATCATTCGTGATAAGCTTGATTTGATAAGGAATGTCGCACCAACAAATGAAAACAAAAGGATCCAACGAGCTTGGAGGGTGAATACCATAGATTCTTAATTTGTTAGTTAGCTGGTTGTATTGGTTTTCCTAACGAATCTAGTGAGGTTTCAGTTTTTGGTCGGTGGCTAGCCTGTAGCCATATGTTGTTTTATGTTTGTTATCATTGTAAATCTGGGGTATGCCCCTTATAATGTTTTTATCTTCTTCTTTTAATACATACGTCAACTTACCAAAAAAAAAAAGAATAGCTTCTATAATGGGGTGCCAGCCAATAGCTTGGGTGGTAGGAGTTTTCCATTTTGAGTTATGAATTAGCACATTCACCTTCGCGTTCTTGGCCATACCTGAATCATAGATGAATCTTTCCCCGTAAGAATCCGCGAGTGGGCTGTGAGGATGCCAATTGTCAAACCATAGAGAGATTGTCATTCCATCTCCTATGATGTACTTCATCTTCGGCCATGCTAAGGATCTGAGCTTTAGAATCTTTCCCCAAGCCCAAGAGCAATTCTGTGGCGTCTTGATTGTCCAGAAATTCCTATCTCGCAACAGATTGGATCTGATCCAAGTAGACCATATTGAGCTATCTGAGTCATTGCACATGTTCCAAATGTGTTTCAACAAAGCAATCTTCTTCCATTCTGTTATCCGTTTTATTCCTAGCCCCCCCTCCTTTTTTGGAAGACATACCTGATCCCAAGCCACTTTAGCCCCAGTAGTTCTCATATCTGAACCTGACCAAAGAAATGATTTCATAATTTGCTCCACATTTTTAATTACTTGCCCAGGTAAGAGAAAAAGAGATGCCCAATAGACTTGTATGGAAAATAAAACTGAATTAATCAGTTGTACCCGTCCTGCATACGAGAGTGTTCTACAAGTCCAATGTCGAACTTTAGAGGTGATTCGATCCACGAGGCCCTTACAATAAACAGCCTTTAGTCTGGACGAGAGAAGAGGTACTCCCAAATATTTCATAGGGAGCTCCCCCTCTCTAAACCCAAGAATATGAATAATTTGCTCCTTCTCAGCATTTAACACACCGCTCAAGAAGATGTCACTTTTGTTTGGATTTGGATACAGACCTGATAGATCTTGAAATTTTGTGAGCACAGTTCTGATCATACGAACTGAGTTTACATCCCCGTTGCTAAAAATCATCAAGTCGTCAGCAAAACAAAGATGAGATATTTTGTCCTTCTTGCATCTCCAGTGGAACTTGAATTCTTGGTGGGCACTCATGTTGCAGAATAGCCCCGAAAGGATTTCCATACATAGGACAAACAAATATGGGGACAATGGATCCCCTTGTCTCAGCCCTCTTCCCCCTTGAAAGTAACCTGCAAGCTCACCATTGACGTTGATAGAGAATTGACATGATGTAACACAAACCATGATCCAATCAATGACTGTTCTAGGGAATCCCATTTTTATTAACATGGCGTCAACGAAATCCCACCGCACCGAGTCATAAGCCTTCATCAGATCAACTTTCATAGCACAACGAGCAGGTCCCGTAGATTTATGATAGCCTTTCATTAGTTCCTGAGACAAAAGAATGTTATCACTGATTCTCCGTCCTGAGATAAAAGCAGTCTGATATGGACCAACTACGGATGGCAAAACAACTTTGATTCTCCCAGCTAGAATCTTAGCGCTGCATTTGTACACTGTATTGCAGCAAGATATAGGACGAAAATCAGTCAACCTTGTAGGATTAGCAACTTTAGGAATAAGGGAAATGGATGTAGCATTCATTTCTTTAAGCATTCTACGAGTCTGAAAGAAGGATCTAACAGCGTTGATTACATCTTCCCCGACTATGTGCCACATTCTTTTGAAGAAACCTGCGTTAAAGCCATCCGGACCAGGGGCTTTGTTGTTCTTCAAACTAAACATAGCATGCTTAATCTCCTCCCTTCTTACATCTTGTGCGAGTAGATGTTGTTGCGTTGAAGACAGTTTCAAGTTAATTGCCGAGTCCATCACTTCCTCGCTCAGAACCCTAGGCATCTGATCCACTCCTAACACACGATGGAAGTATGCAATTACTTCTGATTTGACTGCCTCGTGTCCTTCGACAACCTCTCCATCCTCCCTTGTAAATGATAGAAGCTTATTTCTATTCTGTCTTCCATTTACTGATTTGTTAAAGTAGCTAGTATTCTGATCCCCCAAGCTAAGCCATTGTATCCTTGCCTTCTGTTTGAAAAAACTCTCTTCAGCCCTGACGGTAGAAGCGTATTTACAAACAGCATCCCTTTCTCGCATGCACAAAATTGGATTGTCATGCGCTGTATGCAGAGCCTGTTGAGCCTTATCCATTTCGTTTTTTGCATCTTTAACTCTATCTGAAATGTTGGAGAAGTGAGCCATATTGAAAAGTTTCAATCCCTGCTTTAACTTTCTTAGTTTGCAACACAGCTGATACATTGGACAACCCCCCGAATTCTGATCCCATACCTTCTTCACCAAGGGCATGAACTCGTCATGATCCATCCACATATCAAAGAATCTGAATGGTTTCTTTATGTTCTGATCATTGCCAATAACCTTTACCACCATAGGAGAATGGTCTGACATACCCGAAGGCAAAAATCTCGCTTCCGATAATGGAAAGTTCAGATTCCACTTCTCATTGACAAGCACTCTATCTAGTTTCCGCATAATCAGATTCTCGGGACATTGGTTCGACCAAGTATAATGCATACCTGAATACCGAAGATCATCTACTTTCGCTTCTCGAATACATGTATCCAATCTGTCCATAGTACCAGCCCACGTAGTAGACCCTCCTAACCTGTCCGACTGGTTGCGGATAGCATTAAAGTCACCCATAAGAATCCACGGGGTTGACTCCCATCCATCACTACGACTCACTATATCAGACCATAATGCCTCACGTAAGGAAGCATTATTGTCTCCATAAATAATTGAAGTATTGAAACTGATTTTGGTAGCTAATATAGTGACAGAAACATGAATAGCCTGGTCTGACATTCCAACAACATCCACCTTCACCGTATCAGCATTCCAACAAACCCAAATACGACCACGACAAGAGAAATCATAATTATACAAGAAGGACCAAGAATGCAGAAGAAGTTTAGAAACATTATCTTTATTCTTGTCTTTAACTCGAGTTTCAACCAAACCAAAAAAAGCTATCCTCTCTTGATGGATGAGTCGACGCAATTCTGAATGCTTTATAGGATCATTCAAACCTCTAATATTCCAACATCCAATAATCATAGGAAAATAGAGAGGAGTACAAACAGCAACACAAAGATTACCTTGACGTGCCGCCTGGAGAGGAGCCAGATTTCTGATTCTTCTTTGAAGAGGCTTTTGAACCCCTTTTCTTTTTCTCTAGAGAGTCTCTAGCCTTAATAGCTAACTGATTAACAATTTCCCTTTCGGTGGAATTCAGGGTTTGAGGGGTTGTCATGATATCGGTTGGTTCCCCATCTGTATCACCTCCCATTGCGTCCATATCTTGATCTAAAGCAGTACTTGCAGCCCCTGGCTCCTGTTTCATGTCTTCTCGTAAACTCTTCAAGACAAGAGGAGAGGAAGGATTTTCATCTTCATGACAACCAGCATTGCACACATCTGATGTCGCATGATCATTCATATTACAATCAGGCATATGTATACCAGATGTTGAACAACCATTCTCATTACAATTACCCACTTTAGATGCCAAGGGAGCATTCTCCCCACTCACAGAACCCTTGTTTCGTTTACCAACTACCTGCCACTGAAACTGATTCTGCTTGTTATCCGCAGATTTAGAGTTCATAGCTCCTAGATTCCTCTTACCCTCTGCCACCACTTTAAGATTATCAATGTTATTAGTAGCACATAGCGCTGTGGTGTGTCCAAAGACATTGCAATTACTGCACTTCGACGGTATCCATTCGTATTCAGCTGAAATTGTTATGAATAACCCATTTGGACAACGAAGATCATATTCCTTAACCAACGTCTTCGAAGCATCTATCTCAACACAAACTCTTGCGTAACTAAGCCTTTTACGCAACAATGTCGTATGATCCGCATGAAGGGGGACTCCAATAGCACTCGCTACACAGCTCAACCCCTTAATAGTCCAATACTCGAGAGGGACATTATACAACCTAACCCATACCGGAACTCTTGCCAAATCATCTTTCAAAAATTGCATGTTCGGTTGCCAACGTTTTAGCACCAAAGGCCTGTTTGTCATGTGCCATGGGGCTCTTTCCAACACATTAGTGGCATGATCAACCGAATCAAAGGTGAAGATGAAGAAGCCATTATCCGAAGACAAAACTTCTGATAGACCGTAGGAGCTCCATATTCTTTTGGCAATAGAATTAACCACGGGATACGGTAATTTCTGCCCCACAAAATGACCAACTAGGGTGGATTTCCAAAATTCACAGCCATCTTCAAACACATCAAGTGGAGGAGCTACTGTCACACGACCATCAGTCATAGTAGGGGGAGCAAAGTCCAGATTACGGACTGAACTAATGTCAAGGGTCTTGCTACCCTCATTGTCATCAACATCAGAACCCTTCAAAGCATTTAAAAAATTCAATTTGGGTCTAGGTTTTAGTTGTTCTTGTTGATGAGACCCTACCTTCACCTCATCAATTTTAGAACCCAACACATGGTTCATTTCTGGAACAACATTAGAAGCTTGGGCAGTAGAGTGTTTCTCTATACTAGCATCAGAATCAGCTTGAAACTGAGAAATCCTCATCCCATGGCTATTCAACATATCTTGCAGTTCTAATCTTAATGTATGTCCAGACTTAACTTGATTGTGTTGTTCAATGTGAGAGCTAACCATTGGAACATTTTCCACAGAAGAACATAGAGACATTATGGTAGCATACAAATATTAGAGAGAGCAAAATTCTAATAAGATAAACTGAGTCCAAGAAGCAACCTAAGCTCAGAAATAACAGAATTACGAGGCCAATATCTCCCAGCACACTGATTGTAACAAAAATCCATTCGGTCAAGACGTAGAGTAGGTGCTGGAGAACAACATACTCAAATATGGTAACGATCCAACGGCGAACAAAGGAGATCAAGCTATGACAAACCACTCTGAAACTAGCAAGAAAAATGAAACTTTTCCAAAAAACTGTGATTTAATCTTCACATATGGCAAAGGCCTTCATGTCTATGACAGCCATAACAGAAATCATGAAGAAAATCCATGCAATATGCTGCAATTTCACCACTTCTCTATAGTTCCAGAACTGAAAATGCAGAATAGTAGAAATATTTCGAGATCAATATCTCTTACCTCGTTGATTGGATAACAAATCCGTTCGGTCAATGTTGAGAGAAGGTTGGAAGGAACAACATAGTCAAAAATGAGATTAATCCAACGGTGGACGGAGTAGATGTAGCTCCGACAGCACCACTCTCTCTCTCTTTCTCTCTTTCTCTCTCTCTCTCTCTCCTCCAAACACCTATATAGTATAATTCTCATGAATTCATTTACATGCAAACTTCAAAACTCAATTAATCGTCGGGATTTAAATGAAATCTATGGCATGCCAAAGTGATAGGTCCTCTCATTGATATACGCTCCAACACTCACGTGTTTAAGGCTTATATGTTTAAATCTCTCAAATTCAATCAATGAATATGTTCTACCATAAGCTTACTCTTCAATCTCATCTCCCTTACTATCATATTACAAACAATGCATGAATCAAAAGGTCTTATTTTCTGGTTGTAATGGGGCTAAGGTTAAAGTGAGGTAAAAGAGAGTAAAAGAAAAGGTTCAAACCAAAGAAAGTAGAGCATTCTAAAAAATGATATTTCAAACAAGATAAATTTTCCATCTTTAATCACCAACGCTTAGCTTCTTTTGATTTCAAGCTTTTTCAACATAAAATCTTAAGAACATAAAGGAACACATTTTTCTTTTTCTTCTTTTTTGTTCTTTTTTTTCTCTTTTTTTTCTCTTTTTTTTTTTACCTCTGGCAACTATGCCCATCTTTACATCAAGCATCACTTCTTCTTTCTTTTCACATAATTTCCAACCATAATTCCATGAGATATTATAAGTATATGCTCTACTAATCCTTGGCCAAGGGAAAAGGAAAACATATAAAAAGTTAAGGCTTATACAGGGATAAAGCAAAGAAAAGATAAACAAGCTCAAAAGGGGCTTACTAAGGATAGTATGCTTTAGGTTGGCTCAAGTGGTTAAAATTTCTAATGCCTTTATCATCTTCATGTATATATGTAATGCGAATGTAATCTCAACAAGATATGAAGCAAGTTCTAGAGATACATATCATTGAAAGAATGCACAATCAAAGAATATAATGTTGAAGGCTCAAAAACTTGCATTGGTATAACACTATAAAGTCAACATGGCATATTCTCAAAGTCTATCCCTAAACCAATTAAACCTTAAAATTTACATGCATACGGATCATTTGATTTATATCTTCATCTATCTCAACTAATTCTCATACATAATACTCATATTCTCAAAAACCAATGGGAGTTCAAAAGATCACATGCGAGAAGCATAGGCGATAACATGCAAATTCTTCCCAATTCTTTGCCTAAGCACAGCTCCTACCGCATAGTCACTCGCATCACACATTATCTCAAAAGGTTCATCCCAATTTGGTGGTTGGATGATAGGGGCAGATGTGACACGTCTCTTCATAGGCATCTTTACATGCTTGATCAAACACAAAATCCACTTCTTTGGCTAATAGTTTGCACAAGGGTGCTGTAATCTTCGAGAAATCTTTGATAAAGCGTCGATAGAAACCTGCATGGCCTAGAAAAGAACGAACTTCCCTCATGCATGAGGGGTAAGGTCAACACTGGCAGAATGCGAGATTTGACTTTGCAGGATGTGATTTCCATGATCTTTCTCTTTCTATTTTTCTTGCACTGCATTTCCAGAAAGTTATGGATGTTAGCTTTTTAGTGCCACTGGAATCACTTCATTTCGATCTCTAGAACTCACGCTCTGCACAAAACATCGACTGAACATCAAACTTGCCAATTACCTCCAATTTACTCCCTTTTGCATCTTTCATCCAAAAGTACCTTCAAAACATAAAACAAAGAATATCAAGACATTTTATATATAAAACATGGACAAAACATTAGGTAGATGTAGGTGAAACTATCGAATGATATGGCTACAATAAATACCCCCACACTTAGCTCTTGCTCGTCCTCGAGAAAGGATAAATAAAATCAAATTGAAAATAACTATGATCAATCTCTTAATCTCCCATCAATGTCCAAGAATATATGCATTATAAACAAGAATACAATCAAGAATGATAAATAGTATAATTCTCATGAATTCATTTACATGCAAACTTCAAAACTCAATTAATCGTCGGGATTTAAATGAAATCTATGGCATGCCAAAGTGATAGGTCCTCTCATTGATATACGCTCCAACACTCACGTGTTTAAGGCTTATATGTTTAAATCTCTCAAATTCAATCAATGAATATGTTCTACCATAAGCTTACTCTTCAATCTCATCTCCCTTACTATCATATTACAAACAATGCATGAATCAAAAGGTCTTATTTTCTGGTTGTAATGGGGCTAAGGTTAAAGTGAGGTAAAAGAGAGTAAAAGAAAAGGTTCAAACCAAAGAAAGTAGAGCATTCTAAAAAATGATATTTCAAACAAGATAAATTTTCCATCTTTAATCACCAACGCTTAGCTTCTTTTGATTTCAAGCTTTTTCAACATAAAATCTTAAGAACATAAAGGAACACATTTTTCTTTTTCTTCTTTTTTGTTCTTTTTTTTCTCTTTTTTTTCTCTTTTTTTTTTACCTCTGGCAACTATGCCCATCTTTACATCAAGCATCACTTCTTCTTTCTTTTCACATAATTTCCAACCATAATTCCATGAGATATTATAAGTATATGCTCTACTAATCCTTGGCCAAGGGAAAAGGAAAACATATAAAAAGTTAAGGCTTATACAGGGATAAAGCAAAGAAAAGATAAACAAGCTCAAAAGGGGCTTACTAAGGATAGTATGCTTTAGGTTGGCTCAAGTGGTTAAAATTTCTAATGCCTTTATCATCTTCATGTATATATGTAATGCGAATGTAATCTCAACAAGATATGAAGCAAGTTCTAGAGATACATATCATTGAAAGAATGCACAATCAAAGAATATAATGTTGAAGGCTCAAAAACTTGCATTGGTATAACACTATAAAGTCAACATGGCATATTCTCAAAGTCTATCCCTAAACCAATTAAACCTTAAAATTTACATGCATACGGATCATTTGATTTATATCTTCATCCATCTCAACTAATTCTCATACATAATACTCATATTCTCAAAAACCAATGGGAGTTCAAAAGATCACATGCGAGAAGCATAGGCGATAACATGCAAATTCTTCCCAATTCTTTGCCTAAGCACAGCTCCTACCGCATAGTCACTCGCATCACACATTATCTCAAAAGGTTCATCCCAATTTGGTGGTTGGATGATAGGGGCAGATGTGACACGTCTCTTCATAGGCATCTTTACATGCTTGATCAAACACAAAATCCACTTCTTTGGCTAATAGTTTGCACAAGGGTGCTGTAATCTTCGAGAAATCTTTGATAAAGCGTCGATAGAAACCTGCATGGCCTAGAAAAGAACGAACTTCCCTCATGCATGAGGGGTAAGGTCAACACTGGCAGAATGCGAGATTTGACTTTGCAGGATGTGATTTCCATGATCTTTCTCTTTCTATTTTTCTTGCACTGCATTTCCAGAAAGTTATGGATGTTAGCTTTTTAGTGCCACTGGAATCACTTCATTTCGATCTCTAGAACTCACGCTCTGCACAAAACATCGACTGAACATCAAACTTGCCAATTACCTCCAATTTACTCCCTTTTGCATCTTTCATCCAAAAGTACCTTCAAAACATAAAACAAAGAATATCAAGACATTTTATATATAAAACATGGACAAAACATTAGGTAGATGTAGGTGAAACTATCGAATGATATGGCTACAATAAATACCCCCACACTTAGCTCTTGCTCGTCCTCGAGAAAGGATAAATAAAATCAAATTGAAAATAACTATGATCAATCTCTTAATCTCCCATCAATGTCCAAGAATATATGCATTATAAACAAGAATACAATCAAGAATGATAAATAGTATAATTCTCATGAATTCATTTACATGCAAACTTCAAAACTCAATTAATCGTCGGGATTTAAATGAAATCTATGGCATGCCAAAGTGATAGGTCCTCTCATTGATATACGCTCCAACACTCACGTGTTTAAGGCTTATATGTTTAAATCTCTCAAATTCAATCAATGAATATGTTCTACCATAAGCTTACTCTTCAATCTCATCTCCCTTACTATCATATTACAAACAATGCATGAATCAAAAGGTCTTATTTTCTGGTTGTAATGGGGCTAAGGTTAAAGTGAGGTAAAAGAGAGTAAAAGAAAAGGTTCAAACCAAAGAAAGTAGAGCATTCTAAAAAATGATATTTCAAACAAGATAAATTTTCCATCTTTAATCACCAACGCTTAGCTTCTTTTGATTTCAAGCTTTTTCAACATAAAATCTTAAGAACATAAAGGAACACATTTTTCTTTTTCTTCTTTTTTGTTCTTTTTTTTCTCTTTTTTTTCTCTTTTTTTTTTACCTCTGGCAACTATGCCCATCTTTACATCAAGCATCACTTCTTCTTTCTTTTCACATAATTTCCAACCATAATTCCATGAGATATTATAAGTATATGCTCTACTAATCCTTGGCCAAGGGAAAAGGAAAACATATAAAAAGTTAAGGCTTATACAGGGATAAAGCAAAGAAAAGATAAACAAGCTCAAAAGGGGCTTACTAAGGATAGTATGCTTTAGGTTGGCTCAAGTGGTTAAAATTTCTAATGCCTTTATCATCTTCATGTATATATGTAATGCGAATGTAATCTCAACAAGATATGAAGCAAGTTCTAGAGATACATATCATTGAAAGAATGCACAATCAAAGAATATAATGTTGAAGGCTCAAAAACTTGCATTGGTATAACACTATAAAGTCAACATGGCATATTCTCAAAGTCTATCCCTAAACCAATTAAACCTTAAAATTTACATGCATACGGATCATTTGATTTATATCTTCATCCATCTCAACTAATTCTCATACATAATACTCATATTCTCAAAAACCAATGGGAGTTCAAAAGATCACATGCGAGAAGCATAGGCGATAACATGCAAATTCTTCCCAATTCTTTGCCTAAGCACAGCTCCTACCGCATAGTCACTCGCATCACACATTATCTCAAAAGGTTCATCCCAATTTGGTGGTTGGATGATAGGGGCAGATGTGACACGTCTCTTCATAGGCATCTTTACATGCTTGATCAAACACAAAATCCACTTCTTTGGCTAATAGTTTGCACAAGGGTGCTGTAATCTTCGAGAAATCTTTGATAAAGCGTCGATAGAAACCTGCATGGCCTAGAAAAGAACGAACTTCCCTCATGCATGAGGGGTAAGGTCAACACTGGCAGAATGCGAGATTTGACTTTGCAGGATGTGATTTCCATGATCTTTCTCTTTCTATTTTTCTTGCACTGCATTTCCAGAAAGTTATGGATGTTAGCTTTTTAGTGCCACTGGAATCACTTCATTTCGATCTCTAGAACTCACGCTCTGCACAAAACATCGACTGAACATCAAACTTGCCAATTACCTCCAATTTACTCCCTTTTGCATCTTTCATCCAAAAGTACCTTCAAAACATAAAACAAAGAATATCAAGACATTTTATATATAAAACATGGACAAAACATTAGGTAGATGTAGGTGAAACTATCGAATGATATGGCTACAATAAATACCCCCACACTTAGCTCTTGCTCGTCCTCGAGAAAGGATAAATAAAATCAAATTGAAAATAACTATGATCAATCTCTTAATCTCCCATCAATGTCCAAGAATATATGCATTATAAACAAGAATACAATCAAGAATGATAAATAGTATAATTCTCATGAATTCATTTACATGCAAACTTCAAAACTCAATTAATCGTCGGGATTTAAATGAAATCTATGGCATGCCAAAGTGATAGGTCCTCTCATTGATATACGCTCCAACACTCACGTGTTTAAGGCTTATATGTTTAAATCTCTCAAATTCAATCAATGAATATGTTCTACCATAAGCTTACTCTTCAATCTCATCTCCCTTACTATCATATTACAAACAATGCATGAATCAAAAGGTCTTATTTTCTGGTTGTAATGGGGCTAAGGTTAAAGTGAGGTAAAAGAGAGTAAAAGAAAAGGTTCAAACCAAAGAAAGTAGAGCATTCTAAAAAATGATATTTCAAACAAGATAAATTTTCCATCTTTAATCACCAACGCTTAGCTTCTTTTGATTTCAAGCTTTTTCAACATAAAATCTTAAGAACATAAAGGAACACTTTTTTCTTTTTCTTCTTTTTTGTTCTTTTTTTTTCTCTTTTTTTTTTTTTTACCTCTGGCAACTATGCCCATCTTTACATCAAGCATCACTTCTTCTTTCTTTTCACATAATTTCCAACCATAATTCCATGAGATATTATAAGTATATGCTCTACTAATCCTTGGCCAAGGGAAAAGGAAAACATATAAAAAGTTAAGGCTTATACAGGGATAAAGCAAAGAAAAGATAAACAAGCTCAAAAGGGGCTCCCTAAGGATAGTATGCTTTAGGTTGGCTCAAGTGGTTAAAATTTCTAATGCCTTTATCATCTTCATGTATATATGTAATGCGAATGTAATCTCAACAAGATATGAAGCAAGTTCTAGAGATACATATCATTGAAAGAATGCACAATCAAAGAATATAATGTTGAAGGCTCAAAAACTTGCATTGGTATAACACTATAAAGTCAACATGGCATATTCTCAAAGTCTATCCCTAAACCAATTAAACCTTAAAATTTACATGCATACGGATCATTTGATTTATATCTTCATCTATCTCAACTAATTCTCATACATAATACTCATATTCTCAAAAACCAATGGGAGTTCAAAAGATCACATGCGAGAAGCATAGGCGATAACATGCAAATTCTTCCCAATTCTTTGCCTAAGCACAGCTCCTACCGCATAGTCACTCGCATCACACATTATCTCAAAAGGTTCATCCCAATTTGGTGGTTGGATGATAGGGGCAGATGTGACACGTCTCTTCATAGGCATCTTTACATGCTTGATCAAACACAAAATCCACTTCTTTGGCTAATAGTTTGCACAAGGGTGCTGTAATCTTCGAGAAATCTTTGATAAAGCGTCGATAGAAACCTGCATGGCCTAGAAAAGAACGAACTTCCCTCATGCATGAGGGGTAAGGTCAACACTGGCAGAATGCGAGATTTGACTTTGCAGGATGTGATTTCCATGATCTTTCTCTTTCTATTTTTCTTGCACTGCATTTCCAGAAAGTTATGGATGTTAGCTTTTTAGTGCCACTGGAATCACTTCATTTCGATCTCTAGAACTCACGCTCTGCACAAAACATCGACTGAACATCAAACTTGCCAATTACCTCCAATTTACTCCCTTTTGCGTCTTTCATCCAAAAGTACCTTCAAAACATAAAACAAAGAATATCAAGACATTTTATATATAAAACATGGACAAAACATTAGGTAGATGTAGGTGAAACTATCGAATGATATGGCTACAATAAATACCCCCACACTTAGCTCTTGCTCGTCCTCGAGAAAGGATAAATAAAATCAAATTGAAAATAACTATGATCAATCTCTTAATCTCCCATCAATGTCCAAGAATATATGCATTATAAACAAGAATACAATCAAGAATGATAAATAGTATAATTCTCATGAATTCATTTACATGCAAACTTCAAAACTCAATTAATCGTCGGGATTTAAATGAAATCTATGGCGTGCCAAAGTGATAGGTCCTCTCATTGATATACGCTCCAACACTCACGTGTTTAAGGCTTATATGTTTAAATCTCTCAAATTCAATCAATGAATATGTTCTACCATAAGCTTACTCTTCAATCTCATCTCCCTTACTATCATATTACAAACAATGCATGAATCAAAAGGTCTTATTTTCTGGTTGTAATGGGGCTAAGGTTAAAGTGAGGTAAAAGAGAGTAAAAGAAAAGGTTCAAACCAAAGAAAGTAGAGCATTCTAAAAAATGATATTTCAAACAAGATAAATTTTCCATCTTTAATCACCAACGCTTAGCTTCTTTTGATTTCAAGCCTTTTCAACATAAAATCTTAAGAACATAAAGGAGCACTTTTTTCTTTTTCTTCTTTTTTGTTTTTTTTCTTCTTTTTTTTTACCTTTGGCAACTATGCCCATCTTTTCATCAAGCATCACTTCTTCTTTCTTTTCACATAATTTCCAACCATAATTCCATGAGATATTATAAGTATATGCTCTACTAATCCTTGGCCAAGGGAAAAGGAAAACATATAAAAAGTTAAGGCTTATACAGGGATAAAGCAAAGAAAAGATAAACAAGCTCAAAAGGGGCTCACTAAGGATAGTATGCTTTAGGTTGGCTTTTTGGCTCAAGTGGTTAAAATTTCTAATGCCTTTATCATCTTCATGTATATATGTAATGCGAATGTAATCTCAACAAGATATGAAACAAGTTCTAGAGATACATATCATTGAAAGAATGCACAATCAAAGAATATAATGTTGAAGGCTCAAAAACTTGCATTGGTATAACACTATAAAGTCAACATGGCATATTCTCAAAGTCTATCCCTAAACCAATTAAACCTTAAAATTTACTTGCATACGGATCATTTGATTTATATCTTCATCCATCTCAACTAATTCTCATACATAATACTCATATTCTCAAAAACCAATGGGAGTTCAAAAGATCACATGCGAGAAGCATAGGCGATAACATGCAAATTCTTCCCAATTCTTTGCCTAAGCACAGCTCCTACCGCATAGTCACTCACATCACACATTATCTCAAAAGGTTCATCCCAATTTGGTGGTTGGATAATAGGGGCAGATGTGACACGTCTCTTCATAGGCATCTTTACATGCTTGATCAAACACAAAATCCACTTCTTTGGCTAATAGTTTGCACAAGGGTGCTGTAATCTTCGAGAAATCTTTTTTTTTTTTTTTTTGGTAAGTTGACGTATGTATTAAAAGAAGAAGATACAAACATTATAAGGGGCATACCCCAGATTTACAATGATACCAGAAACATAAAACAACAGATGGCTACAAGCTAGCCACCGACCATAACACTGAAACCTCACTGGATTCGTTAGGGAAACCAATACAACCAGCTAAGTAACAAATTAAGAATCTATGGTATTCACCCTCCAAGCTCGTTGGATCCTTTTGTTTTCATTTGTTGGTGCGACATTCCTCATCAAATCAAGCTTATCACGAATGATACATTCGATTTGATTAAAGACCAAATTCGAAGTTCTAGACATTCCAGCAAAGATCCTTGCATTCCGTTCTTGCCATACATGATACACTGTAGCTGCAAAACTCAGTTTACGAGAAAAATTGACGAAACTCTTGCCATGCCAAGAGACAGTGGCCCATCGAATCCATTCATCCCAGCCTTTTGTCATTCTTGGAATGTCGCATCTGTCACAAACATCCCACCAGATCGCTTTAGTATAGGAGCATTCAAAGAACAAGTGGTTGTGATCCTCATTGTTGCGGAGGCAGAGCGAGCATCTATTGGGACCATGTATACCAAACCGATGAAGTTTATCTTGAGTTGTGAGTTTCTGTTGGACAGCCATCCATAGAAGAAATGAATGTCTTGGAACAGCATTCTTGAACCACACAATGTCATGCCATTCAACCATCTGACGATGACTTCTTAGTTGTTCCCAAGCTACTTTGATCGAGAATCTGTGATTTGGTGAATCCAACCAAACTATCTCATCCTTTTGCCCCATTTTGATCGAGAATCTTCGAGAAATCTTTGATAAAGCGTCGATAGAAACCTGCATGGCCTAGAAAAGAACGAACTTCCCTCATGCATGAGGGGTAACATGCCCAAGAACTATTCCTTGTTCTACCATAAAATAACACTTTTCATAGTTCAATACAAGGTTAGTTTCAATGCAACTTTTCAAGATTAAAGATAATTTTTTTAGAAATTTATCAAAAGAATCACCATACACCGTGAAATCATCCATAAAAACCTCGATTATTCTTTCAACATAGTCAGAAAAAATACTCATCATGCATCTTTGAAAAGTTGCAGGAGCATTACGGAGACTAAAAGGCATTCTCCTATATGCATATGTACCAAATGGACATGTAAATGTAGTTTTTTCTTGATCCTCAGGATTTATAACAATCTGATTGTATCCACTATATCCATCAAGGAAGCAATAAAAAGACTTACCTGCTAGGCGTACAAGCATTTGATCCATGAATGGTAATGGGAAATGATCTTTGCGTGTAGAAAGATTGAGCTTTCTGTAATCAACACACATTCTCCATCCACTCGAGATGCGAGTAGGAATGAGCTCATCATTTTTGTTTCTCACCAATGTGATTCCGGTCTTTTTGGGCACCACATGAATTGGCGCCACCCATCTAACAGTTTCAAAATTTTAGCTTTCACTACCTCCATCATAGGTGGGTTCAATCTCCTTTGCATTTCCTTTGTTGGTTTTGCGTTGTCCTCAACGCATACACATTGAGGGACCAATGCCCTTGATGTCGGCTAAAGTCCATCCAATGACTGTCTTGTGATCACACAACAACTTCACAAGTTTTTCCTCTTGCATACTTGTCAAACCTTTTGCTATGATAATGGGAAGTGTATTGTTGTCGCCAATGAATACATATTTCAAATTATCGGGCAAAGGTTTTAATTCGAACTTGGGGGCTTGTAAAATAAATGACAAAAGCTTTTTATGTGAGAGTACTCAATCAACAAAGACATTACCATGGGGAACGGTTTGCAAAGCTTGTAAGGCCAATACTGATTCGTGCACGTTTTGGGGAACACACACGTGCCTCTCCATCTCTTCTATCTTGGTGAAATCATAGCCATAGCTCAAAGCTATGCTTAATCCGTCTTCGCAATTAAAATCACAAACTTGCTGCACACACTTATCAATTTGATCATAGCATGTGATAGAATAAATATTGCTATAAGGATATTTCATTGCATCATGAAAATTGAATTCAATTTTTTCATCTCCTACCTCCATAGACAAGGTATCCTTACCACAATCAATCTTTGTGTTGATGATTTTCAAGAATGGTCTCCCAAACAATATAGGAGTGCTGGTTGATGAATCACAAGAATCATGTTCCATATCAAAAATATAAAAATCATATGGAATAACCAAACTATCAATCTTGACTAGGACATCTTCTATCACACCAAGTGGGTAAACAAAACTACAATCCGCAAGTTGTATTACAATGCTAGTTTTATTCAAAGGCTCAAGACTAAGAGAATCATAAACATGTTTGGGCATAACACTAATGGATGCACCTAAATCGCATAAAGCTATTTTAAAACTAGCATTACCAATAACACATGGGATAGTAAACGCACCTGGGTCTTTTTGTTTCAAAGGCGATTCTTTTGAACAACGGCAGATACAACTTCACCCATACTTACCGTTTCATGACCTTTCAGTTTGAAATCTCTCTTGGTAGTACACAACTCCTTCAAGAATTTTGCATACTTAGGAATTTGCTTGATAGCATCAAGCAAAGGAATGTTGAGTTCCATTTTCTTGAAAACCTCTAAAATCTCTTTTTCTTTGTCTTCTTTTTTTTGACCTAGAAGAACTCACAGGAAAGGGTGGAATTGTTTTAAAACTGGAATTAATTGAGTGAGGAGTTACCCTTGGAGTGTTGGTCTTTATTTCAGTTTGTGGAGGAGAAGGATGTTCCTTCTTTGTACTCAATTCAGTTTCTATCTCTTCTTCCTCCATCTCAATTTGTTTTGACCTTTGCTTTTCAAGTTCTTTCCCACTTCGCAGCATGATTGCACTAACATTCTCTTTTGGATTTAATGCTTGGGAGGGTAACTTTCCATTCATTTGTGCTTCCAATTTCCTTGCACTTGAAGCTACTTGCCCCATTTGCTTTTCCAAGTTGTGAATACTTGACCTTGTTTTCTGTTGAAAAGACATGACATTTTGTTACAAGGTAACAGTATTAGAAGCCAAAGTTTTCATCATCTCACGAAGATCATCATTAGATGATGACCCCATAACATTGGAGTTTGTGAATGGAGGGGGTTGTCTTGCTTGATAAATTTGTTGGGGCTGAAATCCATGGGGATGGAACTGTCGGCCTTGATTGCCTTGTTGGGATGGGTTGTCGTAGCGTAAGTTGGGATGATCTCTCCATCTGGGATTGTACGTGTTGGAAAAGGGATCATATTTACGCTGGGGCTGTCCGTTGAATGTTCCATCAATTGCATGAGCTTGTTCAATGTAGTCTTCTTGCATTGTTGGGCACATATCCGAAGCATGTCCTTGTAAGGAGCATATGCTACAAACTTTCACCTGCTGCACATTTCCACAAGCCAAAGAACGCATAAGAGAAGTAAGATCATTAACTTTACTTTCAAGGTTAGAAATACTTACCTCATTTACTCGTTTGTTGGAGAAGTCTCCACGAGTGCCAAATTGTTTTGAGTTGGCTGCCATGTTTGAGATCAATTGGCGTACAGCCTCGGGTGTCTTATCCACCAATGCGCCTCCACTTGTAGCATCAATGATACTACGGTCAGTAGGCATCAATCCTTCATTGAAATATTGAATGAGCAGCTGATCAGGTATTTGATGATGAGGACATTGAATGCAAAGTTGCTCAAATCTTTCCCAATATTCGGAGAGTGTCTCTCTATGAGATTGCCGAATCCCACATATTTCTTTCCTTATGTTGGCAACTCGAGATGCTGGGAAATACTTCTCAAGGAAAATCTTCTTCATAGCATTCCAAGTTCCAATAGATCCTGGGAGAATAGAGAAAAGCCATGCCTTTGCTGCCTCCTTCAATGAGAAAGGGAAAGCTTTCAACTTAACTTGTTCTTCATCAACTCTATTCGGTTTCATGTCAACACAAACCATATGGAACTCCTTGAGATGAGTATGAGGATCTTCTCCTGCAAGACCATTAAATGTTGGTAACAAATGTATAAAACCAGATTTGAGGGAAATACATTGAGAGAGAGAGAGAGAAGAGAGAGAGAGAGAGAGTGTGGTGCTATCGGAGCTACATCTACTCCGTCCACCGTTGGATTGCTCTCATTTCTAACTATGTTGTTCCTTCCAACCTTCTCTCAACATTGACCAAACGGATCTATTATCCCAATCAACGAAGTAAGAGATATTGATCTCGCAATATTTCTACTATTCTGCATTTTCAGTTCTGGAACTATGGAGAAGTGGTGAAGTTGCAGCATAGTGAATGGATTTTCTTCATGATTTCTCTTATGGCTGTCATAGACATGAAGGCCTTTGCCATATGTGAAGATTAAATCACAGTTCTTTGGAAAAAGTTACATTTTTCTTGCTAGTTTCAGAGTGGTTTGTCGTAGCTTGATCTCCTTTGTTCACCGTTGGATCGTTACCATTTTTTAGTATGTTGTTCTTCGGAACCTACTCTACATCTTGACCGAACGAATCATTGTTACAAATAGTGTGCTGGGAGATATTGGCCTCATAATTCTGTAACTCTCTTCTTCCTTCATGAACTAATCTGCATCTTGTTGTTTATGAGATTAGATTGCTGTTATTTCTGAGCTTAGGTTGTTTCTTGGACTCAGTTTATCTTCTTAGAATTTTGTTCTCAGAGTATTTGTATGCTACCATAATATCTTTATGTTCTTCTCTGGATGGCTGTCCAACAGAAACTCACAACTCAAGATAAACTTCATCGGTTTGGTATACATGGTCCCAATAGATGCTCACTCTTCTCCGCCACAATGAGGATCACAACCACTTGTTCTTTGAATGCTCATATACTAAAGCGATCTGGTGGGATGTTTGTGACAGATGCGACATTCCAAGAATGACAAAAGGCTGGGATGAATGGATTCGATGGGCCACTGTCTCTTGGCATGGCAAGAGTTTCATCAATTTTTCTTGTAAACTGAGTTTCGCAGCTACAGTGTATCATGTATGGCAAGAACGGAATGCAAGGATCTTTGCTAGAATGTCTAGAACTTCAAATATGATCTTTAATCAAATCGAATGTATCATTCGTGATAAGCTTGATTTGATGAGGAATGTCGTACCAACAAATGAAAACAAAAGGATCCAACGAGCTTGGAGGGTGAATAACATAGATTCTTAATTTGTTAGTTAGCTGGTTGTATTGGTTTCCCTAACGAATCTAGTGAGGTTTCAGTTTTATGGTCGGTGGCTAGCCTGTAGCCATCTGTTGTTTTATGTTTCTATTATCATTGTAAATCTGGGGTATGCCCCTTATATTTGACTTTGCAGGATGTGATTTCCATGATCTTTCTCTTTTTATTTTTCTTGCATTACATTTCCAGAAAGGTATGGATGTTAGATTTTTAGTGCCACTAGAATCACTTCATTTCGATCTCTAGAACTCACGCTCTGCACAAAACATCGACTAAACATCAAATCTGCCAATTACCTCCAATTTTTATATCTTTTTGCATCTTTCATCCAAAAGTACCTTCAAAACATAAAATAAAGAATATCAAGACATTTTATATATAAAACATGGACAAAAACATTAGGTAGATGTGGGTGAAACTATCGAATAATATGGTTACATCAAGGTAGTTTTTGTTTTCTAACGTAAGATTTTTATTCAATTTACATTGTTTTCAATCTCTTGTATGGCCGATTTCTTTTGAGTTTTCTTGACGATTTATGCCTGTAATCCGTTCTACTAACCAAAGACAAGTGCAAGTAGATTACAAAATAGAAAACACTTTACGCAGGTTACAAAAGGAAGCTTGCGTAAACACTATGGATGTTGCATGACAACAAACACTTAAGAAGCTCACTGCTCCTAACATGGAGAATCAACAATTGCGCATAAACATAGACAATAATGTTAACTTCGAGCTCAAGTCTGGTTTTATACACTTACTGGCAATATTCAATAGACTGGTTGGAGAAGATCCTCATACTCATCTCAAGGAGTTCTAGATGGCTTGTGTTGGCATGAAACCGAATGGAGTTGATGAAAAACAAGTTAAGTTGAAAAGTTTCCATTTCCCCTTAAAAGGGGCAGCAAAGGCATAAAGAAGTTTTTCCTGTTCTCCCAGGTTCCATTGGAACGTGGAATGTCATGAAGAAGATTTTTTTTTGAAAAGTATTTCCTAGCCTCTCAAGTTACCAACATAAGAAAAGAAATATGTGGGATTCGACAATCTCATAGGAAGACACACTCCGAGTATTGGGAAAGATTTGAGCAACTGGGCATTCAATGCCCTCATAATCAGATACCTGATCATCTGCTCATTCAATACTTCTACTTATAATCAGATACCTGATCAGCTGCTCATTCAATACTTCTATGAAGAACTGATGCCTACTGACCACAGTATCATTGATGCGGCAAGTGGAGGGGCATTGGTAGATAAGAAACCCGAGGCTGCATGCAAATTGATATCAAATATGGCAACCAACTCCAAACAATTTGGCACGCGTGGAGACTTCCCAAGCAAATGAGTAAATGAGGTAAGTATTTCTAACCTTGAGAATAAAGTAAATGATCTTGCTTCTCTTGTGTGTTCTTTGGCTTGTGGAAATGTACACCAGGTGAAAGTTTGTAGCATATGCTTCTTACAAGGACATGTTTCGGATATATGCCCAATAATGCAAAAAATCACATTGAACAAGCTAATTTAGTTGGAGCATTCAATGGACAACCTCAGCGTAAGTATGATCCCTTTCCAACACATACAATCCCGGATGGAGAGATCATCTGATACGATTCAGCCTTGTAATACGACCTAAGTAAGGTCAGATTTGGATTTTGGAGTAAAAAGCGCAACAGTCCAGGTTTACGGCAATAGTTATAATTCTCAATCCAACCGTTTGATCGGGCTAAACTTTTATGTGGACTCTCCAGACATATTGTCCTACAATGGGTTACAATTTCAGGTCAATCGGACATCGAAAAGGTACCACAATACTGGTCAACAAAGGCTGTATGAATTTTATTATTTACTTCCATTTGACTTGTGGACTTCCTATTTGGTTAGGATTCTTTTCCTACAAATTCTTAAATGTATAAGGATGTGGTAGCTGGTTTTGGGAATTTCCTAGTTCCACTAGGATCTTTAATGAGCTGCAGTATAATCTCCAAATGTAGGAAGGATTCATTAATATTTCAGAATCCTTTTCTTATAACGATTCCTTATTTATCCTAGCTACACAAGGAAAGAAAAGCTAGTGGTATTTAATGAAAAATTAGCTATTTTTATTATTTTCTTCCATGTTTGGACTTAATTAAAACTTTGTTTTGAGCTAGGATCCAAGGCTTGTTCGGATCAGGTTTGTCGATACACGACGTCAGGCGACGGCTCCCAGTTTTTTGTTTTTTTAACAAAAAAAGTTTTTTCTCAATTGAGGGAATAAAGATTTTATTGGAGTCGTCATCTAGTAATTTGAGGGAACTAGAAATCTCAAATTAGACACTAGTCCTAGAGATTCGGGTACGGGGTGAGTTATGATTAAAGGAAGGTAGACACCACCCTTAAAACATTCTTTCAGTGGAAATGTTACCCTTACTTGTGTGTTTTTTATTTGATTCAAATGCTATTATATGTTGGGCTTATTTGCAATTTGTTTTTTAAATGGTTAACGTCGTTCCCTAAAAATAGGAGACACGTTAAAAATGACATCAGTCCCTAAAATTAGGAGACTTGTCTAAAATATTGACGTTTGTCCCTAAAAAGGAGAATTACGTTTGGGTTACCAAAAGAAATAATGGACATAATCCATATTTGGTATTTAAATTTTTGAGATCAGTCCTTTTCTAAAAAGAAAAGAGACATGTCGATAGACAATATTCACAAAATGACATCAGTCCCTAAAAAATAGGAGACTTGTCTAACATATTGACGTTTGTCCCTAAAAAGAAGAATTACGTCTGGGTTACCAAAAGAAATAATGGACATAATCCATATTTGGTATTTAAATTTTTGACATCGGTCCTTTTCTTAAAAGAAAAGAGACGTGTCTACAAACAATATTTATTTATAAAACAAAATTATTTTGATATTGTTGAGAAATAGGTATAACCATACTTGAGAATCGGGCTTTGGACCCACAAATAATGACATGATAAGATGGGTGTTGAACCCGCATTGTTATTCTGTTTATATTTATTTTTTGGTTTTGTTGTTGTTTTTTAGCATGTGAGAAAATTTACAAGCATTTATATATACAAAAATATCAAAAATATCATCAGGAACTCCAAAAAATTACCTGAGTGCCACTGTATAGGCAAAAGACTGAAATACCGTTGAATTTCCTCAAAATTTACGAAAATGCCACTGGCGGCGCGTGTGGCCCACGCGCGGTTACTGTTGGAGGCTGTGAAATTTTCTGGCGAGATTTCCGGCCAAAAAATGGTTGCTTCTGGTAGATTTGAGGGCGAGGATTCTGATGGAGGTAGGCTCGACGGCCGTTGATGGCTGAGAGGGAGAATCGACGGTTTGAAACTTCAGTGGCCGACGAAAATCGTGGCCTTTTTCCGGCTAGATGGGGGGGGCGAGAACGCTGAAAACGGCTGGAGTTTTGGTTTGTAGGAGGTTAGAAACCTTTCTGTGGTGGTTCGGAGGCTTCACACGACCGAAAATGGGAGATCGGAGGAGAGAGAGAGAATCGCCGGCGAGAGGAGACAGAGGCTCTGAGATGTGCTATGGTGTAAACGCGCGCACGGTGCGCCAGTGTAGCTAAAGGCTATGAACCGTTGGATCGCCGTTGAACTGATCCTGCGGTTATGATTGGCTGGATCTGCAAGTTGATCGGACGATCCGGATGGGCTGAGGTGTGATCGGGTGTGTCGCGGTGTACCGAAAGCTTGGTACACCGGGTGACGTGGCGCCACAGAATCTAAGGGAAAATTGTTTTAAGGGCTGAGATGGATTTGAGTTTTAATCTAGTGTGGTAAGCCCTATTGTATCCTAATTAATCAACGGTTTAGATCTAAATACTGTTAAATCTAACGGTTAGGATATATTTGGTATTTTCATATTGTTTTTTTTTAAATCAATATCTTACTCGCATGAAGAAATAGTAAAAAAAACGTGAATAGTGTTTGCAATTCTTTTTTTTCTTTCTCTTCCTTCTTCTCTTCTTTTTTTTTCTCTGCCTCTTCCTCTTGGGAACTATCACTGGCTATTTATAGCCAGGGGACATAAATCTATGTAGCTGGCATAAATCTGCTTTAAAGAAAAATTGTATCGGCACAACTACTCCGCCTACTATCAATGCCTAGTATGACAAATTTTGTATTATTAATTTTGTTTTATTATATATAATAATAAATATTTATATAGGTAAAATTAAAAACTCAGATCAGTATTAGAAAAACCCCGTTTCAACCGCTAAAAATCAATTTTAATGACCGAAAATAATAGTTTTGACCCAAAATGACCTGAAACTCATTTTTTACCTCGGTCGACATGGTTGGACCCGTATTGACTCGGTGGACTCAGTTTTGACCAAAAATGACTGTTTTGACCCGAAATAGCCTGAAACTCATTTTTTACCCTGGTCGACATGGTTTGACCCGTATTGACTCGGTGGACTCGGTTTTGACTGAAAATGATGGTTTTGACCCGAAAACGGCCTGAAACTCATTTTTTACCCTGGTCAACATGGTTTGACCCATATTGACTCGGTGGACTCGGTTTTGACCCGAAACGGCCTGAAACTCATTTTTTACCCTGGTCGACATGGTTTGACCCGTATTGACTCGGTGGACTCAGTTTTTACTGAAAATGACGGTTTTGACCCGAAAACTCATTTTTTACCTTGGTCGACATGGTTTGACCTGTATTGACCCGGTAGAATCGGTTCTTATGGAAAGATGAGGTTGACTCGAGCAAAATATATATTTTTTTTAATTTTAAACTTTTTCTTAATTTTTTTGGATTTTTATAAAGAATACTAGAAATAAAATAACATTCAAGAAAATCTTGGTGAATCCAAAATTGGGTTGCAACAAGTTTATGAGCTTTTTAATTTAGGATTTTTGGGTCAGTTTTGAGTTGACCTCATATAAGTCCACATATGGGGTCCATTAGGGTTAATTTTTCAAGAACTATTTAAACTCATGTAAGCCAAAATTTCTATAGCTTTGATGATGATAACTTCTGAATTTTTCAGTTTTAACATGTGAGAGTGATTCTTGCATTCTTCAGTTCTTGAACGAATTAAATCTGACTCACAAAGATTAACTGGCTTCATAGCGTCATTCTACTCAATTTAATAGTGTTGGTGCCTTAGGGCAGGTTTCCATTGTGTCACACTCCTATCAGACCTATTTTGGCTTTCCGGGATCAGATCTCAATCTTAATTGTGGGTTGCGTGACCATGTGATCACGAGGTTCGCATCATCATCCCAACTTACGTTATGGAAACTCGCCTCAACAAGGTAATCAAGGCTGACAGTTCCATGGATTTCAATCCCAACAGAATTATCAAGTGGGACAGCCCACTACAGTCACAAGTTCCAATGTTATGGGGTCATCAAGTGATGATCTTTGTGAGATGATGAGAACCTTGGCTTAACACAGTGACCTTGCAACAAATGTCATGTCTTTTCAATAAGAAACAAGGTCAAGCATTCACAACTTAGAGAAGCAAATGTGGCAAATAGCTTCAAGTCTAGGGAAATTAAAGGCACAAATGAATGGAAAGTTGCCCTCCCATACATTGAATCCAAACAAGAATGTTAGTGTGATCACGCTGTAAAGTGGGAAAGAACTTGAAGAGCAAAGGTCGAAACAAATTAAGATGGAGAAAGAAGAGGAGATAGAAACCAAATTGAGTATAAAGAAGAAACATCCTTTTCCTCCACGTACTGAAACAATGACCAATACTCCAAAGGTAAGTCCTAACTCAATGAGCTCCATTTTTCAGAAAATTCCCCCGTTTCCTGTGAGTTCTTCTAGGTCGAAGAAAGTGGACAAAAAAAAAGAAATTTTAGAGGTTTTCAAGAAAGTGAAACTCAACATTCTTTTTATTGATGTTATCAAGCAAATTTCCAAGTATGCCAAATTCTTAAAGGAGTTGTGTACTACCAAGAGAGCTTTCATGTTAAAAGGTTACGAAACAGTAAGTATGGGTGAAGTTATATCTACTGTTGTTCAAAAGAATCTGCCTTTGAAGCAAAACGACCTAAGTGCATTTACTATCTTATGTGTTATCTGGTAATGCTAGTTTTAAAAGAGTCTTATGCGATTTAGGTGCATCCATTAGTGTTATGCCTGAACATATTTATGATTCTCTTAGTCTGGAGCCTTTCATTAAAACTAGCATTGTAATAATACAACTTGCGGATCATAGTTTTATTTATCCACTTGGTGTGATAAATTATGTTCTAGTCAAGATTGATAGTTTGATTATTCCATGCGAATTTTATATTCTTGATATGGAACGTGATTCTTGTGATTCATCAAACAACACTCTTATATTGTTTGGGAGACCATTCTTGAAAACTACCAATACAAAAATTGATTGTTGTAAGGATACTTTGTCCATACAAGTAGGAGATAAAATGATTGAATTTAATTTTCATGATGGAATGAAATATCCTTAAAATAATGTTTATTCTATCATATGCTATGACCAAGTTGATAGATGTGTGCAGCAAGTTTTTGATTTTGATTGTGAGGATGGATTAAGCATCATTTTGAATTATGACTATGATTTTACTGAGATAGAAGAGATGGAGAGGCGCATATGTGTTCCCCAAAACATGCACGAATCAGCATTGGCTTTGCAAGCTTTATGTTCCCCATGGTAATGTCTTTGTTGATCTAATACTTTCACATAAAAAACTTTTGTCATCTATTTTACAGGCTCCCAAGTTAGAGTTGAAACCTTTACCTGATAATCTGAAGTATGTATTCATTGGATACAACAACACACTTCATGTTATCCTATCAAAAGGTTTGACATGTGCGGAAGAGAAAAACTTGTGAAGTTGTTGTGCGAACACAAAACAACTATTGGATGGACTTTAGCCAACATCAAGGGCATTAGTCCCTCGATGTGTATGCATCACATACTATTGGAGGACAATGCGAAACCAACGAGGGAAATGCAAATGAGGTTGAGTCCAACTATGATGGAGGTAGAGAAAGCTAGAATTTTGAAACTATTAGATGCAGGAGTAATTTATCCCATTATGGATAGTAAATGGGTGGTCACGCCTATCCATGTGGTGCCCAAAAAGACTGGAATCACGCTGGTAAATAACAAAAATAATAAACTCATTCCTACTTGCATCTCGAGTGTATGGAGAATATATGTTGTTTACAGAAAGCTTAATCTTTCTACACGCAAAAATCATTTCCCATTACCATTCATGGACCAAATGCTTGAACGCCTGGCAGGTAAGTCTTTTTATTGCTTTCTTGAACACAAAGCTTTTTGGGCCATGAAATAATGTAACATGGATTATGATGCTGCTGGGATTGCAAGAAACTTACAATTGCAACAGATGGAAGAGATATGAAATGATGCTTATGAGAATGCAATGATTTATAAAGAAAAGACCAAGAGTCTTTCATGACCAAATGATTACAATAAAAGAGTTTCATGTTGGAGGCAAAGTCCTTTATCATTCACGTTTGAAAGTTTTTCCTGGAAAGTTGTGCTCTCATTGGATTGGACCCTTTGTTGTTTCTAATATTTTTCCTTATGGTGCAGTTGAAAGTACAAGTTTAGAAACAAACAAAGTGCTCAGGGTCAATGGCCATCGCTTAAAACCTTTCTATGAAGGTTGGATGGTAAAAATCATCGCCTCTATGGAGTTAGCTGAATCGATCTATGAAGCATGAGCATGCAATGTGTCGAGCCAATGACATAAAACAAAAACGCTTACCGGGAGGCAACCCAGCACAAAAAAAATCAGATTTGCTTTCTTTTTCCCTTATCTTTTATTTTTTGCATTTTACTTTATTTTTTTCATTCTCTTATATTCCTTTTCTTTTATTTCAACATTGAGGACAATGTTGTTTTTTGGTTTTCTTTGTTGTTTTTTTTTTAAAAAAAAGAGTTTAAGTTTTATCTTTTGAACTCCCATTGGTTTATGATAATATAAGTATTATGTATGAGAATTAGTTGAGAGAGATGAAAATATAAATTGAATGAATGAGTTTGCATGCAAGTTTGAAAGTTTAATTAGTCTAGGATTGACTTTAAAAACATGTCATATTGACTTTATAGTGTTATACCAGTACAAGCTTCTAAGCCTTCAACATTATATTCTTTGATTGTGCATTATTTTAATGATATGTATCTTTAGAACTTGCTTCATATCTTGTTGAGATTACATTAACATTACATGCGTACATGAAAATGATAAAGGCATTAGGAATTTTAACCACCTGAGCCAAAAAGTCAACCTAAAACATATTATCACTAGTAAGCCCTTTTGAGCTTGTTTATCTTTTTTTTTCCTTTACCCGAGAGCCTTAACTTTTTATATGTTTTCCATTTTCCCTGGCCAAGGATTAGTAAAGCATATACTTGATATCTTATGGATCATGGTTAAAAATTATGTGAAAAGAAAAAAAAAAGTGATGCTTGATGAAAAGTTGGGCAAAGTTGCCAAAGTTGAAAGAAAAAAAAAACAAAAAGAAAAGAATGGAAAAGAAAAGTGTTACTTTGTGTTCTAAAGATTTTATGTTGATGGAGCTTGAAATCAAAATAAGTTAAGAACATATATGTGGGAAAGTGCATCAGCCACAATGTTTTTTTTTCCTTGCTTATACTTGATCACATATGAAAAGGTTTCAATAAATTCAACCCATTTAGCATGTCTCCTACTCAATTTATCTTGCCCTTTCAAGTACTTCAATGATCTAAATGTATCACAAACTCCTTGAGCCACAGGTAATGCTACCACCTCTCTAAAGTTCTTATCAAGGCATAGAGCTCACGTGTAAGGTAATTTAAGGCTGCCCATTAAGTTTTTCGTTGAAATACGAAATGGGCCTCCTATCCTACATTAACACAGCTCCTATAACTATACCTAAAGCATCACATTCTACTTCAAAAGCTCTTGCAAAGTCTGGCAAAGCTAAAACAGGCACCAAACAAAGTTTATCTTTCAACAAATTAAAAGTCTTATCTTGTTCATCATTCCATTTAAATCCAACAGACTTTTTCACAATTTTTCAGTTAAAGATGCAACAATAGTACTAAAATCCTTCACAAATATTCTATAAAAACTAGCAAGACCATGAAAACTCCTTACCTCACTTATCGATTTTTATGTAGGCCAAACTCGGATGGCCTTAAGTTTCTCCTTATCCATCTCGATACCCTGCGCAATTACGATATAGCCAAGAAATACAATTTTCTCCATGCGAAAGGTACACTTCTTAAGATTATCATACAATTACTCACTACGCAATACACTAAGTACATTACGCAAATGATCAAGATGTTTTTTTAAGTTCCTGTTATAGATCAAAATGTCATCAAAATACATAATCGTAACAAAATTCTCTCTACCCATGATGATAATTGATGCGAACCTCGTGATCACGTGGTCACGCAACCCACACGCAAAGACATCAATTCCCGGAAAGCCAAGTAAATCAGGTTTGATAGGAGTGTGACACAAAGATAAGTTGTACCTAGGCACCAGTACTATTGGAAACGAAAACCCCCACCCAACGAATATTGATTCGCGAACGAGAAGTATAAGGATGACGCCACGAAGACAGTTGTTCTTCGATAAGTCATTTTTCAGTTCATTAGAGAACCATGGAAGAGAGATTATCTCACCAACACACACACAAAGTGCAGCAAACAGGAAGTTCTATTAATCTGAATTGTCTAGCTTTACATGTCTGCTTATGCCCTTATTTATAGTGACTCCCAACTAAAATAAACCATAATGGACCCCTTATGTGGACTTATATGATGCCCACTTATAATTAAACCCAAATAATATAAATAAACCCTAAACTAAGAAGAAAATAATAGTAGCAATAAGAAATCCGAAAGTAATATCCTAAATAAGCTAGAATCAAATTTGTCACCATTAAGATGTCCCAAATAGACTAGGAAATCTGAACTGAAGGTAGAATTTATTCTGAAGTCTTCTTTCCTTTTTGTAGCTAGGATGAATAAAGAATCCTTGTATCAAAAGGATTCTGAAACATTTATGAATCCTTGACACACATGGAAACTATGTTGCAGCCCCATTAAAGATCTTCAGAGAATTAGGAGATTCCCAAATAAGCTGCCATACCCTTTTAGGAAAAGAACCCTAGCCAAATAGGAAGTCCACAAGTCAAAAGAAAGTAAATAACAAAATTCGTACAACCTCTGTTGACCCATATTGAGATGTCTTCCTGAACTCCGTTTAACCTTTCCTAAGATCGTATCATTCCCTCTCTCTTCAAGATGATTCATCCTGAAAGTTGCAGCCGTTCTATTTTGTATATCATAATTGCAGTCTTTTTTCTCCTCTCTATTTGAAGCTTGCTGGGCATTGATTGCTGCCGTTAACACATCAAGTTCTTGTTCATCTCCCCTAGAATATGGGATAGACTCTTGGATTCTTTTTTTTAACACTAATCTCTTTATTTCTCTCCCTTTGATGCCACCTCTCCTTTTGAATCTACCTTTTCTTTTGCCATAGCACCTCATCAAAATACATGAAATCACTTCGGTTTCCAGGCTGCCGAAAACCTACCTGATAGCCTATGGTCTCATCCTTAAAACCTCCATCACCAATATCATCATTGTCCTCCTCATAATCAGCCCACCTTGGCCTTTCGGCCCCACTACCATTGTTTGATTTCGGTTCAGCCCAAACCTTTCTCACATCTTGGATACATGTTTCAGCCATGTTTCCATGTTTTCCCACCTTCTCAAGGTTGTCACACACGTTCACCATCATGAAATTCATGCTTTCCATCTTCTTCGTCATGGCTTGCATTTGGAATTGAAGTTCTACATTAAGAGGGGGTAGTGTGTCGTTTTGAACTAACATGATGATACCTGCAAAAATTGGTTAGTGGAAAAAAAATCCTCACATCGCTCGTGTTTCGTTCAAACACTCTTAATATCCTCACCATCTCACACCTCTCATCTCACCTTCTTGCTGTTCTTGCGAAACTAAAACCAACACCAAATAAAACCAACTTGGCAGCGCAATCCAAATATATATGACTCAAGAAGTAAAAAAATGAGAAAACAAGCAAAACCAAACTGCGATGATAGTCTCGCGAGTAGCAAGCGAGTCTATCCGAAATATGAATGAAACTGAAGACTCGAATAAAAAACAGAAACAAAATTTGAAAAACGATGAAACAACACCCAAATATGTTGGATATGATGAAAATAAACTGCAAGAAACAAAAACAACAGAAAGAATCTGAATTTCAAAAGTTGACACAAAACAGACTCGTTTACAACAAGTTAAGTCGGAATCTGGAACCTAAAGTAAATGATGTCCAATTGAGTCAAAATTTCAGATATAGTGCGATATCAACCGAAATAGACAGAATATAAAATTTGATCAATTTATGACAATGTTTGATATACTGAAGCAAAAACGTTATGAATCAGACCTGATTAGACTCGAATTTGAAACCCAAATCAAACCCTAACAACAAAAGGCTTACAAACCCTAGAGAGAGAGAGAGAGAAGAGAGAAAGAGAGAGAGTGTGGTGCTGTCGGAGCTACATCTACTCCGTCCACCGTTGGATTGTTCTCATTTCTGACTATGTTGTTCCTTCCAACCTTCTCTCAACATTGACCGAACGGATTTGTTATCCAATCAACGAGGTAAGAGATATTGATCTCGCAATATTTCTACTATTCTGCATTTTCAGTTCTGGAACTATGGAGAAGTGGTGAAGTTGCAGCATAGTGAATGGATTTTCTTTATGATTTCTCTTATGGCTGTCATAGACATGAAGGCCTTTGCCATATGTTAAGATTAAATCATAGTTCTTTGGAAAAGTTTCATTTTTCTTGCTAGTTTCAGAGTGGTTTGTCGTAGCTTGATCTCCTTGTTCACCGTTGGATCGTTACCATTTTTGAGTATGTTGTTCTTCGAAACCTACTCTACATCTTGACCGAACGGATTATTGTTACAATCAGTGTGCTGGGAGATATTGGCCTCGTAATTCTGTAATTCTCTTCTTCCTTCATGAACTAATCTGCATCTTGTTGTTTATGAGTTAGGTTGCTGTTATTTCTGAGCTTAGGTTGCTTCTTGGCCTCAGGTTATCTTATTAGAATTTTGCTCTCTCTAGTATTTGTATGCTACCATAATGTCTCTATGTTCTTCTGTGGAAAATGTTCCAATGGTCAGCTCTAACATTGAACAACACAATCAAGTTAAGTCGGGACATACATTAAGATTAGAACTGCAAGATATGTTGAATAGCCATGGGATGAGGATTTCTCAGTTTCAAGCTGATTCTGATGCTAGTATAGAGAAACACTCTACTGTCCAAGCTTCTAATGTTGTTCCAGAAATGAACCATGTGTTGGGTTCTAAAGTTGATGAGGTGAAGGTAGGGTCTCATCAACAAGAACAACTAAAACTTAGACCCAAATTGAATTTTTTAAATGCTTTGAAGGGTTCTGATGTTGATGACAATGAGGGTAGCAAGACCCTTGGCATTAGTTCAGTCCGTAATCTGCACTTTGCTCCCACTACTATGATTGATGGTCGTGTGACAGTAGCTCCTCCACTTGACGTGTTTGAAGATGGCTGCGAATTTTGGAAATCCACCCTAGTTGGTCATTTTGTGGGGCAGAAATTACCGTATCCGGTGGTTAATTCTATTGCCAAAAGAATATGGAGCTCCTACGGTCTATCAGAAGTTTTGTCTTCTGATAATGGTTTCTTCATCTTCACCTTTGATTCTGTGGATCATGCCACTAATGTGCTGGAAAGAGCCCCATGGCACATGGCAAACAGGCCTTTGGTGCTAAAACGTTGGCAGCCGAACATGCAATTTTTGAAAGATGATTTGGCAAGAGTTCCGGTATGGGTTAGGCTGTATAATATCCCTCTCGAGTATTGGACTATTAAGGGGTTGAGCTGTGTAGCGAGTGCTATTGGAGTCCCCCTTCATGCGGATCATACGACATTGTTGCGTAAAAGGCTTAGTTATGCAAGAGTTTGCGTTGAGATAGATGCTTCGAAGATGTTGGTTAAGGAATATGATCTTCGCTGTCCAAATGGGTTATTCATAACAATTTCAGCTGACTACGAATGGATACCGTCGAAGTGCAGTAATTGCAATGTCTTTGGACACACCACAGCGCTATGTGCTACTAATAACATTGATAATCTTAAAGTGGTGGCAGAGGGTAAGAGGAATCTAGGAGCTATGAACTCTAAATCTGCGGATAACAAGCCGAATCAGTTTCAGTGGCAGGTAGTTGGTAAACGAAACAAGGGTTCTGTGAGTGGGGAGAATGCTCCCTTGGCATCTAAAGTGGGTAATTGTAATGAGAATGGTTGTTCAACATCTGGTATACATATGCCTGATTGTAATATGAATGATCATGCGACATCAGATGTGTGCAATGCTGGTTGTCATGAAGATGACAATCCTTCCTCTCCTCTTGTCTTGAAGAGTTTACGAGAAGACATGAAACATGAGCAAGGGGCTGCAAGTACTGCTTTAGATCAAGATATGGACGCAATGGGAGGTGATACAGATGGGGAACAAACCGATAAGGAGTTAACGTCAACGATCCTGACAACCCCTCAAACCCTGAATTCCACCGAAAGGGAAACTGTTAATCAGTTAGCTATTAAGGCTAGAGACTCTCTAGAGAAAAAGAAAAGGGGTTCAAAAGCCTCTTCAAAGAAGAATCAGAAATCTAGCTCCTCTCCAGGAGGCACGTCAAGGTAATCTTTGTGTTGTTGTTTGTACTCCTCTCTATTTTCCTATGATTATTGGATGTTGGAATATTAGAGGTTTGAATGATCCTATAAAGCATTCAGAATTACGTCGACTCATCCATCAAGAGAGGATAGCTTTTTTTGGTTTGGTTGAAACTCGAGTTAAAGACAAGAATAAAGATAATGTTTCTAAACTTCTTCTACATTCTTGGTCCTTCTTGTATAATTATGATTTCTCTTGTCGTGTTTGGGTTTGTTGGAATGTTGATATGGTGAAGGTGGATGTCGTTGGAATGTCAGACCAAGCTATTCATGTTTCTGTCACTATATTAGCTACCAAAATCAGTTTCAATACTTCAATTATTTATGGAGACAATAATGCTTCCTTATGTGAGGCATTATGGTATGATATAGTGAGTCGTAGTGATGGATGGGAGTCAATCCCGTGGATTCTTATGGGTGACTTTAATGCTATCCGCAACCAGTCGGATAGGTTAGGAGGGTCTACTACGTGGGCTGGTACTATGGACAGATTGGATACATGTATTCGAGAAGCGAAAGTAGATGATTTTCGGTATTCCGGTATGCATTATACTTGGTCGAACCAATGTCCTGAGAATCTGATTATGCGGAAACTAGATAGAGTGCTTGTCAATGAGAAGTGGAATCTGAACTTTCCATTATCGGAAGCGAGATTTTTGCCTTCGGGTATGTCAGACCATTCTCCTATGGTGGTAAAGGTTATTGGCAATGATCAGAACATAAAGAAACCATTCAGATTCTTTGATATGTGGATGGATCATGACGAGTTCATGCCCTTGGTGAAGAAGGTATGGGATCAGAATTCGGGGGGTTGTCCAATGTATCAGCTGTGTTGCAAACTAAAAAAGCTAAAGCAGGGATTGAAACTTTTCAATATGGCTCACTTCTCCAACATTTCAGATAGAGTTAAAGATGCAAAAAACGAAATGGATAAGGCTCAACAGGCTCTGCATACAGCGCATGACAATCCAATTTTGTGCATGCGAGAAAGGGATGCTGTTCGTAAATACGCTTCTACCGTCAGGGCTGAAGAGAGTTTTTTCAAACAGAAGGCAAGGATACAATGGCTTAGCTTGGGGGATCAGAATACTAGCTACTTTCACAAATCAGTAAATGGAAGACAGAATAGAAATAAGCTTCTATCACTTACAAGGGAGGATGGAGAGGTTGTCGAAGGACACGAGGCAGTCAAATCAGAAGTAATTGCATACTTCCATCGTGTGTTGGGAGTGGATCAGATGCCTAGGGTTCTGACGAGGAAGTGATGGAATCGGCAATTAACTTGAAATTGTCTTCAACGCAACAGCATCTACTCGCACAAGATGTAACAAGGGAGGAGATTAAGCATGCTATGTTTAGTTTGAAGAACAACAAAGCCCCTGGTCCGGATGGCTTTAATGCAGGTTTCTTCAAAAGAATGTGGCACATAGTTGGGGAAGATGTAATCAACGCTGTTAGATCCTTCTTTCAGACTCGTAGAATGCTTAAAGAAATGAATGCTACATCCATTTCCCTTATTCCTAAAGTTGCTAATCCTACAAGGTTGACAGATTTTCGTCCTATATCTTGCTGCAATACAGTGTACAAATGCATCGCTAAGATTCTAGCTGGGAGAATCAAAGTTGTTTTGCCATCCTTAGTTGGTCCATATTAGACTGCTTTTATCTCAGGACGGAGAATCAGTGATAACATTCTTTTGTCTCAGGAACTAATGAAAGGCTATCATAAATCTACGGGACCTGCTCGTTGTGCTATGAAAGTTGATCTGATGAAGGCCTATGACTCGGTCCGGTGGGATTTTGTTGACGCTATGTTAATAAAAATGGGATTCCCTAGAACAGTCATTGATTGGATCATGGTTTGTGTTACATCATGTCAATTCTCTATCAACGTCAATGGTGAGCTTGCAGGTTACTTTCAAGGGGGAAGAGGGCTGAGACAAGGGGATCCATTGTCCCCATATTTGTTTGTCCTATGTATGGAAATCCTTTCGGGGCTATTCTGCTTATGAGTGCCAACCAAGAATTCAAGTTCCACTGGAGATGCAAGAAGGACAAAATTTCTCATCTTTGTTTTGCTGACGACTTGATGATTTTTAGCAACGGGGATGTAAACTCAATTCGTATGATCAGAACTGTGCTCACAAAGTTTCAAGACCTATCAGGTCTGTATCCAAATCCAAACAAAAGTGACATCTTCTTGAGCGGTGTGTTAAATGCGGAGAGGGAGCAAATTATTCATATTCTTGGGTTTAGAGAGGGAGAGCTTTTTTTTTTTTGGTAAGTTGACGTATGTATTAAAAGAAGAAGATACAAACATTATAAGGGGCATACCCCAGATTTACAATGATAACAGAAACATAAAACAACAGATGGCTACAAGCTAGCCACCGACCATAACACTGAAACCTCACTGGATTCGTTAGGGAAACCAATACAACCAGCTAACTAACAAAAAAAAATGTGGAGAGGGGGAGCTCCCTATGAAATATTTGGGAGTACCTCTTCTCTCGTCTAGACTAAAGGCTGTTTATTGTAAGGGCCTCGTGGATCGAATCACCTCTAAAGTTCGACATTGGACTTGTAGAACACTCTCGTATGCAGGACGGGTACAACTGATTAATTCAGTTTTATTTTCCATACAAGTCTATTGGGCATCTCTCTTTCTCTTACTTGGGCAAGTAATTAAAAATGTGGAGCAAATTATGAAATCCTTTCTTTGGTCGGGTTCAGATATGAGAACTACTAGGGCTAAAGTGGCTTGGGATCAGGTATGTCTTCCAAAAAAGGAGGGGGGGCTAGGAATAAAAAGGATAACAGAATGGAACAAGATTGCTTTGTTGAAACACATTTGGAACCTGTGCAATGACTCAGATGGCTAAATATGATCTACTTGGATCAGATCCAATCTGTTGCGAGGTAGGAATTTCTGGACAATCAAAACGCCACAGAATTGCTCTTGGGCTTGGGGAAAGATTCTAAAGCTCAGATCCTTAGCATGATCGAAGATGCAGCACATCATAGGAGATGGAATGACAACCTCTCTATGGTTTGACAATTGGCATCCTCACAGCCCACTCGCGGATTCTTACGGGGAAAGATTCATCTATGATTCAGGTATGGCCAAGAACGCGAAGGTGAATGTGCTAATTCATAACTCATAATGGAAAACTCCTACCACCCAAGCTATTGGCTGGCACCCTATTATAGAAGTTATTCCTTCCAATTCTAATCCTAAGATGGGGCAAAAGGATGAGATAGTTTGGTTGGATTCGCCAAATCACAGATTCTCGATCAAAGTAGCTTGGGAACAACTAAGACGTCATCGTCAGATGGTTGAATGGCATGACATTGTGTGGTTCAAGAATGTTGTTCCAAGACATTCATTTCTTCTATGGATGGCTGTCCAACAGAAACTCACAACTCAAGATAAACTTCATCGGTTTGGTATACATGGTCCCAATAGATGCTCACTCTGTCTCCGCAACAATGAGGATCACAACCACTTGTTCGTTGAATGCTCCTATACTAAAGCGATCTGGTGGGATGTTTGTGACAGATACGACATTCCAAGAATGACAAAAGGCTGGGATGAATGGGTTCGATGGGCCACTGTCTCTTGGCATGGCAAGAGTTTCGTTAATTTTTCTCGTAAACTGAGTTTTGCAGCTACAGTGTATCATGTATGGCAAGAACGGAATGCAAGGATCTTTGCTGGAATGTCTAGAACTTCGAATTTGGTCTTTAATCAAATCGAATGTATCATTCGTGATAAGCTTGATTTGATGAGGAATGTCGCACCAACAAATGAAAACAAAAGGATCCAACGAGCTTGGAGGGTGAATACCATAGATTCTTAATTTGTTAGTAAGCTGGTTGTATTGGTTTCCCTAACGAATCTAGTGAGGTTTTAGTTTTTATGGTCGGTGGCTAGCCTGTAGCCATATGTTGTTTTATGTCTCTGTTATCATTGTAAATCTGGGGTATGCCCCTTATAATGTTTGTATCTTCTTCTTTTAATACATACGTCAACTTACCAAAAAAAAAGAATTTGAAACCCAAAGCAAACGATATCCAAATGACCACCTTATGATCACGTGGTCACGCAACCCACACACAAAGGCACCAAATTCACGGAAAGCCAAGTAAATCAGGTTTGATAGGAGTGTGACACAAAAATAACTTGTACTTGGCACCAGCACTGTTAGAAATGGAAACCACCACCCAACGAATATTGATTCGCAAACGAGAAATATAAGAATGACGCCACGAAGGCAGTTGTTCTTCGATAAGTCGTTTTTTAGTTCTTTAGAGAATCATGGAAGGGAGATTATCTCACCAACACACACACACACACACACACATAAAGTGCGGCGAACAAGAAGTTTTATTAATCTGAATTGTCTAACTTTCATTTATACTAACGCTAAACTGAAACAAACCCTAATAGACCTCTTATATGGACTTATATGATGCCTACTTACAATTCAACCCAAATATTATAAATAACCCCTAAACTAAGAAGAAAATAATAATAACAATAATAAATCCGAATTTAATATCCTAAATATGATACCCTTTAGAAGTTTCCCATATAAGCTAGGAGAATTAAATCTGAAGTTGCCTTCTCTTTAGTTTCCTTGTTTGCAAAGTATTTTTAACAAACTCTGAAAGTTATTTAATGAGGATAGAATAATTATTTCCATACACCATAAGGATTCCACATTAATATGAAGTCCATACCACACATGAAAACTATGTTGTTAAGAAATAATTCAAAGAAAACATTGTAGAGAGAGAGAGAAAAGAGAGAAAGAGAGACTGTGGTGCTGTCGGAGCTACATCTACTCCGTCCACCGTTGGATTGTTCTCATTTCTGACTATCTTGTTCCTTCCAACCTTCTCTCAAGATTGACCGAACAGATCTATTATCCAATCAACGAGGTAAGAGATATTGATCTCGCAATATTTCTACTATTCTTCATTTTCAGTTTTGGAACTATGGAGAAGTGGTGAAGTTGCAGCATAGTGAATGGATTTTCTTCATGATTTCTCTTATTACTGTCATAAACATGAAGTCCTTTGCCATATGTGAAGATTAAATCACAGTTCTTTGGAAAAAGTTTCATTTTTCTTGCTAGTTTCAGAGTGGTTTGTCGTAGCTTGATCTCCTTTGTTCACCGTTGGATTGTTACCATTTTTGAGTATGTTGTTCTTCGAAACCTACTCTACATCTTGCGTGAACGGATCATTGTTACAATTAGTGTGATGGGAGATATTGGCCTCATAATTCTGTAACTCTCTTCTTCCTTCATGAACTAATCTGCATCTTGTTGTTTATGAGATTAGGTTGCTGTTATTTCTGAGCTTAGGTTGCTTCTTGGACTCAGTTTATCTTCTTAGAATTTTGTTCTCTCCAGTATTTGTATGCTACTATAATGTCTCTATGTTCTTCTGTGGAAAATGTTCCAATGGCTAGCTCTAACATTGAACAGCACAATCAAGTCAAGTCTGGACATACATTAAGATTAGAATTGCAAGATATGTTGAATAGCCATGGGATTAGGATTTCTCAGTTTCAAGCTGATTCTGATGTTAGCATAGAGAAACACTCTACTGTCCAAGCTTCTAATGTTGTTCCAGAAATGAACCATGTGTTGGGTTCTAAAGTTGATGAGGTGAAGGTAGGGTCTCATCAACAAGAACAACTAAACTTAGACCCAAATTGAATTTTTTAAATGCTTTGAAGGGTTCTGATGTTGATGACAATGAGGGTAGCAAGATCCTTGGCATTAGTTCAGTCCGTAATTTGCACTTTGCTCCCCCTATTACGACTGATGGTCGTGTGACAGTAACTCCTCCAATTGATGTGTTTGAAGATGGCTGTGAATTTTGGAAATCCACCCTAGTTGGTCATTTTGTGGGGCAGAAATTATCGTATCTCGTGGTTAATTCTATTGCCAAAAGAATATAGGGCTCCTACGGTCTATCAAAAGTTTTGTCTTCGGATAATGGTTTCTTTATCTTCACTTTTGATTCTGTCGATCACGCCACTAATGTGCTGGAAAGAGCCCCATGGCACATGGCAAACAGGCCTTTGGTGCTTAAACATTGGCAACCGAACATGCAATTTTTGAAAGATGATCTGGCCAGAGTTCCAGTATGGGTTAGGGTGTATAATGTCCCTCTCGAGTATTGGACTATTAAGGGGTTGAGCTGTGTAGCGAGTGCTATTGGAGTCCCCCTTCATGCAGATCATACTACATTGTTGCGTAAAAGGCTTAGTTACGCAAGAGTTTGCGTTGAGATAGATGCTTCGAACACGTTGGTTAAGGAATATGATCTTCGCTGTCCAAATGGGTTATTCATTACAATTTCAGCTGAGTAAGAATGGATACCGTCGAAGTGCAGTAATTGCAATGTCTTTGGACACACCACAGCGCTATGTGCTACTAATAACATTGATAATCTTAAAGTGGTGGCAGAGGGTAAGAGGAATCTAGGAGCTATGAACTCTAAATCTGGGGATAACAAGCAGAATCAGTTTCAGTGGCAGGTAGTTGGTAAACGAAACAAGGGTTCTGTGAATGGGGAGAATGCTCCCTTGGCATCTAAAGTGGGTAATTGTAATGAGAATGGTTGTTCAACATCTGGTATACATATGTCTGATTGTAATATGAATGATCATGCGGCATCAGATGTGCGCAATGCTGCTTGTCATGAAGATGAAAATCCTTCCTTTCCGAAAAGCCATGAAACAGGATCAGGGGGCTGCAAGTACTGCTTTAGATCAAGATATGGACACAATGGGAGGTGATACAGAAGGGGAACGAACCGATAAAGAGTTAAAGTCAACGATCCTGACAACCCCTCAAACCCTGAATTCCACCGAAAGGGAAACTATTAATGGAACAAGATTGCTTTGTTGAAACACATTTGGAACCTGTGCAATGACTCAGATGGCTCAATATGGTCTCCTTGGATCAGATCCAATCTGTTGCGAGGTAGGAATTTCTGGACAATCAAAACGCCACAGAATTGCTCTTGGGCTTGGGGAAAGATTCTAAAGCTCAGATCCTTAGCATGGTCGAAGATGCAGCACATCATAGGAGATGAAATGACAACCTCTCTATGGTTTGACAATTGGCATCCTCACAGCCCACTCGCGGATTCTTACGGGGAAAGATTCATCTATGATTCAGGTATGGCCAAGAACGCGAAGGTGAATGTGCTAATTCATAACTCAGAATGGAAAACTCCTACCACCCAAGCTATTGGCTGGCACCCCATTATAGAAGTTATTCCTTCCAATTCTAATCCTAAGATGGGGCAAAAGGATGAGATAGTTTGGTTGGATTCGCCAAATCACAGATTCTCGATCAAAGTAGCTTGGGAACAACTAAGACGTCATCGTCAGATGGTTGAATGGCATGACATTGTGTGGTTCAAGAATGCTGTTCCAAGACATTCATTTCTTCTATGGATGGCTGTCCAACAGAAACTCACAACTCAAGATAAACTTCATCGGTTTGGTATACATGGTCCCAATAGATGCTCACTCTGTCTCCGCAACAATGAGGATCACAACCACTTGTTCGTTGAATGCTCCTATACTAAAGCGATCTGGTGGGATGTTTGTGACAGATGCGACATTCCAAGAATGACAAAAGGCTGGGATGAATGGATTCGATGGGCCACTGTCTCTTGGCATGGCAAGAGTTTCGTCAATTTTTCTCGTAAACTGAGTTTTGCAGCTACAGTGTATCATCATGTATGGCAAGAACGGAATGCAAGGATCTTTGCTGGAATGTCTAGAACTTCAAATTTGGTCTTTAATCAAATCGAATGTATCATTCGTGATAAGCTTGATTTGATGAGGAATGTCGCACCAACAAATGAAAACAAAAGGATCCAACGAGCTTGGAGGGTGAATACCATAGATTCTTAATTTGTTAGTTAGCTGGTTGTATTGGTTTCCCTAACGAATCTAGTGAGGTTTCAGTTTTATGGTCGGTGGCTAGCTTGTAGCCATATGTTGTTTTATATTTCTGTTATCATTGTAAATTTGGGGTATGCCCCTTATAATGTTTGTATCTTCTTCTTTTAATACATACGTCAACGTACCAAAAAAAAAAAGAAACTATTAATCAGTTAGCTATTAAGGCTAGAGACTCTCAAGAGAAAAAGAAAATGTGTTCAAAAGCCTCTTCAAAGAAGAATAAGAAATCTGGCTCCTCTCCAGGAGGCACGTCAAGGTAATCTTTGTGTTGCTGTTTGTACTCCTCTCTATTTTCCTATGATTATTGGATGTTGGAATATTAGAGGTTTGAATGATCCTATAAAGCATTCAGAATTGCGTCGGCTCATCCATCAAGAGAGGATATCTCTTTTTGGTCCGGTTGAAACTCGAGTTAAAGACAAGAATAAAGATAATGTTTCTCAACTTCTTCTGCGTTCTTGGTCCTTCTTGTATAATTATGATTTCTCTTGTCGTGGTCGTATTTGGGTTTGTTGGAATGCTGATACAGTGAAGGTGGATGTTTTCAGAATGTCAGACCAGGCTATTCATGTTTCTGTCACTATATTAGCTACCAATATCAGTTTCAATACTTCAATTATTTATGGAGACAATAATGCTTCCTTACGTGAGTCGTAGTGATGGATGGGAGACAACTGAGTTTTGCAGCTACAGTGTACCATGTATGGCAAGAACGGAATGCAAGGATCTTTGCTGGAATGTGTAGAACTTCGACTTTGGTCTTTAATCAAATCGAATGTATCATTCGTGAGAAGCTTGATTTGATGAGGAATGTCGTACAAACAAATGAAAACAAAAGGATCCAACGATCTTGGAGGGTGAATAACATAGATTCTTAATTTGTTAGTTAGCTGGTTGTATTGGTTTCCCTAACGAATCTAGTGAGGTTTCAATTTTATGGTCGGTGGCTAGCATGTAGCCATCTGTTGTTTTATGTTTATGTTATCATTGTAAATATGAGGTATGCCCCTTATAATGTTTGTATTTCTTCTTTTAATACATACGTCAACTTACCAAAAAAAAAATAGGATTCCCTAGAACAGTCATTGATTGGATCATGGATTGTGTTACATCATGTCAATTCTCTATCAACGTCAATGGTGAGCTTGCAGGTTACTTTCAAGGGGGAAGAGGGCTGAGACAAGGGGATCCATTGTCCCCATATTTGTTTGTCCTATGTATGGAAATCCTTTCGGGGCTATTCTGCAAGGTGAGTGCCAACCAAGAATTCAAGTTCCACTGGAGATGCAAGAAGGACAAAATTTCTCATCTTTGTTTTGCTGACGACTTGATGATTTTTAGCAACGGATCCGTAAACTCAATTCGTATGATCAGAACTGTGCTCATAAAGTTTCAAGAGCTATCAGGTCTGTATCCAAATCCAAACAAAAGTGGCATCTTCTTGAGTGGTGTGTTAAATGCTGAGAGGGAACAAATTATTCATATTCTTGGGTTTAGAGAGGGGGAGCTCCCTATGAAATATTTAGGAGTGCCTCTTCTGTCGTCCAAACTAAAGGCTGTTTATTGTAAAGGCCTCGTGGATCGAATCACCTCTAAAGTTCGACATTGGACTTGTAGAACACTCTCATATGCAGGACGGGTACAACTGATTAATTCAGTGTTATTTTCCATACAGGTCTATTGGGCATCTCTCTTTCTCTTACCTGGGCAAGTAATTAAAAATGTGGAGCAAATTATGAAATCCTTTCTTTGGTTAGGTTCAGATATGAGAACTACTGGGGCTAAAGTGGCTTGGGATCAGGTATGTCTTCCAAAAAAGGAGGGGGGGCTAGGAATAAAAAGGATAACAGAATGGAACAAGATTGCTTTGTTGAAACACATTTGGAACCTGTGCAATGACTCAGATGGCTCAATATGGTCTACTTGGATCAGATCCAATATGTTGCGAGGTAGGAATTTCTGGACAATCAAGGTGCCACAGAATTGCTCTTGGGCTTGGGGAAAGATTCTAAAGCTCAGATCCTTAGCATGGCCGAAGATGAAGTACATCATAGGAGATGGAGTGACAACCTCTCTATGGTTTGACAATTGGCATCCTCACAGCCCACTCGCGGATTCTTACGGGGAAAGATTCATCTATGATTCAGGTATGGCCAAGAACGCGAAGGTGAATGTGCTAATTCATAACTCAGAATGGAAAACTCCTACCACCCAAGCTATTGGCTGGCACCCTATTATAGAAGCTATTCCTTCCAATTCTAATCCTCAGATGGGGCAAAAGGATGAGATAGTTTGGTTGGATTCGCCAAGTCATAAATTCTCGGTCAAAGTAGCTTGGGAACAACTAAGACGTCATCGTCAGATGGTTGAATGGCATGACATTGTGTGGTTCAAGAATGTTGTTCCAAGAGATTCATTTCTTCTATGGATGGATGTCCAACAGCAACAATGAGGATCACAACCACTTGTTCTTTGAATGCTCCTATACTAAAGCGATCTGGTGGGATGTTTGTGACAGATGCGACATTCCAAGAATGACAAAAGGCTGGGATGAATGGATTCGATGGGCCACTGTCTCTTGGCATGGCAAGAGTTTCGTCAATTTTTCTCGTAAACTGAGTTTCGCAGCTACAGTGTATCATGTATGGCAAGAACGGAATGCAAGGATCTTTGCTGGAATGTCTAGAACTTCAAATTTGGTCTTTAACCAAATCGAATGTATCATTCATGATAAGCTTGATTTGTTGAGGAATGTCGTACCAACAAATGAAAACAAAAGGATCCAACGAGCTTGGAGGGTGAATAACATAGATTCTTAATTTGTTAGTTAGCTGGTTGTATTGGTTTCCCTAACGAATCTAGTGAGGTTTTAATTTTATGGTCGGTGGCTAGCCTGTAGCCATCTGTTGTTTTATGTTTATGTTATCATTGTAAATCTGGGGTATGCCCCTTATAATATTTGTATCTTCTTCTTTTAATACATACATCAACTTACCAAAAAAAAAAGAAAACTATGTTGTTGCCTATTAAATATCCTTGCAAAACTAGGAAATTCCCAAAACCAACTACAACATCCTTGTAGGAAAAGAATCCTAGCCAAATAGAAAGTCCACGAGTCAAAAGGAAGTAAATAACAAAATTTGTACGGCTTGTATTTCCATGCCTTTCTGAACTCCGATTGACCTAAAATTTTACCCTAGGTAGAACAACATGTCAAGAGACTCCTTGTACTATTTCAGCCCAATCAACTGTCGAATTAAAAATTATAACCATTGCTGTAAAACTGGTCAGTTGCACATTTTACGTCAAAATTCGAATCTGATTATTTTTTCTTTACCTGGATTGTATCAATTTCGAAGGCTCAAACAAGAGGCTAATGAAGTCGCTACTAATACTATTCAAGATTCCAGGGCGAATCTTCTTGAATAGGGAGGGAAGGATATGATTCAGCCTTGTTATATGACCCAAATAAGGTCAAATTCAGATTTTGGCATAAACTTTTCTATCGTTCAGTTTTATGCTATTGAGCATAACTTCAAATTCAACCGTTGGATAGAGCTGAAACTTTACCAGAAGATTCCAAAGGTATTTGTGTATGTTGGGATAAATTTTCAAGTGGATAGGCATTCAGAAAGGACTTGCGATATAGGTTAAATCCAGCTACCACATCCTTGTAGGAAAAGAATTCAAGCCAAATAGAAAGTCCACGAGTCAAAATGAAGTAAATAACAAAATTCATACAGCCTCTGTTGACCCTTGTTTTGATGTCTTGCCGAACTCCGATTGACTTGAAATTCTATACCAAGGTAGAACAACATGTCAGAAGACTCCACGTAAAATTGCAGCTCAATCCAACGGTCGGATTGAGAATTATGACTGTTGCTATACAACTGGATAGTTGCACATTTTACATCAAAATCCGAATTTGACCTTTCCTGGATTGTATCATTCCATCTCTATTCAAGATGATTCGTCCTCGAATCACCAATAAGTTGGATGGAAAATTCCTTAGCCTCGTTTTGAAATTCTTTTCTTGCCAACAATCGTCGCCAACAACTTTGGATGAAAGTAGCAGTCGTTCTATTTCGTATATCATCATTGCAGCGTAGTTTCTCCTCTCTTTCTGAAGCTTGCTGGGCATTTACTGCTGCCGTTAACACATCATGTTCTTGCTTCATCTCCCCTAGAATACGGAATAGACTCTTGGATTCTTTTTTTAGAACACTAATTTCTTTATTTCTCTCCCTTTGATACCACCTCTCCTTTTGAATCTGCCTTTTCTTTTGCCATAGCACCTCATCGAAATACATGAAATCACTTCGGTTTTCGGGATGCCGAAAACCTTCCTGATGACCTATGGTCTCAACCTTAAAACCACCATCACAAATATCATCAACGTCCTCTTCAAAATCCTCATAATTAGCCTACCTTAGCCTTTCAGCCCCACTGCCATTGTTTGATTTCTATTCAACGCCAACCTTTCTCATGTCTTGGGTACATGTTCCAGCCACATTACCATGTTTTCCCACCTTCTCAAGTCTGTCACACACGCTCCCCATTACAAAAGTCATTCTTTCCATCATCTTCGTCATGGCATGCATTTGGAATTTAAGTTCTACATCGAGAGGGGGTGGTGTGTTGTTTTGATCTGACATGATAGTACCTGCAAGAATTGGTTAGTGGTAAAACAAAATCCTCACATCGCTTGTGTTTCGCTCAAACACTCTTAATATCCTTACACGCTCACACCTCTCGTCTCACCTTCTTGCGGTTTGATATACTGACGCAAAAACGTTATGAATCAGTCCTGATTAGACCCGAATTTGAAACCTAAGGCATATGATATCCAATTGACCCTAAAATCAATATGTGGTGCGATTATGACTCCAGTAATCAGATTCTCAAATTTGAGCTAATAATGAGTTGATTTGATCCATTTTTCCTTTGTTTAGTTTTCTGCGGCAGAATCCAATAAACATCTTTTTGAACGATTTTTTTTTTTGCTTTTCTCTATTCTCTCTTTTTTTTTTTTTATGCTTATGATATATTTTGAACAACAACAGAATGAAATAGCTAATTTTTTTTTTATATGCTGCAAAATCAAGGAGAAGAAGAAATTGGACACTAAGGGATTTTTGCAGAAACAACAAGAAACGAAAATTTTAGAAGGATATAACCTGATTAATGGAGCCAAGCTCTGATACCAAATGATGCGAACCTCGTGATCACGCAACCCACATGCAAAGACACCAATTCCCGGAAAGCCAAGTAAATCAGGTTTGATAGGAATGTGACACAAAGATAACTTGTACCTAGGCACCAGCACTATTAAAAACAGAGACCCACACCCAACGAATATTGATTCGCGAATGAGAAGTATAAGGATGAAGCCATGAAGACAGTTGTTCTTCGATAAGTCGTTTTTGTGTTCTTTAGAGAACCATGAAAGTGAGATTATCTCACCAACACACACACACACAAAGTACGACAAATAAGATGTTTTATTAATATGAATTGTCTAACTTACATGTCTGGTTATGCCTTTATTTATACTAACTCTAGATTTAAATAAACCCTAATGGGGCCCACTTAGGTGGACTTATATGATGCCCACTTACAATTGACCCAAATAAGTAATAATAATCCAAAGACTAAGAAGAAAATAATAAAAAAAAAAAAATTACCATCCTAGATATGCTAGAATCAGATTTGTCACCATTAAGAAGTCCCAAATAGACTAGGAAATCTGATCTGAAGGTAGAATTTATTCTGAAGTCTTCTTTCCTTTATGCAGCTAGGATGAATAAGAAATCCTTGTAAGAAAAGGATTCTAAAATAATTATGAATCCTTGCCACACTTGCAAATTATGTTGCAGCTCATTAAAGATCTTTGTAGAATTAGTAGATTTCCAAAATAAGCTGCTACATCCTTCTAGAAAAAGAATCCTAGCCAAATAAGAAGTCCACAAGTCAAATGGAAGTAAATAACAAAATTCATACAGCCTCTGTTGACCCTTGTTTCTATACCTTCCCGAACTCCGATCGACCTGAAATTGTAATTCAAGGTAGGACACCAGGTCAGGAGACTTCACGTAAAATTGAAGCTCGATCTAACGGTCGGATGGAGAATTATAACTGTTGCCGTAAAATTGGATAGTTGCACATTTTACATCAAAATCCGAATTTGACTTTTCCTGCATCGTATTAGAAGGTGTTAGCACGATTAGTGCACCTCCTTAGGTAAGTTACTTTATATGGTTTGATGTGATTTAGGGGGTTTAGGATTGAGATTGTATGAATAAATTTGGTGTTAAGAATCTATTATGAATTCGAGTACCCAAAACAATTCTTAAGAAAAAGGTTTTTTGTAATTTGTGTATTACGGTGAAAAATACTTCCAATTAAAATTGATTTATATTTAGAATAACTATGAGAATTTTCTGGTCAACTCTTGATATTTCAAATATCAGCGTCACTTGTAGATCTAGCGGTCTATACTTTTTTAACCATTAATTCTCATGAATTAAAAAAATAATTTATTGAAGTTTTGGTCAAATTCTTATGGATTTAATAAATTGATTATTAAATCCTAAAATACATGTCAGAACACATTTATGTTTTTTTTTTTTTTTCATATGAAAATACTAAAAGATATGATTTTTTATATGTATTTTTGAGAGATTTGGCCGTATGCAACACAAAAAAAGAATTTTTCTTTTATTTGGAGATTTCTTAAAATAAAAATATCCCTGAAAGTTAAAAGGAATTTTACCAAACATATCCTTAAACTAAAACAAAAATAAACAAAACTATTTTTTTTATTTATTTATCCCTTTTTTTTAACTATTTATTATTACTTATTATTGCAGTGTGGTCAACCCCAACGGGTTGACCTGGTTGCAGACAGACACAACCGGGTTCAAGCAAGTGGGTTGACTCAGTTAGTTTGACCTGACCGCGTAAACTAAAACCGTAACATATCAAAAGTGGAAAAAGCACAAAAACTTAAAGATTTTTTAATAAAAAAAAAATAAAACCAAACAGAAGAATGTTCTTCATCTCTCCACAAAACGTCATTCTCAATCCAGAGCAGATTTTGAACAAAGGAAGGGATGGTTTTGTTTGTAATCCTTCATAATTCAAGAATCAGGGGTTCATTTGTTTCAATTATCAACAAAATCACACGATTTTTTCCAAAATGGGTTTCAGTTCGAAACCTTATCCCTAAAATTTAAATCCATTAAAACCTTTAATTGATGAAAAAAAAATCCCTAGATTACTTATCAATGATGATTGGAGAACTTATGTGAGCTGGAAATGAGACCAAACAAGCTATAAAAGTAGCACCTAAGGCAAGATTCAACATATGAATCTGTGTAAAACCCAAGAAAGCTACCCAGAAATACCCAGGGACAAAATGCCCCTAAAGTGGCCTTTTTTGGTCTCTAAATCCTGTCCTTATTATCCCCACAAACCGCAATATTGGTAATGAATGTAATTATGGCCAAAAAAAAAAAAACTAAAAACAACTCAAAAACTCAAAAGTGCATTGATTTTCAATCCTAAAAGCTACCAACTCAAAACAGAAATCAATCTTCAATAAATTGAGCTCCAAAATTTAACCATTTTCACTTTAAAAGGTTAGACCACCTACTTAGAAGTAGGGGCTATCATTTCATTAAAAGAAAACACCCCTGCTCCTCTGCTCCTTTGGCATCCATTGAACCAAGGTTCCATGCAATGAAAAGGCAAAAAAACAATCAAGAGCACATCAAGGCATCCAAGACTTCGTATTAAACATAGGAAAAAGATCTTGCAGACCTCATAGACCCCACTTTCAAAGTATACCTTTTTAGCTTTAAAACTCTAAATCTAAATCGATTCTTGGTATTGCATTTAAAATCTTTCAACTAGGACCCTTGCACCTTAACCTAAGCTTCTTTCTTCTTCTCTCTTTTTCTTTCCTTTCCCCTATTTCCCTCTAATTTTCTCTATTAGGGCTTTCCAAGAATGACAAAAGGCTGGGATGAGTGGATTCGATGGGCCACTATCTCTTGGCATGGCAAGAGTTTCGTCAATTTTTCTCGTAAACTGAGTTTTGCAGCTACAGTGTACCATGTATGCAAGAACGGAATGCAAAGATCTTTGCTGGAATATCTAGAACTTCGACTTTGGTCTTTAAACAAATCGAATGTATCATTCGTGATAAGCTTGATTTGATGAGGAATGTTGTACCAACAAATAAAAACAAAAGGATTCAACGAGCTTGGAGGGTGAATAACATAGATTCTTAATTTGTTAGTTAGCTGGTTGTATTGGTTTCCCTAACGAATCTAGTGAGGTTTCAGTTTTATGGTCGGTGGCTAGCCTGTAGCCATCTGTTGTTTTATGTTTCTGTTATCATTGTAAATCTGGGGTATGCCCCTTATAATGTTTGTATCTTCTTCTTTTAATACACACGTCAACTTACCAAAAAGAAAACATGGTAAGGATGTGAGGAAGAGAGAAAAGAAAGTGAGCCATGAGTTGAAAACAAAAGGGAACAAAGTTTCGGCCCTTAGGACATTAGGGGAGGGTCACGGCCAAGAACAAAAAATGAAAAGACAGCTAAGAGTGGAGAGATAATGAGTGGAGAGAAGAAAGAAAGGGTGAGAAAAGAAGAGTGTAGAAAAAGTGGGGAAACACCTTAATTTTTTTGCAAAATCTAATGATCTTAAACATGCCTATATTTCTGACTTGCTTATGATTTTACTTGTGTATTCTTTACCTCAGATGATTTAGATTCTTGTGTTCCTAGTGTTGTTAAAGTTCTTTTGCAAGAATTTAAGGATGTCTTTCCGGATGACATTCCTAGTTGTTTGCCACCAATTAGAGGTATTGAGCATCAAATTGACTTTGTTCCAAGAGCCTCTATACCAAATAGGCCGGGTTATAGGAGCAATCCTGAAAAGACTAAAGAGCTTCAAAGGCAAGTGGGGGAGTTGATGTCGAAAGGATACATTCGAGAGAACATGAGTCCTTGTACAATTCTCGTGCTTCTTTTTCCAAAAAAGAACAAAACTTGGCGAATGTAAAATTGATTTGAAAATCCCATTCCTAGATTGTCGAGCTATTAATAACATCACTGTAAAATATCGACATCACATTCCTAGATTAAATGATATGTTGGAAGAATTACATGGTTCTAAATTGTTTTAAAAAATTGATTTGAAAAGTGGTTATCATCAAATTAGGATGAAAGAAGAGGATGAATGGAAAACTGCTTTTAAAACTAAATATGGTTTGTATGAGTGGTTGGTTATGCCTTTTGAACTTACTAATGCACCTAGTACTTTTATGAGATTGATGAATCATGTGTTGCGTGCTTTTATTGGTAAGTTTGTAGTTGTTTACTTTGATAATATCTTGATTTATAGTAAGGAGATTGATGAACATATAAGTAATTTGAGATTTGAGACAAGTTCTTGATGTGCTTAGAAAAGAGTCCTTATATGCTAATTTGAAAAGGTGTGACTTTTGCATGGATAAGATTGTTTTTCTTGGATATATGGTTAGTGCTAAAAGTATAGAAATGGATGAGGCTAAGGTTAAGACTATTCAAGAATGGCCTACACCAAAATCCATACCAGACGTTAGGAGTTTTCATGGTTTACTTGTTTTTATAGGAGATTTGTTAAAGACATTAGAACGATAGCCTCTCCATTGACTAAAATTGTTAAGAAAGTCGTGGGTTTCAAGTGGGGAGAAGAACAAGAAAATGCTTTTAGCTTGTTAAAATCAAAGTTGATTTTGATACCTTTACTATCTTTACCTGATTTTAATAAAGCTTTTGAGATTGAATGTGATGCTTCAAGAATAGGTATTGAAGCTGTTTTAATGCAAGAAAAACAGCCCATCGCTTATTTTAGTGAGAACTCAATGGTGCAACTCTTAACTATCCTACTTATGATAAAGAGTTGTGTGCAGTTGTGCGGGCTTTGGAGTCTTGGCACATTATTTGTGGCCCTGAGAGTTTGTCATATATATTGATCACCAATCGTTGAAACATTTGAAGGGTCAAGGTAAGTTAAGTAGGAGACATACTAAATGGGTTGAGTTTATTGAAACATTTTCATATGTGATTAAATACAAGCAAGGTATGGTTGCGAAGGTATGTTCTTCTTAATACTCTTAATACTAAATTGCTAGGATTTGAGTATATTAAGGAATTGTATCTTGATGATCATGATTTTGGTGCCACATGCAAGGTTTCGGCTAAGGATAAATATTTTAGGCATGATGGATTTTTGTTGAAGGAAAATAAGTTATGTAAGCCTAATTGTTCTTTACGTGAATTGCTTGTGAGGGAAGCACATTGGGGAGGTTTAATGGGGCATTTTGGAATTACTAAAACTTTGGAGGTTCTACATGAGCACTTTTATTGGCCTAATATGAAAATAGATGTGCAAAGAATGTGTGATAGGTGTATAACATGTAGACAAGTGATTAGTACTTAAAAGTGCATTCTCATTAAAGCTTTATAATAACAAGTCTGATAATATAATATATCTTTAATTTATGGTAAATGCTTGTTTTGAATGCAGGTGTATCTCACAATTCAAAAGATTGATTGATGTGATTAACTATTGAAAGTGAAGAGACAAAAAGAGGATTAGGCTAAGAGAAGAGATGTTCGTTCAATTCCAAACTAGAACACCATTAGGTTATTTGATCATAACTGGAGTTGTAAAACTCAGATTTAGATCTATTTTATATAGATGGAAAGCTTAGACATAGACCTAAAACTTTCATGAAAAGTCCAAGACTCAATTCTGTCGTTTTCAAGTTCAAATCTTAACAACAACGGAGAAGTCAGAACATGTCCTGGAGCTCAGACGCTATTTGTTTTTCAGCTCATATCTTGAGTTCTAGAAGCTCAAATGAGCTCTGGTTTTTTTTTTTGGAAAGCTAAGACAATTGCCCATAGTTTTCATAAATAAAGGGCTCAAATTCTGATGTTAGTAATGATGTTTTGGCCAGCCAACAATATCAAAAATCAGCTAACAATATCAATAACCAGCAGCCAACAATGTCAAAAACCATCCACCAAATCAATGGTTGGCCACCAACTATTTTCTTAGTCAATCAATCAATAGTTCTGAATCTTAGCCTATAAAAGAAGGCATTTGCCATGTATTTAGTCATCTTGGTTTTCAGATCAAGATCATGTTCTTGCTTTCTTTCTTTATATTTTTGTAATGCTTAAGTTTTGCTTTCATTAATCTCTTGTTTATGCTTTTCATCATAACTATGTTCTTATCTTGTTTATTTATGTTTTTCTTCTTCATTATGTTTAGCTAAGTTAATTATATCACGGTGAAAAGGTTTTACTAATGGTGTTAGAATATGTATAATATAAACTCAACATGGACTATCTAGATTTGTGTTGTATAACACTTGGTACATCAAATGCTTGATCCTTCATAGTCTTTGGCGAGGAACTTGATTTGTTGTTAACATAAGCTAGCAACATGAATGCCTGATGATATTTATAAGTACGGTGTTATTTAGATAAGATGATTAATATGATCATTTTAATAATTTATAATGAGCTAATAACGATAAATCATCCGATTGGAACCTCATTTATGTGTGGTTTCCAATTGAATAATAAGAAGAGTTTATATTATATTTATTTGAAATACCATTAGTGGATCCTCTAACCTTGACATTTTTTTTATTATTGTTTAATCCTTACATCAATATCACATCCCAAAACTCTCTTCAACTCCTTTTCTGTTATTATTTTCTTCAAATCTTTCTCTTTATTTGTAATTTATATAGTTGACCTCCTTGTGATTCGACCCCGGTCTTGCCGGGTTATTTATTACTTTGATACTCCTGCACTTGGGATAAGACATCAACTCTTTGATCGTGTCATCTGGCACGACGAGACCTGCTATTCACCGAGTAGCGATTCCATTTCTACAACAAGGAAAACAACATCCGGAAACTACTGTATAAATTTACAAACGATCCAACGGTCGGATAAAAAATTCAAGCCCTTTTGAGTCATTACTTTGATATGGCGTGACCAGACCTTTGCTTCACCGAGTAGCGATTCCATACCTACTTCAAGGAAAACATCCTCTAGAAACTCTTGTAAAAAGTGGTGAGTGATGCCACGGTCTAATAAAAAGTTAAGGCGCTTTTGAGCCATCATGTTGGTCTGGCAAGACGAGACCTGCTCGTAACCCAGTAGGGATTCCATGGCTACCACAAGGAAAACAGCCTCTGCAAACTACAGTAAAAATTTGAAGACGATCCCAACTGTCAGATCAAAAGTTCAAGCCCTTTTGAGTCGTTAGTTTGGTCTGGTACGACCAGACCTCCGCTTCACCGAGTAGCGATTCTATACCTACTCCAAGGAAAACATCCTCCTGAAAATCCTGTAAAAATTTGAGCACAATCCAACGATCGGATGAAAAGTTGGAGCCCCTTTCAGCTGTTTCTCTGGTATGCCGCGACCGGAGCTCCGCTTCACTAAGTAGCGATTCCATACCTACTCCACGGAAAACATCCTCCAGAATCTCCTGTAAAAATTGAGAGTGATCCAATCGTCGGATAAAAAATTAAAGTGCTTTTGAGTCGTTACGCTAGTCTGGCATGACGAGACCAGTTATTCACCGAGTAGCGATTCCATTGCTACCACAACAAAAATAGCCTCCGGAATCTATTGTAAACATTAAGGGCGATCCAACGTTCGGATTAAAAGTTCGAGCCATTTTGAGTCGTTACTTTAGTCTGGCGCGACCGGAGCTCCGCTTCACCGAGTAGCGATTACATACCTACTCCAAAGCAAACATCCTTCAAAAACTCTTGTAAAAACTTGGGAATGATCCAACGGTCAGATAAGAAGTTAAGAAGCTTTTGAGCCGTTAAGCTAGTCTGGCACGACGAGACCTGCTCCTAACCTAGTAGTGATTCCATTGCTATCACAAGGAAAACAGCCTCCGGAAACTACTGTATAAATTTGAAAACAATTTAATGGTAGGAACAAAAGTTCAAGCCCTTTTGAGCCGTTACTCTGGTCTGGCGCGACCGAACCTCTGCTTCACCGAGTAGCAATTCCATACCTACTCCAAGAAAAACATCCTCCAGAAACTCCTGTAAAATGTAGGGAGTGATTGTCGGATAAAAAGTTAAGGCGTTTTTTAGCCGTTATGCTGGTCTGGCAAGAGGAGACCTGCTCGTAACCCAGTAGGGATTCCATTGCTACCATAAGAAAAATTGCCTCCGGAAACTACTGTAAAAATTTGAAGACGATCACATGATCGGATCAAAAGTTCAAGCCCTTTTCAGTCGTTACTCTAGTATGGTGCGACCAGACCTCCCTTTTAGCGAGTAGCGATTCCATACCTCCTCTAAGGAAAACATCATCCTGAAAATCCTGTAAAAATTTGGGAGTGATCCAACGATGGAATCAAAAGCTAAGACGCTTTTCAGTCGTTAAGCTGGTCTGGCATGATGAGACCTGCTCTTAACCTAATAGTGATTCCATTGTTATGACAAGGAAAATAGCCTCCGGTAACAACTATAAAAATTTGAAGACGATCCAACGTTGGAATCAAATCGAGCCTTTTTGAGCCATTACTCTAGTGTGGCGCGACCGGACATTCCCTTCACTGTGTAGCGATTCCATACCTACTTGACACGACCAAAAGATTGATGTCTTCTCCCAAGTGCAGGAGTGTCAAAGTAATAAATAACTCGGTAAGACCAAGGTCAAACCACAGGGAGGTTAATTGTATAAATTATAAACAACAACTATAATAACAATAATAATAATAACAATAACAATAACAAAGAGAGCTTTGAGATGTGATATTGATATAAGGATTAAACAATGATAAAAACAATTGTCAAGGTTAGAGGATCCACTAATGGTATTTCAAACAAGTATAGTATAAACTCTTATTACTCAACTGGAAACCACACACAAAGGAGGTTCCAATCGGATTATAAATTGTTAACATGATTATATTAGTTATCTTATTCGAGTAATGCTACTACTTGTAAATGATGTCAGGCATTCATGATTATAACTTATGTTAACAACAAATCTTTTTTTTTTTGGTAAGTTGACGTATGTATTAAAAGAAGAAGATACAAACATTATAAGGGGCATACCCCAGATTTACAATGATAACAAACATAAAACAACATATGGCTACAGGCTAGCCACCGACCAAAAACTGAAACCTCACTAGATTCGTTAGGAAAACCAATACAACCAGCTAACTAACAAATTAAGAATCTATGGTATTCACCCTCCAAGCTCGTTGGATCCTTTTGTTTTCATTTGTTGGTGCGACATTCCTTATCAAATCAAGCTTATCACGAATGATACATTCGATTTGATTAAAGACCAAATTCGAAGTTCTAGACATTCCAGCAAAGATCCTTGCATTCCGTTCTTGCCATACATGATACACTGTAGCTGCAAAACTCAGTTTACGAGAAAAATTGACGAAACTCTTGCTATGCCAAGAGAGAGTGGCCCATCGAATCCATTCATCCCAGCCTTTTGTCATTCTTGGAATGTCCCATCTGTCACAAACATCCCACCAGATCGCTTTAGTATAGGAGCATTCAAAGAACAAGTGGTTGTGATCCTCATTGTTGCGGAGACAGAGCGAGCATCTATTGGGACCATGTATACCAAACCGATGAAGTTTATCTTGAGTTGTGAGTTTCTGTTGGACAGCCATCCATAGAAGAAATGAATGTCTTGGAACAGCATTCTTGAACCACAAACAAATCAAGTTCCTTTCATAGCACAAGTGTCGGTTATACCATACAGTTTGGGTTATGAAAGTGCCAAGTATTTGTTGTACCAAGGGTTATACAACATAAATCTAGATTAACCATTTAACAAGCAAAGTATTAAAAGTGAACAAGACAACAAATATAAAACATGTTAGTATCAAACATTAAGGTTCATGTTGAGTTTATATTATACTTATTCTTACACCATTAGTGTAACATTTTAACATTGACATGATAAACTTAGCTAAGCATAATGAAAGAGAGAAACATAAATAAACAAGGAAAGGAATTGAAAAGCATAAGCAAGAGATTAATATAAGCAAAACTTAAGCATTACAAAATATAAAGAGAGAAAGCAAGAGCATGATCTTGATCTGAAAACTAAGATGCTTAAATACATGGCAAATCCCTCCTTTTATAGGCCAAAATTCAGAACTATTGATTTGTTGGCTAATTGTTGAGTGGGTGGCCACATCTTGACTTGGTAACAATCCTTATCTTCTTGGTCAGTGGCTAGCATGTAGCCATCTGTTGTTTAATGTTTCTGTTATCATTGTAAATCTGGGGTATGCCCCTTATAATGTTTGTATCTTCTTCTTTTAATACATACGTCAACTTACCAAAAAAAACAATCCTTATCTTCTTGTCTGCCAAAAAACATCATTGATAACATCATAATTTAAATGGACTTAAATCATGAAAGTTCTAGGAAATTGTCTCAACTTTCCAAGAAAAAACAGTTGAGGTCATTTGGACTTCTAGAACTCGAGATATGGGTTGAACACTGAACAGTGTCTGGGTTGTAGGACAGATTCAGACTTCTCCGTTGTTTCTACAATTTGGACTTGAAAACAGCCTTTTTAAATCCTGGACTCCTCATGAAAGTTTTAGGCCTATGTCTTAGCTTTCCATCCATATAAAGGTAGACTTAAATCCAAGATCTACAGCTCCAGATATGACCCAATGACCAAACAGTGTTCCAGTTTGGATTGAACCATTATCTCTTTTCTAAGTTTGGCCCTCTCTTTGTCCTTTCAATTTCTGTACTTCAACTCATCAATCAATCCTTTTATTGATGTGATAGGCCTACATTTAAGATGAACATTTACCATAAATTAAAGGTATCTTATGGTATCAGACTTGTTATTATAAAACATGCTTTAGTTAAGGAGTTATTGATACTTCAAGTGCAAAATGATGATATAAAACCTTGATAAAAATGCACTTTTAAGTATTAATCACTACTCCAAGGAAAACATCCTCCAAAAACTCTTGTAAAAATTTGCGAGACCTGATCTTAACCTACTAGCGATTCCATTGTAGACACAAGGAAAACAGCCTCAGAAAACTATTGTAAAGATTTAAGCACAATCCAACGGTGGGATCGAAAGTTAGAGCCCTTTTAAGCTGTTACTCTGGTCTGGCATGACGAGACCTGCTCTTCACCAAATACCGATTCCATTGCTACCATGTGGAAAATAGCTTCCGGAAACTACTATAAAAATTTGAGCACGATCCAACATTTGGATCAAAAGTTAGAGCCCTTTTGAGCCGTTACTCTAGTGTGGCGCGACCGGACCTCGGCGTCACCGAATAGCGATTCCATACCTACTCCAAGGAAAACTTCCTCTAAAATCTCCTCTAAAAATTTTAAAGTGATCCAATGGTCCGATCAAAAGTTAAGGTGCTTTTGAGCCGTTAAGCTGGTTTGGCACAACGACACTTGGTCTTCACCGAGTAGCGATTCCATGCTACTACAAGGATAAAAGCCTCCGCAAACTACTTCAAGAATTTGAGCACGATCCAACGGTCTGATAAAAAGTTAGAGCCGTTTTGAGAAGTTACTCTAGTCTGGCGCGGCCTGACCTCCACTTCATAGAGTAGAGATTCCATAGCTACTACAAGGAAAATGGCCTTCTAAAACTCCTGTAAAATTTTACGAGTGATCCAACGGTCAGATCAAAAGTTAAGACACTTTTGAGTCGTTATGCTGGTTTGGCACGACATGACCTCCTTTTCACTCAGTAGCGATTCCATCGCCACCATAAGGAAAACAGCCTCCAGAAACTACTGTAAAAAATTGAGGTCGATCCAATGGTCAGATCAAAAGTTAGAGCCCTTTTGAGTCGTTACTCTAGTCTAGCGCGACCGGACCTCCGCTTCGCCGAGTAGCGATTCCATACCTACTCCAAGGAAAACATCCTCTAGAAACTCCTCTAAAACGTTTGGAGTGATACAACGATCAAATCAAAAGTTAAGGCGCTTTTGAGCCATTATACCGGTGTGGCACGACGAGACTTGCTTTTCACCGAGTAGCGATTGCATTGCTACTACAAAGATAAAAGCCTTCACAAACTACTGTAAGAATTTGAGCACGATCCAACGGTCTAATAAAAAGTTAGAGCCCTTCTGAGAAGTTACTATGGTTTGGGGCGACCGGACCTCTGCTTCATAGAGTAGAGATTCCATAGCTACTACAAGGAAAATGGCCTCTAGAAGCTCCTTTAAAAAACTGGATTGATACAACAGTCGGATCAAAAGTTAAAGCGCTTTTAAGCCATTATGCTGGTCTGGTATGACGAGACCTGCTCTTAACTAATTAGTGATTCCATCGCTAACACAAGGAAAACAGCCTCCGAAAACTGCTGTAAAAATTTGAGGTCAATCCAACGGTCGGATCAAAAGTTATAGCTCTTTTGAGCCATTACTCTGGTTTGGCATGACCAGACCTCTACTTCACTGAGTATCAATTCGATACCTCCTCCAAGGAAAACATCCTTTAGAAACTCCTTCAAAAATTAAGAAGTGATCCAAGGGTCGCATCAAAAGTTAAGGTGCTTTTGAGCCGTTATGCTGGTCTGGCACAAAAAGACTTGCTTTTAACCAACTAGCGATTCCATTACTACCACAAGGAAAACAACCTCCGAAAACTTTTGTAAAAATTTAAGAATGATCCAACAGTAAGATAAAAAATTAAAGCCCTTTTGAGCCGTTGCTCTGATCTGACACGACCGGACCTCCGCTTCATAGAGTGGAAATACCATAGCTTCTACAAGGAAAATGGCCTGATTATAAATGGTGCAATTTTAAATTCTTCAATATGGCCTTCTCACGAGAATTTCTTGCAGATTGTATCTGATAACTAGACTCGCCATATCCAAGGCTCTCTTATGTTCTGTCTTTGTAAGAAGCTCAAGTTTCTGAAGAGGCCTTTGAAAGAGCTAAATAATTTGCAATTTAGCCATATCTCTAAAAGAGTTGCTAGAGCTAAGGCAGCTCTAGAGAATCACCAAACTGCTCTTCATGATGATAGGGACAATTTACATCTATCAGAGCATGATAAATAGTTACGGTTGATACTGATGAATCTTAAATCAGTGGAGAAAATGTTCTTCTCGCAGAAACTTAAATGCAATTTTTTAAAAGACAGTGATAGAGGCACAAGTTTTTTTCATGCACTTATGAATCAGAAAAACAGAAGGAATTATGTTCCTGCTATTCACTGCAGTGATGGCACCCTGACTACATCAGAGGCTGATTGGTGAAGAATTTTTCAGGTTCTACCAACAGCTCATGGGCTCTTGCAAGGAAACTCTCCCCCTGGATATTGATGTCATTCAAAGCGGGCCTTGCCTTAATAAAGATATTAAAAATGCTCTGTTTGGTATTGGGAATGATAAAGCTCCAGGGCCAGATGGTTACTCTTCATTCTTCTTCAAAAAATCGTGGGATGTCATTAGATGGGATTTTTGTGTGGCAGTTCAGGATTTCTTCACTTCTAGGGAACTTTTGCGGCAAGTTAACCACTCTATTATTGCTCTGATCCCCAAGGCAGCAAATGTAAATACAACAACAATATGGTATACAAAGTGATATCTAAAATCCTTTCAAGGAGATTAGCTTATACTCTAAATGGCATCATTAGTCCAATGCAAAATGCCTTTCTAGGTGGGAGAATGATGTCAGACGATATCAATTTAGTTCAGGAGCTTCTTCGTCATTATGGCAGGAAGAGAGCTTCTCCTAGATGTCTTATGAAGATTGATTTTAAGAGAGCTTTTGATTCAGTTCAGTGGCAGTTCTTGCGTCAGTTGCTTTATATGTTTGGCTTCCTAGACCGATTTGTGCATTTAATTATGAAATGTGTTGAAACTACATCTTTCTCTGTTGCAGTTAATGGCCATCTTTATGGCTTCTATCTTGGGAAGAGTGGAGTTAGGCAAGGTGATCCATTATCTTCATATTTGTTCATCTTATGCATGGAATACTTTTCCAGAATGCTTAAGCTATCATCGAGGAATAGTGATTTTTGCTGCCACCCGAAATGTAATGTCCATGATATATGCCACCTTGCTTTTGTTGATGATGTGCTTTTGCTGTCTCGTGGGGATAGACAGTCGGTTTCCATAATATTTCAGTAGATAATAATTTTTGGGGAGACTTCGGGATTGAACATAAATGCAGAGAAATCATCAATCTACTTTGGGGGTGTTAGTGAAAGTTTGAAGCGGTTAATCCTCCATGATACTAGCTTCAAAGAAGGTAGTTTCCCTTCAAATATCTCAGTGTTCCTCTCAGTCCCCACAGACTTTTAGCAGATCAATACTCTCCTCTGGTGCAGAAATTGGAATCGGCAATGCAAAGTTGGATGGGAAATCATCTCACTTATGTTGGGAGGTTGGAGTTAGTGTGAACAGTCCTCTATGGAATGGTCCAGTTTTGGTTTAGCATTTTTCCTACGCCGAGAACTATAATTAATCAGATTATTTGCAACTGCATAAACTTTTTGTGGTCAGGCAATCATACAAAAAGCAACTCTGCTCTGGTGGCCTGGAAACAACTTTGTCTCCCCAAGAAAAACGGGGGCTTGGGTTTATTTGACCTAAAAGCTCTAAACAAGAGCTTCTTAGCAAAGCATCTCTGGAACATTCATCTCAAAACAGACTCCATATGTATTCAATGGATTCATCACTATTACCTGCACCAGAATACTATATGGTCTATGCCTGCTCATCACTCTTCCTCCCCTATTTGGAAAGCTATTATCCTATTAAAAGATCAGCTTCTTGAAGATTGCGGGGATGGCCACTTCTCGGCGAAAGCATATAATTATTTTAGACTATCTGGTCCTCAAGTAAACTGGGCGCGAGTGGTATGGAGCAATGGTCTCTGCCAAGATATAACTTCATCTTATGGCTAGCTGTGTTGGGAAAATTGAGAACAAAAGATCGGCTTTGGTTTTTTCAAATAGATACTGCATGTGTTCTTTGTGGGCAGATGGAGGAGTCACATAGTCATTTATTCTTCACTTGTTCCTGGTCAGTTTGCTTCTGATTGCAAATCAAGTTATGGTTATGCATCAATACGAGGATGATGACCTTGACCAGTGCCATCAGGGGACTACATTCCAGGGGAACACTACAAGATTTCACAGTTTTACTGACGACAAAATTCCGTCGGTATGTGATTAAGATTTCGTCAGTAATTTATTTTACTGACGTCTTCACCGATGAAATACGTCCGTCAACTTTCCTTTCGTTGGTAATACCAGAGTCTGTCGCTATATATGTCGGGCAAAAAAAAGTTTCCCGCTTGAAATATACCGACAGATTTATCCCGTCGGTGATTTTGACATACCGATAGATTTATACCGTCGGTAAAATTATCGATGAGTGTTTGGAATACTGACCGAAGATATCTGTTTGTATATTCGTCAGTAGTTGTGGTAGGTACTGTTAAATACCGACGGATTAAGTCCGTCGGTAAAGTTGTCGGTTGGAGGAGGAGGAGGAGACTGATTGTTATACGACCAAAAATGAGGAGGCGCACATGTATCACCACTCTGTGATGCCATGTTCATGACAAATTTGCGAAGCTTTTCATGCTCCGTTTTTTGTTGTGCATATCATTGTGCATCCTCCACTTTTTGTTGTGCATGCTTCGCTTTGAGTTGTGCATACGCCACTAATAGGTGGTCGTATTTTTCGGTGAGCTGAGCCGTGTGTTATTGCAAGGCCACAAACTCCTTAAATTGGGTGCTCGTTACTGATTGAGAGCTCCCAACGGTTGAAACACTACGGGCCGCCCGCAAGTTCTTGGCCGTAGTGTTGGAGAGCCCGTAAACCTGATTTTTATCGGGTCTACTAGACGATCCAACCTCCATTCACAAATCTAGATCGAATTCCGGATGGGTCAAAGGATTGTCCCCATATCTCTCCCTCAACCGGCTATTATAGGTCTCCTGGAAAAAAAAATCATTATATTCAATTCAATAAAAATAATAACTTACAAAATAAAATGGTGGAACAAACATACCACGAAGTGTTGAGTACGGTTGTCAATGAACTGTTGTGCGCGCTTTTGGCGGTCTTGACTCCACACGTGCGTCTTCACAAACAACTCCATCGGGCTCGGCTCATGTCCAAGAGACGTAGCCTATACTGAAAAAAGATTAATTAATAACAAATTAATGTAACGATATATTTTATTTAAGTTAATCTTACAATCCGTTTCACATGTGCAGCAAATGAAACGGAGCCGCCGGTGTGCGTTGTCATCGATCCATGAATTGGTCTATTTCGGTTGCTAGCAATGAACTGTGAGTGTCGTGTGAACCGCTCAGACATCACGTGCTCAAGATAGCGCGACCATATATCTTCTGGGATGTATATCAGTTTGAAATCCCTCCAAACCGCCACGTCATTCCAGCCTTGGAGATCTCGATATTTCACCTTTTTTTTTATTATTCATACCAAAAATCACGCAACCTACTTAAATAGCGAGAAATTAGAAGTTGAAACATAAATTTTTTTTCTAGAAAAATCTTGTATTGTTTTCGATGTTACCTAGTTGCCGCATGATTTTCCCACACCCTCCTCACAACTTTGTCATGCGCTCTGTCCCAGGTGAATTTATGATGTGTATAAATAATTAGATAAATAAAAAAATAATTAATTTACAATTATATTAATAAATTATTAGAAATAAGTTGGAAATTAGAAATTAACACCAACCTCAAATCTGTTAAATCATGCATCGATTTGAGGTATCCATTCAGGATGTCTGTATACCTTACTCCATTGAAATAATAGAATCTCCATCAACAATTTAAACGCCGATGATATTACTCAAGCGGCCTCAACGTTTGTGAACCTGAAAATAAATTAAATTCATGAAATATTGATTAGTTATTCATAAATTATGTTATAATTTAAAAGAAAAAACTAAAACCATAACGAACTTACATTGAAAGGTCGTCCTTCCACTGTGCCTCGTACTTGCAGGTGAAATGATTCTGCTGCGAAGGCACACCACCTCTGCGCTATGAACCCGCGCTAGAAGAGGCAGCATCGGTTAACGACATAGGTGGCGTAGGTGCCTCTTCTTGAGAGGCACGTAAGGATACGTCATCCTCGAAGGAGCAACTCAATATGGTTCAACCAACTCACTAACTTGAAAGACTTCATCTCTCACACTTGTGTCTTCGTTCTCATCCTGAACAAGCTCGACACGACCCCTGGGTTTCGTTTTTAAAACGGACAACCAATCCACTCTTGATCGATCCTTTCTAAAAGAAGGGGTGTATGTGTAATAAACTTGTTGACATTGCTTTGCGAAAACAAAGACATCATTTACGTTGTGGAGTCTAGCTTTTGAGTTGATTTTGACTAGACCATATTGCGGATCAACTCTGATTCCTCTGTCAGTCGTGTCATACCAATAGCATTTGAATAAAAACACTCTATTCTGCTCGCTATGATATTGCAGTTCGACGACCTCTTTTAATCTACCATAGTAGTCAACTTCTAACTCACTACTAGTTGATCCCTTAACACATACACTCGTTGTTGTATGTCTTTCTTCCATGCCCGTATTCTTCAGTATGGAAAACATATCCATTGACAAAATACCCGTTGTAGCACTTAACTTTTCTTTCAGGGCCCTGGCTTAGTGAAGACAATGACTTAGCAGCACTTCTTCTCATTTGATAAACCTTATATATAACGTACATCAATGAATAGTAAAGGAGAATCACGTAATGACATGCATACAATAATTTTGCAAGTGAGAATAAGTTTGTGATAGTGCTTACATGTGTTCTGAACCATGTGGCAAATTGTTCATCTTGTAATTGAAAGATCTGGGATTCTGTCATCTGTGAGTTATTGGACAACAAATATTGTCGATGTTCCCTGCAAGTGGTAATGAGTGTATTATATTACAATATATAATTAATAGTATATTATTGACAAAGTTTAATTAGTATTACATATATATACACTTACTGAATAAAAGGTCTCAGCTCATCACAATTAAATAGAGTATAATTGTGTCCTTGTTTGAACTCTATTTCTGACAAATATCTTCATCTTATGATATTTTTATGTGTGGGTCGTCCAGGATTGGAGAATATTGACAAGTTCCCACTGGAAAACACTTCAGCACCATCATCATGTCATGGAACGCGATTGATTCTCGTTCTCAGATGAGGTTCGAAATAGTACGAAATAAATGTTGAGATCTCCTCAAAATTATAGGGCTCACATATCGAAGCCTCAACATGCGCTTTGTTCTTAACATTTTTCTTGAGATTGAACAAGTACCTGCATTGAATTAATCAAATATTTTCAATTAAGAAAAATAAATAAAATACTTTTATATATGAATTACATTGCAACTGTAATATCTAACTGTTCGAATGGGTACATCCATCTATACTGGACCGGTCCTCCAACTTTTGCCTCAAACGGTAGATGTATGGGGACATCCATCATTTGCCGCTTCATGCACGTTGCTAGCATTAGAAGTTGACCCAACCACACTTTCTTCCATTCTCCTCTTACTAACAAATACTTCTCCGTGTGCATACCAACACTGGTAATTCTCTATAAACCTTTTGTGTAGGAGATGCATCGTTACAACATCTGAATGCAGATATTTTTTATTTTGACACTTCCTGCATGGACACCTAATACCGCCTCCAGTAAAATTTCTGAGAATAGATGTTGTGAAATTAATAAAACTCTGAACCCCGTTACAATAATCCATCCTCTGCAATCCTTGGGGTGAATCTCGATACATCCAGGAACGATCATCCATGACTTCTATCGAATCTCTATAAAATTATGATGACAACATGTATTAATTAACTATGTTAGAAATAAATTTGCAAAAATATTGGTTTACCTCGAGATTATCCAACAAACCAATTGCAACTTCTCATAAATATTAAATATTCATTAGCGTCCATACAAATTAATACATATATATCAATTTATGAAAATTACAACTCTGCAATACCATTGATTATAAAAATTAAAACGGACCCATTAAACAAGCTATTAATTATTTTAAAATAACACATGTAATTCGGTAATTAAATAAAGTTTCAATAATTTGCAAACAAATACAATCTTACAAAATCTAAAACAAACCATAACAAGTATAAAATTATACATTCATACACTACAAGTTTGTTTGAGAAATAACTATAAAACATGTATATCTACTAACAAAATACATATACTAAAAAACAATAAAAACCATGATATTTAAATGTTAAAATTGAAAAAGATAGAATTACTTACAAAAACTGATAAAAATTTGTCGGTAAATCAGAACACGGATGTTGTGACAAGAAGACTTCAAGATATATGACTTGTTGTGTTGAGAAGAGGGAGATTTTTTTTTGGGAAGGGGTGCGCTAGTTGTTTGCAATTGGGGAGAGTTGAGATAAGGAAGAAGAAGGAGAAAGTGGAGGATAAGGTTGAGTGAGAGAGGATATATTAACTTTTACCAACGGCTTCACCGACGGACTATTCCGTCCATGATTCCCTCAGCGAATCTGTCGGCAAACAGGGCACGTCATCGTACGGTGCTGCCATTTTGAATCAGTAAGTGATTCCGTTGGAAGTTTCATCGGTGAATCGGTCACGTCACCGTACGGAGCTGACGTTTTGAATCCCTCGGTGATTCCATCGGTAAAAATAGATGCAATAACCTACATGTCAGCGAATCGCCCTCTTTTTTAAATCCTCAACATTTCGTCCGTAATTTTATCGGTATATACCGACAGATTCTTGCCGTCGGTATCTACTGATTAAATGACCGACGGATTAAATTCTATCGGTAATGGCGACCCCAAATTACTGATAGAATTATTCCATTGGTATTAAGCGAATTTCTGGTAATGGAAATAATGTAGAAGCTTGAATGAGAAGAGTCTCTTTAGAAGGACTCACGGTTTATCTTATCTGGGAAGAAAGAAATAAAATATTTTTTTATGGGATTTGTACTTCGATGGGAAATATCTTTCGAAAATTTCAGGTTATGTTTTATACTGTATTTCATTTCCATGGAAAAGATCATCACTTTCTCAATGTTGGCTGAGGTGCATGGTTGTGGTCTTCTGATGATTAGTTGTTCAGGGTAGTCTACTGTCTGCTCCTTGCTGCTAGTTGGTTTGGTTTGTTAAAGCTCTCACGCTGCTTACATATCATGTGTCCCTTTGGATGGTCTAGAGCTGTTAAGTCTCCATTTGACGCCGTGGTTGAGAATTGTTGCTTTTGTATGAGGAAGATGACTTGAGTGTTTACGTTGTCTGTAATGCTTCTGAGGAAGAAGAATAGAGTGTTTACGTCGTCTGCTTTTGGTTTGGTCTGTTGCATTAGGAAGATGAATAATGTCTTTACGTAGTCTGTAATGCATGTTTGAATCTGCAACGCTTTTGATTTGGTATGTCGCTGCTGCATGGGCGAGAGAGTTCTTCCGTGTGGCAGACAGCTGGAATGCATGTTTGATGACAGCTGTATATTGATACGTTGAATCTCTTTCAAGGCTGGTTACTTTAGACACCTGTCCTAAAATAGGTTTCTTTGTTAACCTGTCCGATAAGCTATTTTTGATTTGTGGGGAGGCTGTTTCCCATTATTTCTTCTTGTTAGTACGGTCCTAGATGGCCGTTAGGTCTATTGCTTGTATAGGCATTTGTTAGCTTTTTGGTTTTTTTCTGGGCTGATTGTATATGTCTCACTAGCATGGTTTCTTTTGATCTACTACTACACTTACATTTCAATAAAAAAAGACCTTAAACTCCTGTAAAATTTTATGAGTGATCTAATGGTCAGATCAAAAATTAAGGCGCTTTTGAGCCGTTATGCAGGTTTGGCACGACGATACCTGCTCTTAACCAAGTAGTCTTTCCATTGCTACCACAAGGATTATAGCCTCCGGAAACTACTGTAAAAATTTATGCATGAGCCAACGGTCAGATAAAAAGTTAAAGCCCTTTTGAGCTGTTATTCTGATCTGGTGCGACCGGACCTCCGCTTCACCGAGTAGCGATTCCATACCTACTCCAAGGAAAACTTCCTCCAGAAACTCCTCTAAAATTTTGGAGTGATCCAACGTTCCGATCAAAAGTTAAGGCGCTTTTGAGTTGTTTTGTTGGTCTGGCATGACGAGAGCTCCTCTTCACTAAGTAGCGACTCCATTGCTACTACAAGGATAACAGTCTCCGTAAACTACTATAAAATTTTGAGCACGATCAAACTGTCGGATAAAAAGTTAGAGCTCTTTTAAGAAGTTACTCTGGTCTGGCGCGACCTGACCTCCGCTTCACAGAGTAGTGATTCCATATTACTACAAGGAAAATGGTCTTCTGAAACTCCTGTAAAATTTTACGAGTGATCCAACAGTCGGATCAAAAGTTAAGATGCTTTTGAGTTGTTATGCTGATCTGGCACGATGAGACCTCCTCTTAACGAAGTAGCAATTCCATTGCTACCACAAGGAAAACAGCCACCAAAAACTACTGTAAACATTTGAGGTAGATCCAACAGTCGGATCAAAAGTTATAGCCCTTTTGAGTGGTTACTCTAGTCTAGCACGACCAGACCTCCTTTTTATAGAGAAGAGATGTCATAGCTACTCTAAGGAAAATGGCCTTCTAAAACTCCTGTAAATTTTTGCGAGTGATCCAACGGTCGGATCAAAAGTTAAGATGCTTTTGAGCTGTTATGCTGATCTGGCACGACGAGACCTCCTCTTAACGAAGTAGCAATTCCATTGCTACCACAAGGAAAACAGCCACCAAAAACTACTGTAAACATTTGAGGTAGATCCAACAGTCGGATCAAAAGTTATAGCCCTTTTGAGTGGTTACTCTAGTCTAGCACGACCAGACCTCCTTTTTATAGAGAAGAGATGTCATAGCTACTCTAAGGAAAATGGCCTTCTAAAACTCCTGTAAATTTTTGCGAGTGATCCAACGGTCGGATCAAAAGTTAAGGCGCTTTTGAGCTGTTATGCTGGTCTGGCACGACGAGACCTGCTCTTCACCGAGTAATGATTCCATATCTACTCCAATAAAAACGGCATATGGAAACTGTTGTAGAAATTTGAGTGCGATCCAATGGTCGGATCAAAAGTAAACCCCTTTTTAGCCGTTATTGTGGTCTGGTGTGAATGGACCTCCACTTCACCGAGTAGAGATTCTATATCTACTCCTATTCACGGAGTAACGATTCCATATCTACTCCAAGGAAAATGGCCTCCGAAAACTCCTATAAAAATTTAAGCGCGATCCAACTGTCGGATCAAAAGTTATGCCTATTTTAGTCATTATTCTGGTCTGGCGCGAACAGACCTCCTTTTCACCGAGTAGCAATTCCATACCTAGTCCAAGGAAAACGGTCTCAGAAAACTCTTGTAAAAATATGGGAGTGATCAATGGTTGGATCAAAAGTTACCGTCATTTTTAGCTGGTATTGTGGTGTGGTGTGAATAGACCTCATCTTCACCTATTAGTGATTTCATGCCTACTCCAAGGAAATCGGTATCTGGAAAGTCTGTAGAAATTTGAGCGGGATCCAACAATCGTATCAAAAGTTACAGCCCTTTTTAGTTATTATTCTTGACTGGCGCGATCAGACCTCACCTTCACCGCGTAACGATTCTATACTAACTCCAAGGAAAACGGTCTCAAAAAACTCCTGTAAAAATTTAGGCGTGATTGGATGGTCGGATCAAAAGTTATGCCCATTTTAGCCATTATTCTGGTCTAACACAAACAGACCTCCTCTTCATCGAGTAGCGATTTCATACCTAGTCCAAGGAAAACGGCCACAGAAAACTCTTGTAAAAATAAGGGAGCGTTCAACGGTCGGATCAAAAGTTACCAACATTTTTTGCTGGTATTCTAGTCTGACGCGAGCATACATCATCTTCACCTATTAGTGATTTCATGCCCACTCCAAGGAAATCAGCATCTAGAAAGTCTGTAGAAATTTAAGCGGGATCCAACGGTCGTATCAAAAGTTACGGCCCTTTTTAGTCATTATCGGCGCGATCAGACCTGCCCTTCACCGAGTAGTAATTCTATACCAACTCCAAGCAAAACGGCCTCTGGAAACTCGTGTAAAAATTTGAGCGTGATCAGATGGTCGAATTAAACTGTATGCCCATTTTAGCCGTTATTCTAGTCTATCGCGAACAGACCTCCTCTTGACCGAGTGGGATTCCATACGTAGTCCAAGGAAAATGGCCTCATAAAACTCCTCTAAAAATGTAGGAGCGATGAATGGTCGAATCAAAAGTTATCGTCTTTTTTAGCTGGTATTCTGGTCTGACGTGAACAGACCTCCTCTTCACCTATTAGTGATTTCATGCCTACTCCAAGAAATCAGCATCTGGAAAGTTTGTAGAAATTTGAGCGGGATCCAACTGTCATATCAAAAGTTACAGTCCTTTTTAGCTGTTATTTTGGTCTGGCGAGAACAGACCTACTCTTCACCAAGTGGCGATTCCATACCTACTCTACGAAAAACAGCGTACGGAAACTCTTGTAAAAATTTAGGCGCGATCAGATGATCGAATCAAAAGTTATGCCCATTTTAGCCCTTATTCTGGTCTGTCGTGAATAAATCTCCTCTTCACCGAGTAGCGATTCTATACCTAGTCCAAGAAAAACGGGCTCAGAAAACTCCTATAAAAATATGGAAGCGATCAACGATCAGATCAAAAGTTACTGTCATTTTTAGCTGGTATTCTGGTCTAGCGCAAACAGACCAACTGTAACAGCCTGGCTGTACGACTTGATCCATTTTAGAAGATCCCAAGATATTCTCTTAATTGAGGGAATTTTTTTTTATCCACCAAAAATTTAGCAGAATTTCGTTTGTATTTAGGACATCCCAAGTTATCAACTACTAACAATTTATTCAATCAACCCATCATCACAAGGTCCAATAATTCCGGACCTTATATTAATCATCATAATTCAACACTTCATACAATCTTCATAATTTATTTATATCTTATGAGTAAGTTCAATATGAACATAGCCCACATATCATATCATATCATAAAATTTAAAAGAAAAAGGAATACTAACATGCAAAGAAAGCATTACAACATAATAAGTGTTCTTAAACATTTCAAAAGGGTTGATTACAAGATAACTAAAGTACTACATGCTAAGCTGAACTTTTATAAATACATCAAGGTTTACACAAAAGCATACTATATAAACGCGATAATTCCTTTTTGTTTAAGTTAAATATTTACATAAGTTTGACAGAGTAGAGACCGAAACTAATTATCTCCCTGAATATTTGATGGATCTGTTACATAAATAAACAAACTAATTATTTCCCTGAATATTTGATGGATCTGTTACATAAATAAACATACCATTATATCGATAAAAGAAATATATATTTGTTCATGTATGAATGAAGTATTAATTTTCTATCGAATCCATAGGAATTCTAACAGACAACTTATATTTTGCTTGTAAATCTTTTATACCTAATTAACACTCATTTGCATATTCTTAATTTGAATACTCTTATTTACTTGCTTGAACCAGGTGACCTTCCAAAGTCTAATCTTGTGATTCATTTCCTGGCAATCCTATTACGGATGCCATTAGCCGAAGCTAATCTTGTAATTCATTTCCTAGCAATTCTATCATGGATGCCATTAGCCAAAGCTAATCTTGTAATTCATTTCCGGACAACCCTATCACGAATGTCATTAGGCAAAGCTAATCTTGTAAATACGCTAGACTTTATTTATATTGAACATAATATTTATTGTAATAGCATTCACCAGAAGAATTTTAAACTGTATAAGTGCAAAAAAGGAGGGAAAATCATGCACCTGCTCCGCCTGTCTCGTGACTTCCCCTAACAGAAGATCCAATCCTGGTTGCTCCTCCTGAATCACAAGGAAGTTTTTGGTTATGAATATATCCATATTTATTCATTACTCATATGTTACATTCTATGCATATTCATTTCCTCATAATAACAAACATACATATATCATGTATATTTTCAAAGTTAGTATCCCAATATGCAAGTGTTCGTATGACTCAATTCTTTTATATTCCTACATATAATATTCACGTGAAAGTCTACTGTTACTGTCTAACTTTGAATTGTTACTGTCCAACTGTTGTTGTTTGAACTGTTGCTGTCCAATAGTTGCTGTCTAACGGTTGTTGTTCGAACAGTTGTCGTCCAACAGTTGTTGTTCGAATAGTTGTTGTCCAACATACCTTCTCTTCACCTATTACCGATTTCATACCTACTCCAAGTTAATCGGCATCTAGAAAGTCTATAGAAATTTGAGTGGGATCTAACAGTCGTATCAGAAGTTACGACCCTTTTTATTCGTTATTCTAGCTTGGCACGAACAGACCTTCTCTTCATCGAGTAGCAATTCCATACCTACTTCAAGGAAAATATCCTCAGGGAACTCTGGTAAAAATATGGGTGCGATCAAAGGGTCAAATAAAAAGTTAAGCCCTTTTAGCCGATATTTTGATCTGCCGCGGACATACATCCTCTTTACCGAGTAGCGATTCCATACCTACTTTAAGGAAAACAACCTTCAGAAACTCTTGTAAAAATTTAAGCGCGATTCAACGGTCGAATCAAAAGTTAAGCCCCTTTTAGCTACAATTCTAGTCTGGCGCAAAAAGACATCCCCTTCACCGAGTAGTGATTACATACCTACTGCAAAGAAAACAGCCTCTGAAAACTGCTATAAGAATTTGAGCGCGATCCAGCGATCAGATCAAAAGTTAAGCCCTTTTTAGCTATTATTCTAGTGTGGCACGAATAGACCTCCTATTCACCGAGTAGCAATTCCATAGCTACTTCTAGGAAAATGGCCTCAAGAAACTCCTGTAAAATATGAGCGCGATCCAACGGTCAGATCAAAAGTTAAGCCCTTTTTAGGTGTTATTCTGGTCTTGTGTGAACAGACCTCCTCTTCATCGTGTAGTGATTCCATAGCTACTTCAAGGAAAACGACCTCAGGAAACTCCTGTAAAACTTTGAATGCAATACAATGGTCGAATAAGAAGTTAAGCCCTTTTTAGCCGTTATTATGGTCTGAAGCGAACAGATCTCCACTTCACTGAGTAGGGATTCCATACTAACTCCAAGGAAAAAGGCCTCTGGATACTCTAGTTAAAATTTTAGCAGTTCCAACGATTGGATAAAAAATTAAACCCTTTTTAGCCGTTATTTTGGTCTAGCACGAACAGATTTCCTCTTCACTGAGTAACGATTCCATAGCTACTTCAAGAAAAACGGGCTCTGAAAACTCGTGTAAAAATGTTGGAGCAATCCAACGGTCGGATCAAAAGTTAAGCCCTTTTTATGCGTTCTTCTGGTCTGGCGCGAACAGACCTTCTCTTCATCAAGTATCGATTCCATACCTACTCCAATGAAAACGACTTCAGGAGACTCCTGTAAAAATATAGGTGCGATCAAACTGTCAGATCAAAAGTTGAGCCTTTCTAGTAGTTATTTTGGTCTGGCACGAATAGACTTCCTATTTATCGAGTAGTGATTCCATACCTAGTCGAAGGAAAACGGCATCCGGAAATAGTTGTAGATATTTGAGCGCGATCCATGATTGGATCAAAAGTAAACCCCTTTTTTACCATTATTCAAGTGATGTGTGAACAGACCTCCTCTTTACCGAGTAGCGATTCAATAGTACCTCCAAGGAAACCGGCCTCAGGAAACTCCTGTGAAAATTTGAGCATGATCGAACGGTCGGATAAAAAGTTAAGCCCCTTTTAGCCCTTATTCTGGTCTGGCGCGAACAAATCTCCTCTTTCTCGATTAGCGATTCCATACCTACTCCAAGGAAAACAACGCCCGGAAACTCCTGTAAAAATTTGAGCGCGATCTAACGGTCGGATCAAAAGTTAAGCCCTTTTTAGATGTTAGGGGAAGTCACGAGACAGGCGGAGCAGGTGCATGATCCATACCTATTTTGGTCTAGCACGAAAAAACCTCCTATACACCTATTAGTGATTTCATACCTACTCCAAGGAAATCAGAATATGGAAACTCTATAGAAATTTCAATGTGATCCAACAATCATATCAAAAGTTACGGCCTTTTGAGTCGTTATTTTGGTCTGGCGTGAATAGACCTCCTGTGAACTAAGTAGCGATTCCATGGTCGGATCAAAAGTTAATTCCTTTTAGGTGTTATTTTGGTCTGGCACAAACAGACCTCATCTTTACCGAGTAGTGATTCTATAGCTACTCCAAGAAAACTGGTCTCAGGAAACTCTTGTAAAAATTTGAGCGCGATCCAACGATCGGATAAAAAGTTAAGCCCTTTTTAGCTTTTATTCTGGTCTGGCGCGAACAGACTTTCTCTTCACTAGTAGCGATTCCATACCTACTCCAAGAAAATTGGTATATAGAAACTCTGTAGAAATTTGAGCGCTTCAAGGATGGATGGGTAAGCATCTTTCCTATGCTGGAAGGCTACAGCTTATTAAGTCCGTATTATATGGGATTGTGCAATTTTGGGTTAGTATTTTTCCTATGCCGCGTGCTATTATCAGGTAAATCACCTGCCTCTGCCGAAACTTCCTATGGACAGGAGATACCTATATAAATAAGTCTGCTCTTGTGGCATGGAAAACTGTTTGTCTGCTGAAGCATGAAGGAGGTTTGGGCTTGCTTGATATCAAAGTGAGTAACAATTGTTTCATTGTGAAACATCTCTGGAACATTCACCTGAAGCAAGATTCCACTTGGATTAGATGGATCCATCACTTTTATTTAAACACTCACTCCATTTGGAATGCCCATGCTCAAAAGACCTCCTTGCCGTTATGGAAATCAATCATTTTTCTTAAAAACCAACTTCTCGAGATATACAAGGGGCACCAACAAGTTATTGTTTGATGGCAGGTTGGGAACAGAAAGGAGGTGGGTTCACTTCTAATGCTTACGGCTCTCTCAGACCTCAAAGCTCAACAGTCAACTGAGAGAAGATAGTTTGGGACCAATGGGCCTTTCCCAGACATAATTTCTTCCTATGGCTAGCCATGCTTGGGAAGCTTCGTACTAAGGATCAGCTGAAGTTCATCCAACACATTATGCATGTTTTGTAGGCAGGCAGAGGAAAGTCATGAACATTTATTCTTTGGCAGTAACTGGACATTTTCTCTGTGGAGCAAAGTGAAATCCTGGCTGAAAATAAGCAGGCGTATGTCTACCCTCAATAGTGTAGTGCAAGGTTTACCCTGTAAAAAGAAGAACTTGGAAGCTAGAATGCGAAGAGTTTCTCTCTGTGTATTAGTCTACCTGATCTGAGAGGAAAGAAATAAAAGAATATTTGATGATAACAGTACTTCACCTGCCCTACTCTTTCAGAAATTCCAAATCATCTTCTACATGATTCTTCATTTTCATGATAAGGATCATTCCCTCATCAATGTTGATTGGTGATTTCTCCTGTGGATGAGTCCTTCAGCTGTTGTGCTTTTTGGAGGTTAATGTGGGCTATTTTGTGGCTGCTTGATGCTTAAAGGTTATGGGTATTCTGTGGTTCTTCCTTCTTGATAAGAGAATGGGGTTGGTTTTTCCAGCAGAGTCCCTGGAGAGCTGCAGTTTAATTTTTGGGTTGGTTGTTGTTACTTTTGCATGGTCTTGCATGCACATGTATGCGTTTTACGTAACAAGCATTAATGAATCTCTCATTTATCCTGAATGGATACCTCAAATCGATGCATGATTTAACAGATTTGAGGTTGGTGTTAATTTCTAATTTCCAACTTATTTCTAATAATTTATTAATATAATTGTAAATTAATTATTTTTTTATTTATCTAATTATTTATACACATCATAAATTCACCTGGGACAGAGCGCATGACAAAGTTGTGAGGAGGGTGTGGGAAAATCATGCGGCAACTAGGTAACATCGAAAACAATACAAGATTTTTCTAGAAAAAAAATTTATGTTTCAACTTCTAATTTCTCGCTATTTAAGTAGGTTGCGTGATTTTTGGTATGAATAATAAAAAAAAAGGTGAAATATCGAGATCTCCAAGGCTGGAATGACGTGGCGGTTTGGAGGGATTTCAAACTGATATACATCCCAGAAGATATATGGTCGCGCTATCTTGAGCACGTGATGTCTGAGCGGTTCACACGACACTCACAGTTCATTGCTAGCAACCGAAATAGACCAATTCATGGATCGATGACAACGCACACCGGCGGCTCCGTTTCATTTGCTGCACATGTGAAACGGATTGTAAGATTAACTTAAATAAAATATATCGTTACATTAATTTGTTATTAATTAATCTTTTTTCAGTATAGGCTACGTCTCTTGGACATGAGCCGAGCCCGATGGAGTTGTTTGTGAAGACGCACGTGTGGAGTCAAGACCGCCAAAAGCGCGCACAACAGTTCATTGACAACCGTACTCAACACTTCGTGGTATGTTTGTTCCACCATTTTATTTTGTAAGTTATTATTTTTATTGAATTGAATATAATGATTTTTTTTTCCAGGAGACCTATAATAGCCGGTTGAGGGAGAGATATGGGGACAATCCTTTGACCCATCCGGAATTCGATCTAGATTTGTGAATGGAGGTTGGATCGTCTAGTAGACCCGATAAAAATCAAGTTTACGGGCTCTCCAACACTACGGCCAAGAACTTGCGGGCGGCCCGTAGTGTTTCAACTGTTGGGAGCTCTCAATCAGTAACGAGCACCCAATTTAAGGAGTTTGTGGCCTTGCAATAACACACGGCTCAGCTCACCGAAAAATACGACCACCTATTAGTGGCGTATGCACAACTCAAAGCGAAGCATGCACAACAAAAAGTGGAGGATGCACAATGATATGCACAACAAAAAACGGAGCATGAAAAGCTTCGCAAATTTGTCATGAACATGGCATCACAGAGTGGTGATACATGTGCGCCTCCTCATTTTTGGTCGTATAACATCGTTTGCTGCTGCTCTTGGCTGGTGGTTGTAATTTGTTTTGGCTGTTTCCTGGCTTTTGTTTTTAATCTTATTTGGTTGTAATGCTTTCCAGGTGTTTTCCTATATGTTTCCAGGGAGCTTGTCCCTTTTTCTGGTCTATTTCTATATATTTTCTTTGTATTTGTTGTTTTTCAACATTATTACTTTTGATCTATAATATATTTTTACATTTGATCAAAAAAAAGTTACAACCCTTTTTAGTCGTTATTATTGTCGGGCACGAACAAACCTCCTCTTCACCGGGTAGCGATTCCATAGCTACTCCAAGGAAACCGGCCTCAAGAAACTCCTGTAAAAATATGGGTGCGATCCAACTACCGGATCAAAAGTTACGACCATTTTTAACTGCTATTCTAGTCCGGCGAGAAAAGACATCATCTTCATTGAGTAGCAAATTCATATCTACTATAAGGAAATCGGCATCCGGAAACTCCTATAGAAATTTTAGCACGATCCAACGGTTGGATCAAAACTTACGACACTTTTAGTCGTTATTCTAGTATGGCGAGAATGGACCTCTCATGCACCGAGTTGCGATTCCATACCTATTCCAAGGAAAACAGCCTCCGGAAATAACAGTAAAAATTTGAGGGTGATCCCACAGTTGGATCAAAAGTTAACCCTTTTTTAGGTGTTATTCTTTTCCGGCGCAAATAGACCTCCTCTTTGACGAGTAGCGATTCCAAACCTATTCCAAGGAAAACAGCCTCTGGAAACTCCTGCAAAAATGTGAGTGCGGTCCAACGACCGTATCAAAAGTTAAGCCCCTTTTAGATGTTATTTTTGTCTAGTGCGAACAGACCTCCCCTTCACCGAGTAGCGATTCTATACCAACTCTAAGGAAAATAGCCTCCAGAAACTCCTATAACAATTTGAGAGCGATCCAACGGTCGGATCAAAAGTTAACCTCTATTTAACTATTATTCTGTTTTGGCGCGAACAGATCTCCTTTTCACCAAATAGCGATTCCATAGCTACTCCAAGGAAACCAACCTCAGAAAACTCCTGTAAAAATATGGGTGCAGTCCAACGATCGAATCAAAAGTTAACCCCTTTTTAGCTATTATTCTGGTCCGGCACGAACAGAGCTCCTATTCACAAAGTAGCAATTCCATAGCTAATTCAAGGAAAACAGCCTCCAAAAACTACTGTAAAAATTTGGGCGTGATCCAACGGTCGGATCAAAAGTTATGGCCCTTTATAGACATTATTCTGGTTTGGCGCGAACAGACCTCCTCTTCACCGAGTAGCGATTTCAAAGCAAATCCAAGGAAAGCAACCTTCGAAAACTACAGTAAAAATTTGTGCTAGGTTCAACGGTTAGATCAAAAGTTACAGCCCTTTGGAGCCATTATTATGGTTTAGTGTAACGAGATATCATCTTCACCAATTGGCAATTCTATACCTACTGCAAGGAAAGCGACCTCCAGAAACTACTTCAAAATTTTGAGCGCGATCTAACGGTCAGATCACAAGTTACGACCCTTTTTAGTCATTATTCTGCTCTGGAGCGAACAATCCTCTTCATCACCGAGTAGTGATTCCATACCTACTCTAAGGAAAACGGCCTAAGGAAACTCCTGAAAAAAATTGAGCGAATTAAATAATCGAAAAAAATGACGCCCTTTTTAGCCTTTTATTCTGGTCTGGGTTGAATAGACCTCTTTTTTTGCTGATTAGCAATTCCATACCTACTCCAAGGAAGGCGTCCTCCGGAAACGCCTGTAAAAATTTGAGCGCAATCCATGATCATATCAAAAGTTGAGCCCTTTTTAGCCCTTATTCTGGTCTGGCGCAAATAGACCTCATATTCACCAAGTAGCGATTCCATACTTACTCCAAGGAAAACGGCCTCCTGAAACAGCTGTAAACATTTGCGCGCGTTCCAATGGTCGGATCAAAAGTAAAGCCCTATTTAGATGTTATTGTGGTCTGGCGCGAACAGACCTCCTATTCACCAAGTAGCAATTCCATACCTACTCCAAGGAAAACGGCCTACGGAAACAGCTGTAAAAATTTGAGCACGATCCAATGATTAGATCAAACGTTACACCCTTTTTAGCCGTTATTTTGCTCTGACGTGAACACACCTCCTTTTCGACAAGTAGCAACTCCATACCTACTCCAACAAAAACAACCTCCGGTTGAGCGCGATCCGACGGTCGTATCAAAAGTTAAGCTCTTTTTAGCCGTTATTCTGGTCAGGCGCGAACAGACCTCCTATTCACCAAGTAGCGATTCCATACCTATTCCAAGGAAAACGGCCTCCGGAAACAGCTGTAAAAATTTGAGTGTGATCCCACAGTCAAATAAAAAGTTACGCCGTTTTCAACCACTATTCTGGTATGATGCGAACAAACATCCTCTTCACCGAGTAGCGATTCCATACCTACTGCAAGGAAAACAAACTTCGGAAACTCCTGTAAGAATTTGAGCGCGATCCAATGGTCGGATCAAAAGTTAAACCCTTTTTAGTCGTTATTCTGGTCTGGCACGAACAGACCTCCTATTCACCAAGTAGCGAGTCCATACCTACTCCAGGGAAAATGGCCTCCAAAAGCAGTTGTAAAATGTTTGAGGGTGGTCTAACGTTCGAATCAAAAGTAAACCCCGTTTTAGCTGTTATTCTAGTCTGGCGAGAAAAGAACTTCTCTTCACTGAGTAGCGATTCCATAGCTACTCCAAGGAAACCATTCTCGGGAAACTCGTGTGAAAATGCCGGTGCGATCCAACAAACGGATCAAAAGTTATAGTCGTTTTTAGCTGCTATTCTAGTCTGGTGATAAAAGGCCTCATCTTACCGAGTAGCGAATGCATATCTACTTCAAGGAAATCGGCTTCTGGGAACTCTGGTAGAAATTTTAGCACGATCCAACGGTCAAATCAAAATTTAACCCCTTTTTAGCTATTATTTTAGTTCGTCTCGAGTAGAGCTCCTTTTCACCGAGTAGCGATTCTATAGCTACTCCAAATAAAGCGGCCTTTAGACACACCTATAAAAATTTAAATCCAATCCAATGGTCCGATCAAATATTTTGACCCTTTTTAGTCGTTATTCTGGTCTGGCGCAAACAGACCTCTTCTTTGCCGAGTAGCGATGACACGCTACTCTAAGTAAAAGTGCTTCCGCAAATTCCTGAAAAATTATAGGAGCGATCCAACAGTTAGATCAAAAGTTACAAACATTTTTAGCTGATATTCTGGTCTATCGCAAAAAGATATCGCAAAAGGACCTCCTCGACATTGAGTAGCGATTGCATACCTACTCCAAAAAAACAACCTCTGAAAACTCCTGTAAAAAATTGATGGCGACACAATAGTTGGATCAAAAGTTAAGCCACTTTTAGTTTTTATTCTGATCTGGCGCGAACAGACCTTCCCTTCACCGAGTAGCGATTCCATACCAACTCCAAGGAAAACAGCATCCGAAAACTCCTTTAAATATTTGAGCGCAAGCGAGTAATAGGATCAAAAGTTAATCCCTTTTTAGTTGTTCTTCCGGTTTGGTGCAAACATACCTCTTTTTCATCGAGTAGCAATTCCAAACCTACTTCAAAGAAAACAGCCTCCGGAAACTACTTTAAAATTTTGAGCGCGATCCAACGGTTAGATCAAAAGTTAACCCCTTTCTAGTCGTTATTATGGTATGGCGCGAACAGACCTCCTTTTCACTGAGTAGCGATTCCATTGTTAATCCAAGGAAAACAACTTCAAGAACCTCATCTAAAAATATGGGCGCAATCCGACGCTCGGATCAAAAGTTACACCGTTTTTAGCTGCTATTCTGGTCTGGCGTGAAAATACCTCAAATTCACCGAGTAGCGAATTCATATTTTTGCCAAGGAAAACAGCCTCCAGAAATAGCTGTAAAAATTTTAGCATGATCCAACAGTCAGATCAAAAGTTACGTCCTTTTTAGTCGTTATTCTGCACTGAGATGAACAAACCTCCTCTTCGATGAGTAGTGATTCCATATTTACTCCAAGAAAAACAGCCTCCGAAAACTGTTGTGAAAATTTAAGTGCGATCCGACAGTCGGATCAAAAGTGAAGCCCTTTTTAGTCGTTATTTTAGTCTAGCGTGAACAGACCTCCTGTTTACCGAGTAGCGATTCCATACCTCATCCAAGAAAAACAGCCTCTGGAAGAGCTCTAAAAATTAGAGAGCGATCCAACGGTCGGATCAAAAGGTAACCCGTTTTTAGCAGTTATTCTACTCTGGCAAGAAAAGACCTCATCTTCACTGAGTAGCGATTCCATAACTACACCAAGGAAACCATCATCAAGAAACTCCTGTAAAAATATGGGTGCAATCCAATGGTCGAATCAAAAGTTACGGCTGTTTTTATCTGCTATTCTCGTCTGGTGAGAAAAGACCTCATCTTCACCGAGTAGTGAATGCATATCCACTCCAAGGAAATCAGCTTCTGGAAACTCCAATAGAAATTTTGGCACTATCCACCGATCGAATCAAAAGTTACCCCTTTTTAGTCGTTATTCTAGTCTGTCTCGAATAGAGCTCCTCTTCAACGAGTAGCAATTCCATAGCTACTCCAAATAAAGCGTCCTCTGGAAACTCTTGTAAAAATTTAAGCGCAATCCAATGGTCGGATCAAATGTTATGACCCTTTTTTTGTCGTTATTCTGGTCTGGCGCAAACGAACCTCCTTTTCGCCGAGCAGCAATGACAAACCTACTTGAAGTAAAACGACTTCCGCAAACTCTTGTAAAGTTGTGGGAGCGATCCAACAGTCGAATCAAAAGTTACAATCATTTTTAGCTGATATTCTAGTCTATCCCAAAAATATCTCTACACCGAGTAGCAAATTCATATTTACAAATACGGGAGCAATCCAACGGTCAGATAAAATGTTAAGCCCATTTTTAGTTGTTATTCTGGTCTGGCACAAACAGACCTTTTCACCGAGTAGCGATTTCATACCTACTCCAAGGAAAATGGCCTCCGGAAACAGCTATAAAAATTTCAGGTCGAATCAAAATTAAACCCCTTTTTAGCCATTATTCTAATCTGACTCGAACAGACCTCCTCTTCACTGAGTAGCGATTCTATAGCTAATCCAAGGGAAACAACTTTGAGAACCTCCTGTAAAAATATCTCACTCCATTTAGAATGCCCCGGTTCAAAAAACCTCCTCACTAATGTGGAAATCGATCATTCTTCTCAAAAACCAACTTGTCGAGATATATTGCGGTCACCAACAAGTTATTGATTTGATGACACTTTGGGAGCAGAAAAGAGGTTGGTTCACTTCTAATGCTTATGCCTCTCTCAGACCTCAAAGCTCAGTAGTCACCTGGGAGAAGATAGTTTGGGAGCAATGAGCCCTTTCCAGACACAATTTCATTCTATGGCATGCTTGGGAAACTCCGTACTAAAGATCCTTTCCAGACACAATTTCATTCTATGGCATGCTTGGGAAACTCCGTACTAAAGATCGGCTGCAGTTCATTCACACTGACATATTATACATTTTTCGTAGGCAGGCAAAGGAAAGTCATGGACATTTGTTCTTTAGCTGCAACTGGACATTTTCTCTGTGGAGTAAAGTAAAATCCTGGTTAAAAATAAGTAGACGTATATCCACCCTAAAAAATGCAGTACAAGGTTTATCTGTAAAGAGAAGAATCTGGATGCTAGAATGCGAAGAGTTTTTCTCTGCATAATAGTCTACCTAATATGGGATGAAAGAAATAAAAGAATATTTGATGACAAGAGTTCCTTGCCTGCCCTCCTCTTTTGAAAGTTTCAAATCCTCTTCTTCGTGGTCCTTCATTTCCATGATAAAAATCATTCCCTCACCAATGTTGCTTGGTGATTTCTCTTGTGGATGAGTCTTAAGGCTGTTGTGTTTTGTCGCCGGGGTGGTTTGGGGTTGTTTTGTGCCTACTTGTTGCTTAATGGTTATGGGTATTATGTGACTCTTCCTTCTTTATAGGAGAATGGGGTTGGCTTTCTAGTTGGGTCTTCGGAGTGCTGAAGTATGGTTTCGGTTAGTTTCTGTTATTTCTGCTTGGTCTTGCATGTGCATGCATACGTTTTACATAGAAAGCATTAATGAACTTTGGTTGTTATTACTCATTTATTTTGGATGGATGGGAGAGCTTCTGATTGTCTATTTCCTCTCCTCTTTGGCTGAAGCAAGGAATCTGCATGAACTTGCATGTGTTTTGATTGTCTGGTGCCATAATTTGTTGGCCGCTATTCTTGTCATTGGTCCATTTCCTATTTGGACATCAATCTCTTTTGTTTGGCTTCCTCTCTATTTAACCATTTAACATGTATTATTTGGTAGAGGTACATGGCCTTGCATGGTCATTCTTTATTTGGGAGCATGTTCTCGTTGTTGTTTATTTAGGTTCCCCCCTTGTTCTGAGAGTGTGTTCTCCCTGTGTTGTCATTTTCTTGTACAAATATATGTACTAGCTAGTTCCCAGCATAGTCACTTTTGATCTAAATATATACTTACATTATGATAAAAAAAAAATTGGGCGCGATCCGACGGTCAGATTAAAACTTACGACTGTTTTTAGTTGCTATTCTGGTTTGGCACGAAAAAACATCAATTTCACCGAGTAGTGAATTCATATATCTACTCCAAGGAAAACAACCTCTAGAAACAGCTATAAAAATTTAAGCGCGATCCAATGGTTGAATTAAAAGTTATGGCATTTTTAGTCGTTATTCTGCTCTAACATGAACAAACCTCCTCTTCGACGAGTATTGATTAAATACATACTCCAAGGACAATGGCCTTTGAAACCTCCTATAAAAATTTAAGCGCGATACAATGGTCGGATCAAATGTTACAACCCTTTTTAGTCGTTATTCTGGTGTGGCGCGAACAGACCTCCTCTTCGCCAAGTAGCGATGACAAAGCTACTTTAAGTAAAACGGCTTTCGCAAACTCCTATAAAATTATGGGAGCGATTCAACGGATCAAGTTATTGATTTGATGACAGTTTGGGAGCAGAAAAGAGGTGGGTTCACTTCTAATGCTTTATGCCTCTCTCAGACCTCAAAGCTCAGTAGTCACCTAGGAGAAGATAGTTTGGGAGCAATTGGCCCTTCCCAGACACAATTTCATTATATGGCTAGCCATGCTTGGGAAACTCCGTACTAAAGATCGGTTACGGTTCCTTAGATCACAATTGATGCTCTGATACCAGATGATGTGCTGCGAATAATTCGATAATCGGCAACAATGAATCTGATGAAAATGGATGAAGGATGGGTCTAGTTGTGTTGTCTTTCTTGTGGTGTTTAGGTTGGATTATAGTGATGTTAACATAAATAAGATAGAGGATAGACTATAATGATACTTTGATAAGTCGATCTGGACGCCACAAAAATCAATCTAGGATTTCGACGCCACACTCTTTGTGATTGAAGAGTGATAAGTTAGGTAGGGTTCTTCACAAAATCAATTTGGAAGAACAACTCTTAATTCTATGAATTAAGTTTCAAATCTTGGCCAAAAGTCCTTTAATACATATTCTGATACTATATTTATAATTGGAACATCCCTCCAAAGTTAGGAAAAATTCAACATGGCAGAAGTCAAGCCCAAAAAACAGACTTTGACGAACTAACCTAGATAAATTAACGAGCACATGTTTTTTTACCTTTCTAACATAAACAGACCAAATTTAAAACAACTATAACTTCTTACACAAAAGACCAATGCAATCTTGGTTGGACAATCTACAAAGAACACGTTCTGAACTTGAAATCCACCTAGATTAGTCTTGTTTTCTGAACTTGAAATCCACCTAGATTAGTCTTGTTTTCACATGCAATGGATGACTTTCAAATTCGGGTTCAAATTCATTTGTTGTTCTGATCATAAACAACATCAATTCCTTCACTTATTTGCATATCAATCCAAATTCAAGTAGCCCAGCATCAAAAGAACCAATAAGAGCTTTTCCTATCTCCAAGTTTCAATTGTAGGCAAATAAACATCCTTGAACAAATTTCAAACTGATTGCTAATTTTTAATTCCGACGCAGCTTCAATCATTCCAATTTGACTCGTCAAGACCTTTTGTAGTTGTTTCGCTCTTGCTCTTGTCATTGGACCATCTGAATCCACTTGCATATTAGATTTAGCTTTACAAGATGGATTATAATTCCCATGATGCACATCACTAAGGAAATTGTTGAAAAATTTTGAGCACAATTCAAAAGGTCAGATAAAAATTGACGGCCTTTTTAGTCGTTATTCTGGTTTAGTGTCACGAAATCTCCTCTTCACCGAGTAGCGATTCTAAAGCTACTCTAAGGAAAACGGCTTTCGGAAACTCCTGTAAAAATTTGATCTTGATCCAACAGTCGGATCAAAAGTCACACCTTTTTTAGTCGTTATTCTAGTCCGGCATGAACAAACTTCCTCTTCACCGAGTAGCGATTCCATAGCCACTACAAGGAAAACAGCCTCAGGAAACTCCTGTAAATATACGGGAGTGATCCAATGGTCGGATAAAAAGTTATGCCTATTTTTAGCTGTTATTTTGGTCTGGCGCAAACAGACCTTCTTTTCACGGAGTAGTGATTCCATACCTACTCTATGGAAAACGGCCTCCGGAAACTCTTGTAAAAATTTGAGCGCGATCCAACTATCGGATCGAAAGTCAAGCCCTTTTTAGCTGCTATGTTAGTCTTACACTAACAGACATCCTCTGTGTCGAGTAGCAATTCCATACCCACTCCAAGGAAAACGGCTTCCGTAAACTACTGTAAAAATTTAAGCACGATCCAACGGTCAAATCAAAAGTTACGGCCCTTTGAAGCTATTATTCTGGTCTGGCGCGAACAGACCTCCTCTTGATGGAGTAGTGATTCCATACTACTCCAAGGAAAATGGCCTCCAGAAACTTATGTAAAAATTTACACGATCCAATGATCAGATTAAAAGTTACGCCTTTTTTAGCCGTTACTCTAGTCGGTGTGAACAGAACTCCTCTTCATCGAGTGGCGATTCCATGACTATTTCAAGGAAAACGGCTTCAGGAAACTCTTGTCAAAATATGGGAGTGATCCAATGGTCGGAGCAAAAGTTACGGCTATTTTTAGTCGATATTCTGGTCTTGCGTGAACATACCTCCTCTTCACTGAGTAGCGATTCCATACCCACTCTAAGGAAAACGGCCTCCGGAAACTCCTGTAAATATTTGAGAACGATCCAACAGTCGAATCAAAAGTTACAGCCCTTTTTAGCAGTTATTCTAGTCTCGCGCGAACAAACCTCCTCTTGACAAAGTAGCGATTCCATACCTACTCCAAGGAAACAGCCTCCGGAAACTCCTGTAAAAATTTCCACGATCCAACAGTTGGGTCAAAAGTTACGGCTATTTTTAGTCGTTATTCTAGTCTGGCGGGAACAAACCTCTTCACCAAGTAGCAATTCCATACCCACTCTAAGAAAAACACTTTTCAGAAACTGCTGTAAAAATGTGGAAGCAATCCAACGATCGGATCAAAAGTTATGACCATTTTTAGCAGTTATTCTGGTCTGGAGCAAACAGACCTCCTCTTTACAGAGTAGCGATTACATAGATACTCCGAGGAGAACAACCTCAGGAAACTCCTGAAAAAATGTGGAAGCGATCCAACGGTCGGATCAAAAGTTACAACCGTTTTTAGTTGTTATTCTAGTCTGGCACGAACATAACTCATCTTTACCGAGTAGCGATTCCATACCCACTCCAAGGAAAACAGCTTCTAAAAACTTCTGTAAAAATTTGAACGCGATCCAACCGTCGGATCAAAAGTTACTTCTCATTTTAGCCGTTATTCTACCCTAGCGCGAACAAACCTCTTCTTCACCAAATAGCAATTCTATAGCAACTTCAAAGAAAGCGGCCTCTAGAAACTCATATAAAAATGATACGACCCTTTTTAGCCGTTATTCTAGTCTAGTATAACGAGATGTCCTCTTCATCAAATAACAATTCCAACGCTCCTCCAAGGAAAGCAGCATCCTGAAACTACTGTAAAAATTTAAGCGCGGTACAACGGTCGAATCAAAAGTTATATATAGGCCTTTTGAGCTATTTTTCTAGTCTAGTGTAACTAAACCTTCTCTTCACCGAGTAGCGATTCCATAGCTACTCCAAGGAAAAACAATTATGATCAACTCCTGTAAATATTTGAATGCGTTCCAAATATCGGATCAAAAGTTACAGCCCTTTTTAGCCTTCATTCTAGTCTGGCGTGAACAGATCTCCTCTTCACCGAATAGCAATTCCATACCTACTTCAAGGAAAAGACCTCCGGAAACTCCTGTACAAATTTGAGTGCGATCCAACGGTCGGATCAAAAGTTACAAATCTTTTTAGCTGTTATTATGGTCTAGCGCGAACAGATCTCCTCTTCATCAATTGGCAATTCCATAGCTACTCTAAATGTGGGAGCGATCTAACGGTTGGATCAAAAGTTACGGCTATTTTTAGCCATTATTCTGGTCTGGTGCGAACAGACCTCTTCACCGAGCTCTTTCAAGGAAATTAGCATCCGGAAACTCCTAAAGAAATTTGAGCGCGATCCAACAATAACATCAAAAGTTACGACCCTTTTTAGCAGTTACTCTGGTCTTGTGCAAAAAGACATCCTCTTTATCGAGTAGAAATTCCATCGCTACTACAAGGAAATTGGCATCCAAAAACTTTTGTAGAAATTTGAACACGATCCAAAGATCGGATCAAAAGTTACGATCATTTTTAGTTGTCATTCTGGTCTGGCACAAACAGATGTCCTCTTCACTGAACAGCAATTCCAAACCTACTCCAAGGAAATTGGCATCCATAAACTCCTTTAGAATTTTGAGCACGATCCAACGGTCAAATCAAAAGTTACGGCATTTTTTAGTCATTATTCTGGTCTGGCACGTAGAAACCTCCTCTTCACTGAGTAGTGATTCCATAGCTACTCCAAAGAAAGCGGCCACTGAAAATTCCTGTAAAAATTTGAGCAGGATCCAACAGTCGGATCAAAAGTTTCAGCCCCTTTTTGTCGTTATTCTACTCTAGCGCGAATAGACCTTCTCTTCACCGGGTAGCAATTCCATAACAACTTCAAAGAAAGCATCCTCTAGAAACTCCTATAAAAATATGGGAGCGATCCAACGGTCAGATCAAATGTTTAACCATTTTTAGCTATTATTCTAGTCTGACGCAAACAGAACTCATCTTCACCGAGTAGAGATTGTATACCCACTCTAAGGACAACAGCTTCTGGAAACTCCTATAAAAATTTGAGTCAAAAGTTACGGATGATTAGTACTTAAAAGTGCATTGTTATCAAGGTTTTATATCATCATTTTGCATTTAAAGAATCAATAACTCCTTAACTAAAGCATGTTATATAATAACAAGCCTGTTACTATAAGATACCTTTAATTAATAGTAAATGTTCATCTTAAATGTAGGCCTATCACATAAATCAAAGGATTGATTGATGAGTTTAACTACTGAAATTGAAAAGACAAAGAGAAGGGCAAGTTTAGAAAAGAGATGTTGGTTCAGTCCAAACTGGAACACTATTTGGTTATTGGATCATACTTGGAGCTGTAGAACTTGGATTTAGGTATGGTCTATATGGATGGAAAGCTAAGATATAAGTCTAAAACTTTCATGAAGAGTCCAAGATTAAAAAAGGCCGTTTTTAAGTTCAAATTGTAGCAACAACGGAGAAGCCGGAATCTGTCCTGCAGCCCAGACACTATTCAGTTTTCAGCCCATATCTCGAGTTCTAGAAGTCCAAATGCACCGATTCATTTTTTGTTGGAAAGCTGAGATAATTTCCTAAAACTCTCATGAAAATTGTCTGTTCAAATTCTGACGTTAGCAATGACGTTTTGTTGAGATAAAAAGATAAGGATTGTCACCAAGTCAAGATGTGGCCACCCACTCAACAATTAGTCATCAAATCAATAGTTCCAAATATTGGCCTATAAAAGGAGGCATTTGCCATGCATTTAAGCATCTTGGTTTTCAGATTAAGATCATGTTCTTGCTTTCTCTTTTTATATTTTTGTAATGCTTAAGTTTTGCTTTCATTAATCTCTTGTTTATGCTTTTCATTTCCTTTCATTTACTTAGTTAACTTATATCTTATTTATGTTCTTATCTTGTTTATTTATGTTTCTCTCTTTCATTATGTTTAGCTAAGTTTATTATGTCAAGGTGAATAGATTACATTAATGGTGTACGAATAAGTATAGTATAAACTCAACATAGACTTTAATGTTTGATACTAACATGTTTTATATTTGTTATTTTGTTCACTTTTAATACTTTGCTTGTTAAATGGTTAATCTAAATTTATGTTGTATAACCCTTGGTACAATAAATACCTGGCATTTTCATAGCGCAACCATACTATCATGTTAGATCAACACAACACACCACCCCCTCCCAAAGGAGAACTTAAGTTCCAAATACAAGCAATGATGCAGATGACGAAGAGGATGGATTTTGTGATGGGCAACGTGTGTGATAGAATTGATAGGGTGGAGAGACGTGGTGAGGCTACAAGCACCCAACACGTGAGGAAGGTTGGGACTGAACCGAAAGCAAACAGTGGTAGTAGGGCTAAAAGGCCAAGGTGGTTTGATTATGAGGATTTTGAGGAGGACATTGATGATATTAGTGATGGTGGTTTTTAGGATGAGACCATAGGCCATCGGGAAGGTTTTCGGCAGCCGAAAAACCGTAAGGATTTTGGGAATAGAACTAAGGATCAATTCGGCCAAAGGGAATTTGGATGTTATCAAACTGAAAATACCTTCTTTTCAAGGTAAAAATGATCCAAGGCATATAAGAGGGTGGATTGGATTTTCTGATTGCTATAACTATTCGAAGGTAAAGGTAAAATTGGTTGTAATTGAGTTCATAGATTATGCACTGATTTGGTGGGATCAGAATGTGATTAGTAGGAGAATGAGTGGGGAGAGGTTGGTAGCGTCTTGAGGGGAGATGAAAGTGTTGATGAGAAGGCGATTCGTGCCTAACCACTATTATAGAGATTTGTATTTGAAATTGTAGGGTTTGAATCAGGGTTCTAGGTCCGTGGATGAGTATTTCAAGGAGATAGAGATCGCAATGATTCAGGCCAATATGATTGAGGATAGAGAAGCTACTATGGCTAGATTTCTAAATGAGCTGAATAGGAACATTGCGAATGTTGTAGAATTACAACATTGTCTTGAATTGGAGAACATGGTCCATATGGCAACGAAGGTGGAGAGGCAAATTAAGAGGAGCAACACAATTTCAGACCAATTCGGCTTCATCTTCCGCAACATGGAGGCCAAATCTTAAGAGAGAGGGGGTTGTCCAACCAAAGCCTTATGCAAAGGTCGAACCACCTAAGGCCAAAAAGGATACTCATACGGATGGGAAAGGTAGAACTGAATCTCATCCTACTCGTGATAGAGATATTAAATGTTTTAAGTGTTTAGGGTAGGGGCACATTGCATCTCAGTGTCCAACCGAAGAGTTATGCTTACAGAAGATAATGGGGAGGTTGAATCTGAAAGTGACAAATTTAAAAGTGAAGAGATGCCCACCTTTGATGGATTGTAGGGATAAGGAGATTGCATATCCTATTAAGGAAGAGGCCTTGGTTATAAGGCATCCTTAAAACTTGCAAATCAAAGAAGATGATGTAGATCAGCAACGGGAAAACATATTTCACACTCGATGTCACATTCAAAACAAGGTAGTAACATGATAATCGATGGAGGTAGTTGTGCTAACGTAGCTAGTGATACTCTTATGAAGAAATTGAATCTGAGTTATATTAAGCATCCTAAACCTTTAAATTTGGTCTTTGATCAAATCGAATGTATCATTCGCGATAAACTTGATTTGATGAGGAACGTTCTACCAATTGGATCCAAAGAGCTTGAAGGGTGAATAACATGGATTCTTAATTAGATATTTAGCTGGTTGTATTGGTTCCCTAACGAATCTAGTTATGTCTCAATTTTTTGTTCAGTGGCTAGCCTCTAGCCATTTGTTGTTTTACGTTTCTGTTCTCATTGTAAATCTGGGGTATGCCCCTTATAATCTTTGTATCTTCTTCTTTTAATACATACTTCAACTTACCTAAAAAAAATGTGGTGAAGTGAAGGTTACTAAGCAAGTATTGATTGTGTTTGCTATTGGGAAGTATACTGATGAGGTTATGTGTGATGTAGTCCCAATGCATGCTAGTCCATGACAGTTTGATTGGAAGGCGATTCATGATGGGTTTAGAAATAGGTTTACTATTTAAAGGATGGTAAAACCATCACTCTTGTACCTTTCTTCAAAACAAGTGTATGATAATCACATGAAATTAAAAGGGGAATGTGAGGATGGGAGGAGTGAAATTCACGTGAGATGACCATCAGATTCAGCTAAACATAAATCATTAATTAAACCAGTTGAGAGTAGAGGTAAAACCCGAGGAGTGAAGAAAGTAAACTTGTGCGATAATAATAATGTAGAAAAATTAAAGAAATAACCTAATTTTCATGCAAAAAGAGCACAAATCAGATCTGCATTTTTCATTAACAAGCCGATGATCTTAATTGTGTATAAGGAGGCTTATTTTAACACTAAAGATCTTGATTTTGTTATTCCTAGTATGAATGTTTCTTTGTTTCAGGAGTTTGATGATGTATTCCTTGAAGACATTCCTAGTGGATTACCACCATTAAGGGGAATTGAACATCAGATTGACCTTGTACCTGGAGCTTCTTTTTTTTTTTTTGGTAAGTTGACGTATGTATTAAAAGAAGAAGATACAAACATTATAAGGGGCATACCCCAGATTTACAATGATAACAGAAACATAAAACAACATATGGCTACAGGCTAGCCACCGACCATAAAACTGAAACCTCACTAGATTCGTTAGGGGAACCAATACAACCAGCTAACTAACAAATTAAGAATCTATGGTATTCACCCTCCAAGCTCGTTGGATCCTTTTGTGTACCTAGAACTTCGATTCCTAACTATCCACCATATAGAAGTAGCCCCGAGGAGACGAGGGAGCTTTAAAGGCAAGTAGATAAGTTGATGATGAAGGGGTATATTTGTGAGAGTATGAGCCCTTGTTTCGTGCCAGTGTTACTTATACCTAAAATGGATGGAACATGGAGGATATGTGTTGACTGTCGTGTCATCAATAACCACTTGTTCTTTGAATGCTCCTATACTAAAGCGATCTGGTGGGATGTTTGTGACAGATGCAACATTCCAAGAATGATAAAAGGCTGGGATGAATGGATTCGATGGCTACTGTCTCTTGGCATGGCAAGAGTTTCGTCAATTTTTCTCGTAAACTGAGTTTCACAGCTACAGTGTATCATGTATGGTAAGAACGGAATGCAAGGATCTTTGTTTGATTGTCTAGAACTTCGAATTTGGTCTTTAATCAAATCGAATGTATCATTCGTGATAAGCTTGATTTGATGAGGAATTTCGTACCAACAAATGAAAACAAAAGGATCCAACGAGCTTGAAGGGTGAATAACATAGATTCTTAATTTGTTAGTTAACTGGTTGTATTGGTTTCCCTAACGAATCTAGTGAGGTTTCAGTTTTATGGTCGGTGGCTAGTATGTAGCCATCTGTTGTTTTATGTTTCTGTTATCATTGTAAATCTGGGGTATGCCCCTTATAATGTTTGTATCTTCTTCTTTTAATACATACATCAACTTACCAAAAAAAAAGTATCGACATCCAATTCCTAGGCTTGATGACATGCTAGATGAGTTACATGAATCATGTATTTTCTCTAAAATTAACTTAAAGAGTAGGTACCATCAGATTAGGATGAAAGAAGGTGATGAGTGGAAAACTGCATTTAAGACCTGTTTGTATGAATGGTTAGTCATGCCGTTTAGACTTACAAATACGCCTACTAGTATGTTAATCCATTTAATGAATCATGTATTGCGTGCATTTATAGGTAAGTTTGTTGTTGTGTATTATAGCAAAAACTTAAATGAGCATATTGATCATTTGTGTAATGTACTTAATATATTGCAAAGTGAGCAATTGTATGCTAATATGAAGAAGTGTACCTGATGTGGACCAGCCCAGACACACCAGCAAGGAAATGACATGTTCCAAATGGTCCAATGACTATAAATAAGGGGCTGCATGGAAGCCTATAAATAAGTCTTGAATCAGTTCTATAATATTTTACTTCCTTCTCTTCTTCTCATGACAGAACATGAATTTAATATTATGAGCTTTGTATTATTTTGTTAGCTACAGCCCAAGGCTTGTTTAGGCTTTATTAATACTTTGTTTTCAGTTAGAATCCAAGGCTTGTTTGGATTAAGTTATGGGCTTTTCAGTTTAGGGTTTTGGATCAGTTTTGAGTAGACCTCATTTAAGTCCACATAAGGGGTCCATTAGGGTTAACTTTTCAAGAACTATTTAAACTCATGTAAGCCAAAATTTTAGCAGCTTAGATGATAATTACTTCTGAATTTTTCAGTTATAACATGTAAGAGTGATTCTTGCATTCTTCAGTTCTTGAACGAACTGAATCTGACTTATCAAAGATTAACTGGCTTCGTGGCGTCATTCTACTCAATCCAATAGTGTTGGTGCCTTAGGGCAGGTTTCCATTGTATCACACTCCTATCAGACCTATTTCAACTTTCCGGGATCAGATCTCAATCTTCATTGTGGGTTGCGTGGCCACATGATCACGAGGTTCGCATCAATTGGTATCAGAGCTAAGCTCCGAAACAAGGTCATATCCTTCTGTTATTTTTGTTTTTTTAGTGTTCCTTTAAGTTTTTCAGTGTTTGCATCTATCTTCTTGTTCTTCGTGTCTGCATCATCTAAGTAAAAAAAAAAGGTTATATTTCATCTTATTACTGTCTCTAATCATATCAGTATATTAAAAAGAAAGAGAGATAGGGATTAATTGAAATTTGAAGGGTTATTCAATTTTTGCCGCAAAAACACAACTCTAGGTGAACCATAAGCAAACCACCTCAGAATCAATTGAAACTTCAAATTCAGTCTATTAGAGGTGAGATCGCATCATATGTCAAATGTGGGCTTATTCTGATGTTGTTTGCTTGAGGTTTTAATTCGAGGCTCAATTCTACCGTAGAAACACTACTATTTGTGAACCATAAGCAAACCACCTCAGAATCAATTGAAATTTAACATTCAATCTATTGGGAGTGAGATCGCATCATATGTGAAATTTGGGCTTATTATGATATTCTTTGCTTGAGATTTTAATTCGAGACTCTATTCTACCGCAGAAACACTACTCTTTGTGAACCATAAGCAAAACACCTTAGAATAAATTGAAACTTTATATTCCGTGTATTGGGGATGAGATCGCACTATATATTAAATTTGGGATTATTTTGATATCGGCTTCTGGAGGTTTTAATTGGGGGTTCAATTCTGCTGCAAACTGATCATACAAGGGGTTTGGGTACCTAGACATAAAAGAACGACCTATAAATTGACTTTTATTGTCGTTTTAGTATTATAATACTAAATATTGAATTTGAGGTCAACCTCCCCATTGTCTCTTGTAAGCATAACTCTTCGGTTTGGACACTGAGATGCAATGTGCCCCTTCCCTAAACACTTAAAACATTTAATATCTCTCCACCTTCGTTGCCATATGGACCATGTCCTCCAATTCCACACAATGTTGTAATTCTACAACATTCGCAATGTCCCTATTCAGCCCATTTAGAAATCTAGCCATGGTAGCTTCCCGATCCTCAATCACATTGGCCCGAATCATGGCAATCTCCATCTCCTTGAAATACTCATCCACGGACCTTGAACCCTGATTCAAACCCTGCAATTTCAAATACAAATCTTTATAATAGTGGTTAGGCACAAATCGCCTTCTCATCAACACTTTCATCTCCTCCCACGACGCTACCGGCCTCTCTCCACTCCTTCTTCTACTAATAACATTATGATCCCACCATATCAGTGCATAATCTGTGAATTCGATGACTACTAATTTTACTTTCTTCACTTTCGAATAGTTATGGCAATCAAAAATCCAATCCACCTTTTTCTCCCACTCCAAATATGCCTCGGGATCGTTTTTACCTTGAAAAGAAGGTATTTTCAGTTTGATGGCATCCAAATCACCATCTAAATTAGCATGTCCCCCAACACTACGGAAATTTTCCCTTTGGCCGAATTGGCCCCTAGTTCTATTCCCATAATCCCTTCGGTTTCTAGGCTGCTGAAAACCTTCCCGATGGCTTATGGCCTCATCCTCAAAACCACCATCACCAATATCATCAACGGCCTCCTCAAAATCCTCATAATCAGCCCACCTTGGCCTTTCGGCCCTACCGCCATTGTTTGCTTTTGGTTCAGCCCCAAGCTTCCTCATATTTTGGGTGCTTGTACCAGCCTCGTTACCACGTTTCTCTACCCTATCAAGTCTGTCACACACATTTCCCATCACAAAATTCATCCTCTCCATCATCTGCGTCATGGCTTGCATTTGGAACGTAAGTTCTCCCTCGGGATGGGGTGGTGTGTTGTTTTGATCTGACATGATAGTACCTGCAAAAATTGGTTAGTGGTAAAAAAAAATTATCCTCACGTCGCTCGTGTTTGGCTCAAACACTCTTAATATCCTCACACGCTGACACCTCTCGTCTCACCTTCCGCGGTTCTTGCGAAACTGAAACCAACACCAAATAGAACCAACTTGGCAGCGCAATCCAAATATATATATGACTCAAGAAGCAATAAAAACTAGGAAACAAGCAAAACGAAACTGCGATGATAGTCTCGCGAGTAGCAAGCAAGTCTATCCGAAGTATGAACGAAACTGAAGACTCGAATAAAAAAAAAAAACAAAAAACATGCAACATGATGAAACAACACCCAAATATGTTGTATATGATGAAGATAAACTGCAAGAAATGAAAACAATAGAAAGCAAGCGAATTTCAAAAGTTGACGCAAAACAGACTCGTTTACGAAGAGTTAAGTCCGAATCTGGAACCTAAAGTAAACGACGTCCAATTGAGTTAAAATTTCAGATATAGTGTGATATCAACCCAAATAGACAGAATATAAAGTTTGAGCAATTTACGATAAGGTTTGATATACTGACGCAAAAACATTATGAATCAGACCTGATTAGACCCGAATTTGAAACCCAAAGCAAAAGATATCCAATTGACCCCAAATTTTATATGTGGTGTGATTAGGATCCCAGTAATCAGATTATAAAATTTGAGCTAATTCCAAGTTGATTTGATCTAATTTTCTCTTGTTTAGTTTTCTGCGGCAAAATCCAATAACATCTTTTTTTGAACGATATTTTTTTTTGCTTTTTCTCTTTTCTCTTTTTTTTTTTGATGCTATTGATATATTTTGAACAATAACAGAATGAAATAACAATTGTTTTTTTTATATGCCGCAAATTCAAGGAGAAGAAGAAATTGGATACTAAGGAATTTTTTTGCGGAATCAACAAGAAACAAAAATTTTAGAAGGATATAACCTGATTAATGAAGCCAAGCTCTGATACCAAATGATGCGAACCTCGTGATCACGTGGTCACGCAAAGACACCAATTCCCGGAAAGCCAAGTAAATCAGGTTTGATAGGAGTGTGACACAAAGATAACTTGTACCTAGGCACCAACACTATTGAAAACGGAGACCCCCACCCAACGAATATTGATTCGCGAACTAGAAATATAAAGATGACGCCACGAAGACAGTTGTTCTTCGATAAGTCGTTTTCAGTTCTTTAGAGAACCAAGGAAGGAAGATTATCCCACCAACACACAATAAGTGTAGCAAAAAAGTTTATTGATCTGAAAATTGCGTAACCTTACATGTTTGGTTATGCCTTTATTTATACTGACTCTAGACTTAAGAAAACCCTAATGGACCCCCCTTAGGTGGACTTATATGAAGCCCACTTACAATTGACCCAAATAAGTAATAATAACCCAAAAACTAAGAAGAAAATAATAAAAATAATAAAATTCTGAAAATTATCATGCTAAATATGCTAGAATTAGATTTGTCACCCTTAAGAAGTCCCAAATAAACTAGGACAAATCTGATTTGGAAAATTTGTGTTGCTACCCCCCCTTGATGTCCTTGATTAGCTTGGATTTCCTTGTTTAACTTTGACAAATAAAAAAACAAATTTCCTCCTTTGTTGCTGATTTAATTACTTTCCTTCCTAAGTTAGGAAAAGCATTAAATAGTCCTCCTCTCTTTAGGAATAAGATATGGCCAACTTCCTTACTTAATTAGGAGAATCAATTGCTGACTTTTTATCCTTGTAGCATTAGGAAAAACAAGCCTAACAAGGCTGGTATTGGGCCAGACACATCAACCCCATGTTCCACACGAATTGGGCTCTTCTTGGACCTAAACTAGATGGATTAAAGGCTGCCCTTCATGCTCCTTAAATGTCTCAAGCCCATCTAGGTCCATTTTGCTCCATATGTTCTGAACAAGCCCATTCAATGCTTCTTTAAGCTTCTTTGCCCTAGCTCTTGTGATTGGCCCAATTGGCACCTCCAATGGGTCATTGGCATGATTACGCTTGGTGTTGGGCTGATCCGTATCACCATGAATACTAGATTGTTAGGCTTTGAATATGTGAAGGAATTGTATGATAATGATTCTAACTTTGCCGATATTTAGAATGCATATGGACATTCGGCTTTGGTAAGTTTTATTTGATGGATGGTTATTTGTTCAAAGAGAATAGATTTGTGGGTGGTTTAAGGCGTCACTTTGGGGTTGCGAAAACCTTGGATGTATTGCATGAGCATTTCTATTGGCCAAAGATGAAAAGAGATGTGCAACAAATTTGTAGAAAGGCAAAATCTAGAGTTCAACTGCATGTGATATGATCCAGGAAAGGTTAAATTCGGATTTTGATGTAAAATGTTCACTTATCTAATTTTACGGCAATAGTCATAATTTTCAATCCAACCGTTGGATCGAGCTGAAATTTTACGTGGAGTCTCCTAACATGTTGTCTTATCTTGGTTTAAAATTTAATGTTAATCGGAGTTCGGTAAGGTATCGAAACACGGGTCAACAGAAGTTGTACGAATTTTGTTATTTACTTTCTTTTGACTTGTGGACTTCTTATTTGGCTAGGATTTTTTTCCTAAAAGGATGTGGCAGCTTATTTTGGAAATCTACTAATTCTACAAATATCTTTAATGGGCTGCAACATGGTTTCCAAGTGTGGCAAGAATTCATAATTATTTCAGAATCCTTTTCTTACAAGGATTCCTTATTCATCCTAGCTACAAAAAGGAAAGAAAACTTCCGAATAAATTCTACGTTCAGATCAGATTTCTTAGTCTATTTAGGACTTCTTAATGGTGACAAATCTGATTATAGCATATTTAGGATGGTAATTTTTGGATTTTTATTATTTTCTTCTTAGTCTTTGGGTTATTATTACTTATTTGGGTCAATTGTAAGTGGGCTTAATATAAGTCCAGCTAAGGGGGGTCCATTAGGGTTTATTTAAGTCTAGAGTTAGTATAAATAAAGACATAACCAGACATGTAAGTTAGACAATTCAGATTAATAAAACTTGTTGTTTGCCGCACTTTTTGTGTGTGTGTGTTGGTGAGATAATCTCTCTTCCATGGTTCTCTAATGAACTGAAAAACGACTTATTGAAGAACAACTATCTTCGTGGCGTCATCCTTATACTTCTCGTTCACGAATCAATATTCGTTGGGTGGGGGTTTCTGTTTCCAATAGTGTTGGTGCCTAGGTACAAGTTATCTTTATGTTGCACTCCTATCAAACCTGATTTACTTGCTTTTCTGGAATTGGTGTCTTTGCGTGTGGGTTGCATGACCATGTGATCACGAGGTTGGCATCAGCATGGACTATATACACCATTACATGTGCCTACCGAATATCTCTATGGGCTTTGTTTTAGGTTTACCTAGGTCAAAGAAAGGTACAAACTCTATTTTTGTTGTGATTGATAGGTTTTCTAAAATGGCGCATTTCATTGCATGCAATAAAACGAATGATGCATCTTATATCGCAGACTTGTTTTTTAGGAAGATTGTATGTTTGCATGGCATTCCTAAGAGTATAGTGTCATATCGTGATGTTAAGTTTCTTTGCTACTTTTGGAAGACCTTATGGGGAAAGTTGGGAACTAAACTCTTATTTTCGACAACATGTCATCCTCAAATAAATGGACAAACTGAGGTAGTGAATAGAACATTATCCCTACTTTTGCGTGCTATAATTCAAAAGAATTTAAAAAGTTGAGAATGATGTTTGCCTTTTGTTGAGTTTGCTTATAATAGAACTATGCATTTGACCACTGGTTTTTCTCCCTTCGAAATTGTTTATGGTTTTAATCCACTTACTCCTATGGACTTAATTCCTTTACCTTTTAAAGAAAAGTTTAGATGGTGAAAAGAAGGCAAAGATGGTGAGACAACTCCATGAGGGAGTTCGACTGTAAATAGAGAAAAAGAACAGACTTTACGCTTCTAAAGCAAATGAGGGATGTAAAATGGTTGTTTTCCAACCCGGTGATTGGGTTTGGGTGCACATGCGTAAGGAACGATTTCCAAACCATAGGAAATCAATATTACAGCATCTTGGTGATGGTCCATTTCAGGTTTTAGAGAGAATCAATGACAATGCATACAAAAGTGACCTTACAGGTGAGTATGGTGTTAGTGCTACCTTTAACGTTGCTGATCTTACATTGTTTGACACAGATTTTGATTCGAGGTCAAATCCTTTCAAGGACAGAGGGGATGATGTGGACCAGCCCAGAAACACCAGCAAGGACCCATTACATGTTCCAAATGGTCCGATGACTCGGTCCAAGACAAAGGCATTAAAAGAGGCATTGAATGCATTGGTTTTGAATGTTTCAACCAAGTCAGAATTGAAAGGTCTAACAGAAACAATGAGGATCACAACCACTTGTTCTTTGAATGCTCCTATACTAAAGTGATCTGGTGGGATGATTGTGATAGATGTGACATTCTAAGAATGACAAAAGGCTGGGATGAATGGATTCGATAGGCAGTGTCTCTTGGCATGGCAAGAGTTTCGTCAATTTTTCTCGTAAACTGAGTTTCGCAGCTACAGTGTGTCATGTATGGCAAGAATGGAATGCAAGGATCTTTGCTGGAATGTCTAGAACTCCGAATTTGGTCTTTAATCAAATCGAATGTATTATTCATGATAAGCTTGATTTGATGAGGAATGTCATACCAACAAATGAAAACAAAAGGATCCAACGAGCTTGAAGGGTGAATAACACAGATTCTTAATTTGTTAGTTAACTAGTTGTATTGGTTTCCCTAACGAATCTAGTGAGGTTTCAGTTTTATGGTCGGTGACTATCATGTAGCCATCTGTTGTTTTATGTTTATGTTATCAGTGTAAATCTGGGGTATGCCCCTTATAATGTTTGTATCTTCTTCTTTTAATACATACGTCAACTTACCAAAAAAAAAAGAATACATGTATCCAATCTGTCCATAGTACCAGCCCACGTAGTAGACCCTCCTAACCTGTCCGACTGGTTGCGGATAGCATTAAAGTCACCCATAAGAATCCACGGGGTTGACTCCCATCCATCACTACGACTCACTATATCAGACCATAATGCCTCACGTAAGGAAGCATTATTGTCTCCATAAATAATTGAAGTATTGAAACTGATATTGGTAGCTAAATATAGTGACAGAAACATGAATAGCCTGGTCTGACATTCCAAAAACATCCACCTTCACCGTATCAGCATTCCAACAAACCTAAATACGACCACGACAAGAGAAATCATAATTATACAAGAAGGACCAAGAACGCAGAAGAAGTTGAGAAACATTATCTTTATTCTTGTCTTTAACTCGAGTTTCAACCAGACCAAAAAGAGCTATCCTCTCTTGACGGATGAGCCGACGCAATTCTAAATGCTTTATAGGATCATTCAAACCTCTAATATTCCAACATCCAATAATCATAGGAAAATAGAGAAGAGTACAAACAGCAACACAAAGATTACCTTGACGTGCCTCCTGGAGAGGAGCCAGATTTCTTATTCTTTTTTGAAGAGGCTTTTGAACCCTTTTTCTTTTTCTCTAGAGAGTCTGTAGCCTTAATAGCTAACAGATTAACAGTTTCCCTTTCGGTGGAATTCAGGGTTTGAGAGGCTGTCAGGATCGTTGACGTTAACTCCTTATCGTTTCGTTCCCCATCTGTATCACCTCCCATTGCATCCATATCTTGATCTAAAGCAATACTTGCAGCCCCATGCTCCTGTTGCATGTCTTCTCGTTAAACTCTTCAAGACAAGAGGAGAAGAAGGATTTTCATCTTCATGACAAGCAGCATTGCACACATCTGATGTCGCATGATCATTCATATTACAATCAGGCATATGTATACCAGATGTTGAACAACCATTCTCATTACAATTACCCACTTTAGATGCCAAGGGAGCATTCTCCCCACTCACAGAACCCTTGTTTCGTTTACCAACTACCTGCCACTGAAACTGATTCGGCTTGTTATCCGCAGATTTAGAGTTCATAACTCTTAGATTCCTCTTACCCTCTGCCACCACTTTAAGATTATCAATGTTATTAGTAGCACATAGCGCTGTGGTGTGTCCAAAGACATTGCAATTACTGCATTTCGACGGTATCCATTCGTACTCAGCTGAAATTGTTATAAATAACCCATGTGGACAGCGAAGATCATATTCCTTAACCAACGTCTTCGAAGCATCTATCTCAACGCAAACTCTTGCGTAACTAAGCCTTTTACGCAACAATGTAGTATGATTCGCATGAAGGGGGACTCCAATAGCACTCACTACACAGCTCAACCCCTTAATAGTCCAATACTCGAGAGGGACATTATACAGCTTAACCCATACCGGAACTCTGGCCAAATCATCTTTCAAAAATTGCATGTTCGGTTGCTAGCGTTTAAGCACTAAAGGCCTGTTTGCCATGTGCCATGGGGCTCTTTCCAGCACATTAGTGGCATGATCGACAGAATCAAAAGTGAAGATGAAGAAACCATTATCCGAAGACAAAACTTCTGATAGACCGTAGGAGCCCCATATTCTTTTGGCAATAGAATTAACCACGGGATACGGTAATTTCTGCCCATAAAATGACCAACGAGGGTGGATTTCCAAAATTCACAGCCATCTTCAAACACATCAAGTGGAGGAGCTACTGTCACACGACCATCAGTTATAGTAGGGGGAGCAAAGTGCAGATTATGGACTGAACTAATGCCAAGGGTCTTGCTACCCTCATTGTCATCAACATCAGAACCCTTCAAAGCATTTAAAAAGTTCAATTTGGGTCTAAGTTTTAGTTGTTCTTGTTGATGAGACCCTACCTTCACCTCATCAACTTTAGAACCCAACACATGGTTCATTTCTGGAACAACATTAGAAGCTTGGACAGTAGAGTGTTTCTCTATGCTAACATCAGAATCAGCTTGAAACTGAGAAATTCTCATCCCATGGCTATTCAACATATCTTGCAGTTCTAATCTTAATGTATGTCCAGACTTAACTTGATTGTGTTGTTCATTGTTAGAGCTCACCATTGGAACATTTTCCACAGAAGAACATAGAGACATTATGGTAGCATACAAATACTGGAGAGAACAAAATTCTATAAAGATAAACTGAGTCCAAGAAGCAACCTAAGCTCAGAAATAACAGCAATCTAATCTCATAAACAACAAGATGCAGATTAGTTCATGAAGGAAGAAGAGAGTTACAGAATTACGAGGCCAATATCTCCCAGCACACTGATTGTAACAATGATCCGTTCGGTCAAGATGTAGAGTAGGTTCCGAAGAACAACATTCTAAAAAATGGTAACGATCCAACGGTGAACAAAGGAGATCAAGCTACCACAAACCACTCTGAAACTAGCAAGAAAAATGAAACTTTTTCCAAAGAACTGTGATTTAATCTTCACATATGACAAAGGCCTTCATGTCTATGACAGCCATAAGAGAAATCATGAAGAAAATCCATTCACTATGCTGCAACTTCACCACTTCTCCATAGTTCCAGAACTGAAAATGCAGAATAGTAGAAATATTGCGAGATCAATATCTCTTGCCTCGTTGATTGGATAACAAATCCGTTCGGTCAATGTTGAGAGAAGGTTGGAATGAGCAACATAGTCAGAAATGAGAGCAATCCAACGATGGACGGAGTAGATGTAGCTCCGACAGCACCACACTCTCTCTCTTTCTCTCTTTTCTCTCTCTCTCTCTCTCTCTAAAAGATAAACTAGATATTATACATACGTCAACTTACCAAAAAAAAAATATTCTGTCAGCAGCTCATAAGACGACTTCTCCCCAAAATGACCACTAAGACCACCACCATGAGCCTCTCGCACAAGCAACTCCTGTAACGAACCTGAAGAACAAGTAACCTTCATGCATAAAGAACCCATCACAAGCTCCCTTTGCACATTCGGCAACCACATTGGCAAAGTAGGAATCATTAGCATATTGTTCCTTCACTTGTTCAAAACCCATCAGCCTTGCATTCAACATAAAGATCAGTGCAAACCTCCTAGAAAGAGCATCAAGAACCACATTAACTTGCCATTTCTTGTACTTTATGACATAAGGAAATGACTCCATAAACTTCACCCATTGAGCATGTCTGCAATTCAGCTTGTTTTGCCCCTTAAGATACTTCAAGGATTCATGATCAGTATGTATAACAAATTCTTTAGGCAACAAATAGTGCTACCAAACCTCTAGAACCCGAATCAAAGTATAGAACTCCTTGTCGTAAATAGAGTAGTTCAAACGTGCTCCATTTAACTTTTCACTTAAGAATGCAATCGGCCTCTTTCTTGCAACAAGACAACCCCAATTCCAACTCCAGAAGCATCACACTCTATTTCAAATGTTTTAGCAAAGTTTGGAAGTGCTAAAACTGGACCAGTACACAACTTTTCCTTAATTAGCTCAAAAGCTTTCTGCACATCTTCACTCCATCTAAACTCGTTCCCTTTTTTCAAGCATTCTATCATAGGAGCAACAATAAAGCTGGAGTTTTTCACATATCGCTTGTAGAAAGAAGCTGAACAATGGAAACTCCTCACATCAGCGATACTAGTAGGTTTTGGCCAGTCCCAAATTGCCTCAATTTTCTCCTCATCAACCTTAACTCCCCTGCTAGAGATAATATATCCAAGAAACACGACACTTTCTTTAGAGAAGTAACACTTTGTGAGTTTCCCATACAACTTAGAATCTAGCAAAGTTTTAAACACAACTCTAAGATGCTTGACATGATCATCAAAGGTCATGCTATACATCAGGATATTGTCAAAATATACTACAACAAACAACCCGATTACTTCCTCAAAAAAAAACTTAACAAGGGAAAAATAAAGCAGCCACTGGCTTAGAGAGAGAGAGAGAAAAGAGAGAAAGAGAGAGAGAGTGGTGCTGTCGGAGCTACATCTACTCCGTCCACCGTTGGATTATTCTCATTTTTGACTATGTTGTTCCTTCCAACCTTCTCTCAACATTGACCGAACGGATTTGTTATCCAATCAACGAGGTAAGAGATATTGATCTCGCAATATTTCTGCTATTCTGCATTTTCAGTTCTGGAACTATAGAGAAGTGGTGAAATTGCAGCATATTGCATGGATTTTCTTCATGATTTCTGTTATGGCTGTCATAGACATGAAGGCCTTTGCCATATGTGAAGATTAAATCACAGTTCTTTGGAAAAGTTTCAATTTTCTTGCTAGTTCCAGAGTGGTTTGTCGTAGCTTGATCTCCTTTGTTCACCGTTGGATCGTTACCATATTTGAGTATGTTGTTCTTCGGAACCTACTCTACGTCTTGACCGAACGGATTTTTGTTACAATCAGTGTGCTGGGAGATATTGGCCTCGTAATTCTGTTATTTCTGAGCTTAGGTTGCTTCTTGGACTCAGTTTATCTTATTAGAATTTTGCTCTCTCTAATATTTGTATGCTACCATAATGTCTCTATGTTCTTCTGTGGAAAATGTTCCAATGGTTAGCTCTCACATTGAACAACATAATCAAGTTAAGTCTGGACATACATTAAGATTAGAACTGCAAGATATGTTGAATAGCCATGGGATGAGGATTTCTCAGTTTCAAGCTGATTCTGATGCTAGTATAGAGAAACACTCTACTGCCCAAGCTTCTAATGTTGTTCCAGAAATGAACCATGTGTTGGGTTCTAAAGTTGATGAGGTGAAGGTAGGGTCTCATCAACAAGAACAACTAAAACCTAGACCCAAATTGAATTTTTTAAATGCTTTGAAGGGTTCTGGTGTTGATGACAATGAGGGTAGCAAGAACCTTGGCATTAGTTCAGTCCGTAATCTGCACTTTGCTCCCCCTACTATGACTGATGGTCGTGTGACAGTAGCTCCTCCTCTTGATGTGTTTGAAGATGGCTGTGAATTTTGGAAATCCACCCTAGTTGGTCATTTTGTGGGGCAGAAATTACCGTATCCCGTGGTTAATTCTATTGCCAAAAGAATATGGAGCTCCTACGGTCTATCAGAAGTTTTGTCTTCGGATAATGGCTTCTTCATCTTCACCTTTGATTCGGTTGATCATGCCATTAATGTGCTGGAAAGAGCCCCATGGCACATGGCAAACAGGCCTTTGGTGCTTAAACGTTGGCAACCGAACATGCAATTTTTGAAAGATGATTTGGCAAGAGTTCCGGTATGGGTTAAGCTGTATAATGTCCCTCTCGAGTATTGGACTATTAAGGGGCTGAGCTGTGTAGCGAGTGCTATTGGAGTCCCCCTTCATGCGGATCATACGACATTGTTGCGTAAAAGGCTTAGTTACGCAAGAGTTTGCGTTGAGATAGATGCTTCGAAGACGTTGGTTAAGGAATATGATCTTCGCTGTCCAAATGGGTTATTCATAACAATTTCAGCTGAATACGAATGGATACCGTCGAAGTGCAGTAATTGCAATGTCTTTGGACACACCACAGCGCTATGTGCTACTAATAACATTGATAATCTTAAAGTGGTGGCAGAGGGTAAGAGGAATCTAGGAGCTATGAACTCTAAATCTGCGGATAACAAGCCGAATCAGTTTCAGTGGCAGGTAGTTGGTAAACGAAACAAGGGTTCTGTGAGTGGGGAGAATGCTCCCTTGGCATCTAAAGTGGGTAATTGTGATGAGAATGGTTGTTCAACATCTGGTATACATATGCCTGATTGTAATATGAATGATCATGCGACATCAGATGTGTGCAATGCTGGTTGTCATGAAGATGAAAATCCTTCCTCTCCTCTTGTCTTGAAGAGTTTACGAGAAGACATGAAACATGAGCAAGGGGCTGCAAGTACTTTAGATCAAGATATGGACGCAATGGGAGGTGATACAGATGGGGAACCAACCGATATCATGACAACCCCTCAAACCCTGAATTCCACCGAAAGGGAAACTGTTAATCAGTTAGCTATTAAGGCTAGAGACTCTCTAGAGAAAAAGAAAAGGGGTTCAAAAGCCTCTTCAAAGAAGAATCAGAAATCTGGCTCCTCTCCAGGAGGCACGTCAAGGTAATCTTTGTGTTGTTGTTTGTACTCCTCTCTATTTTCCTATGATTATTGGATGTTGGAATATTAGAGGTTTGAATGATCCTATAAAGCATTCAGAATTGCGTAGACTCATCCATCAAGAGAGGATAGCTTTTTTTGGTTTGGTTGAAACTCGAGTTAAAGACAAGAATAAAGATAATGTTTCTAAACTTCTTCTGCGTTCTTGGTCCTTCTTGTATAATTATGATTTCTCTTGTCGTGGTCGTATTTGGGTTTGTTGGAATGCTGATACGGTGAAGGTGGATGTTGTTGGAATGTCAGACCAGGCTATTCATGTTTCTGTCACTATATTAGCTACCAAAATCAGTTTCAATACTTCAATTATTTATGGAGACAACAATACTTCCTTACGTGAGGCATTATGGGCTGATATAGTGAGTCGTAGTGATGGATGGGAGTCAACCCCGTGGATTCTTATGGGTGACTTTAATGCTATCCGCAACCAGTCGGACAGGTTAGGAGGGTCTACTACGTGGGCTGGTACCATGGACAGATTGGATACATGTATTCGAGAAGCGAAAGTAGATGATCTTCGGTATTCAGGAATGCATTATACTTGGTCGAACCAATGTCCTGAGAATCTGATCATGCGGAAACTAGATAGAGTACTTGTTAATGAGAAGTGGAATCTGAACTTTCCATTATCGGAAGCGAGATTTTTGCCTTCGGGTATGTCAGACCATTCTCCTATGGTGGTAAAGGTTATTGGCAATGATCAGAACATAAAGAAACCATTCAGATTCTTCGATATGTGGATGGATCATGACGAGTTCATGCCCTTGGTGAAGAAGGTATGGGATCAGAATTCGGGGGGTTGTCCAATGTATCAGCTGTGTTGCAAATTAAGAAAGCTAAAGCAGGAATTGAAACTTTTCAATATGGCTCACTTCTCTAACATTTCAGATAGAGTTAAAGATGCAAAAAACGAAATGGATAAGGCTCAACAGGCTCTGCATACAGCGCATGAGAATCCAATTTTGCGCATGCGAGAAAGGGATGCTGTTCGTCTATACGCTTCTACCGTCAGGGCTGAAGAGAGTTTTTTCAAACAGAAGGCAAGGATACAATGGCTTAGCTTGGGGGATCAGAATACTAGCTACTTTCACAAATCAGTAAATGGAAGACAGAATAGAAATAAGCTTCTATCACTTACAAGGGAGGATGGAGAGGTTGTCGAAGGACACGAGGCAGTCAAATCAGAAGTAATTGCATACTTCCATCGTGTGTTAGGAGTGGATCAGATGCCTAGGGTTCTGAACGAGGAAGTGATGGACTCGGCAATTAACTTGAAACTGTCTTCAACGCAACAGCATCTACTCGCACAAGATGTAACAAGGGAGGAGATTAAGCATGCTATGTTTAGTTTGAAGAACAACAAAGCCCCTGGTCCGGATGGCTTTAACGCAGGTTTCTTCAAAAGAATGTGGCACATAGTTGGGGAAGATGTAATCAACGCTGTTAGATCCTTCTTTCAGACTCGTAGAATGCTTAAAGAAATGAATGCTACATCCATTTCTCTTATTTCTAAAGTTGCTAATCCTACAAGGTTGACTGATTTTCGTCCTATATCTTGCTGCAATACAGTGTACAAATGCATCGCGAAGATTCTAGCTGGGAGAATCAAAGTTGTTTTGCCATCCTTAGTTGGTCCATATCAGACTGCTTTTATCTCAGGACGGCGAATCAGTGATAACATTCTTTTGTCTCAGGAACTAATGAAAGGCTATCATAAATCTACGGGACCTGCTCGTTGTGCTATGAAAGTTGATCTGATGAAGGCTTATGACTCGGTGCGGTGGGATTTCGTTGACGCCACGTTAATAAAAATGGGATTCCCTAGAACAGTCATTGATTGGATCATGGTTTGTGTTACATCATGTCAATTCTCTATCAACGTCAATGGTGAGCTTGCAGGTTACTTTCAAGGGGGAAGAGGGCTGAGACAAGGGGATCCATTGTCGCCATATTTGTTTGTCCTATGTATGGAAATCCTTTCGGGGCTATTCTGCAAGATGAGTGCCAACCAAGAATTCAAGTTCCACTGGAGATGCAAGAAGGACAAAATTTCTCATCTTTGTTTTGCTGACGACTTGATGATTTTTAGCAACGGGGATGTAAAGTCAATTCATATGATCAGAACGGTGCTCACAAAGTTTCAAGACCTATCAGGTCTGTATCCAAATCCAAACAAAAGTGACATCTTCTTGAGCGGTGTGTTAAATGCTGAGAAGGAGCAAATTATTCATATTCTTGGGTTTAGAGAGGGGGAGCTCCCTATGAAATATTTGGGAGTACCTCTTCTCTCATCCAGACTAAAGGCTGTTTATTGTAAGGGCCTCGTGGATCGAATCACCTCTAAAGTTCGACATTGGACTTGTCGAACACTCTCGTATGCAGGACGGGTACAACTGATTAATTCAGTCTTATTTTCCATACAAGTCTATTGGGCATCTCTCTTTCTCTTACCTGGGCAAGTAATTAAAAATGTGGAGCAAATTATGAAATCCTTTCTTTGGTCAGGTTCAGATATGAGAACTACTGGGGCTAAAGTGGCTTGGGATCAGGTATGTCTTCCAAAAAAGGAGGGGGGGCTAGGAATAAAACAGATAACAGAATGGAACAAGATTGCTTTGTTGAAACACATTTGGAACCTGTGCAATGACTCAGATGGCTCAATATGGTCTACTTGGATCAGATCCAATTTGTTGCGAGGTAGGAATTTCTGGACAATCAAGACGCCACAGAATTGCTCTTGGGCTTGGGGAAAGATTCTAAAGCTGAGATCCTTAGCATGGCCGAAGATGAAGTACATCATAGGAGATGGAATGACAACCTCTCTATGGTTTGACAATTGGCATCCTCACAGCCCACTCGCGGACTCTTACGGGGAAAGATTCATCTATGATTCAGGTATGGCCAAGAACGCGAAGGTGAATGTGCTAATTCATAACTCAGAATGGAAAACTCCTACCACCCAAGCTATTGGCTGGCACCCCATTATAGAAGCTATTCCTTCCAATTCTAATCCTAAAATGGGGCAAAAGGATGAGATAGTTTGGTTGGATTCACCAAATCACAGATTCTCGATCAAAGTAGCTTGGGAACAACTAAGACGTCATCGTCAGATGGTTGAATGGCATGACATTGTGTGGTTCAAGAATGCTGTTCCAAGACATTCATTTCTTCTATGGATGGCTGTCCAACAGAAACTCACAACTCAAGATAAACTTCATCGGTTTGGTATACATGGTCCCAATAGATGCTCGCTCTGTCTCCGCAACAATGAGGATCACAACCACTTGTTCTTTGAATGCTCCTATACTAAAGCGATCTGGTGGGATGTTTGTGACAGATGCGACATTCCAAGAATGACAAAAGGCTGGGATGAATGGATTCGATGGGCCACTGTCTCTTGGCATGGCAAGAGTTTCGTCAATTTTTCTCGTAAACTGAGTTTTGCAGCTACAGTGTATCATGTATGGCAAGAACGGAATGCAAGGATCTTTGCTGGAATGTCTAGAACTTCGAATTTGGTCTTTAATCAAATCGAATGTATCATTCGTGATAAGCTTGATTTGATGAGGAATGTCGCACCAACAAATGAAAACAAAAGGATCCAACGAGCTTGGAGGGTGAATACCATAGATTCTTAATTTGTTAGTTAGCTGGTTGTATTGGTTTCCCTAATGAATCCAGTGAGGTTTCAGTGTTATGGTCGGTGGCTAGCTTGTAGCCATCTGTTGTTTTATGTTTCTGTTATCATTGTAAATCTGGGGTATGCCCCTTATAATGTTTGTATCTTCTTCTTTTAATACATACGTCAACTTACCAAAAAAAAAAGATTACTTCCTCAAAACATGATTCATAAGCCTCATAAATGTACTAAGCGCATTAGATAACCCAAACGACATTACCATCCATTCATATAATCTCTGTTTAGTTTTAAATGTTGTTTTCCATTCATCTCCTTTCATTCTAATTTGATGATAACCACTCATCAAATCGATTGTAGGAAACTATGCAGCACCATGCAACTCATCAAGCAAATCATCAAGTCTAGGTATAGGAAATTGATACTTAACTGTTATTTGAATGCTCCTATACTAAAGCGATCTGGTGGGATGTTTGTGACAGATGCGACATTCCAAGAATGACAAAAGGCTAGGATGAATGGGTTCGATGGGCCACTGGCTCTTGGCATGGCAAGAGTTTCGTTAATTTTTCTCGTAAACTGAGTTTTGAAGCTACAGTGTATCATGTATGGCAAGAACGGAATGCAAGGATCTTTGCTGGAATGTCTAGAACTTCGAATTTGGTCTTTAATCAAATCGAATGTATCATTCGTGATAAGCTTGATTTGATGAGGAATGTCGCACCAACAAATGAAAACAAAAGGATCCAACGAGCTTGGAGGGTGAATACCCCAGATTCTTAATTTGTTAGTAAGCTGGTTGTATTGGTTTCCCTAACGAATCTAGTGAGGTTTCAGTTTTATGGTCGGTGGCTAGCCTGTAGCCATATGTTGTTTTATGTCTCTGTTATCATTGTAAATCTGGGGTATGCCCCTTATAATGTTTGTATCTTCTTCTTTTAATACATACGTCAACTTACCAAAAAAAAGATACTTAACTGTTATTTTGTTGATATCGTGGTTGTCCATACACATCCTCATGGTACCATCTTTCTTCGGTTCAAGCAAAGTAGGTACGAAACATGGACTAAGTGATTCTTGCACATAGCCCTTCTTTAAGAGCTCACCAACCTGCCTTTGAATCTCTTTTGCTTCCTCAAGGAAGATGTACGGCTGTAATTCAACAACATTAGCTATATCCTTCCTCAACCCTCCAAGAAATCTAGCTATTGTTTGCTCTTGGGGTGCCATCAATTCACATCGAATCAACAGAAACTCAAACTCTTTCACATACTCTTCCACGCTCAAAGATCCTTGTCGCAAAGTTTGAAGTTTGATGTATAGCTCCTGTTTATAGTAATCAGGAACAAATCTCTTGATCACTCTTTTCATAGTAGCCCACATTGTAATCTCCACTTCTCCATCCCTTCTCCTCTAAATCTTTAAGTTTTCCCACCATAAAAGAGGATAATTCGTAAACTCAAGTGCTGCAACCTTGCACTTCCTTTCTTCAGAATATTCATACCATTCAAACACCTTTTCAACCTTCTGAATCAACTCCCAGTATTCCTCGAGTGAACAACTTCCTCTAAACGGTGGAATCCATTAGGAGGATTATAATTCTGCCTTTTTGGTCTGCACCTATCGTCGGCTTCATCATCCCTATTTGGATCTTCGTCAGCTTCTATAATATCATTTCGTGGAACCCTAAGTGCCTACCTCTGTTGAGGTTGCAAATGTCTTTGCATCATTTGCATCGTATTCAACTATTCACGAATTCTAGTCATTTCATCCCGAATCTCAGCATGAGATCGTTGTAAGCCCATATCTTGTGCCTGTTCCAAACTTAACCCTCTTGGCAAATCTTCTTTATCTCCAGCCTTAATTAAGTTTATCAACCTTAATTCCAGCAAGCCTTTCTTCTGTTTTTGGCTCCTGCCTTAGATCGCAACTGATGCTCTGATAACAGATGATGTGCCATGAATGATTCGAAAATCGGCAACAATGAATCTGATGAAAATGGATAAAGGATGGGTCTGGTTGTGTTGTCTTTCTTTTGGTGTTTAGGTTGGATTATAGTGATTTGAAGGTAAATAAGATGGAGGATAGACTAGAATAATACTTTGATAAGTCGATCTGGACGCCACAAAGATCAATTTAAGATTTCGACCCCACACTCTTTGTGATTGAAGAGTGATAAGTTAGGTAGGGTTCTTCACAAAATCAATTTGAAGAACAACTCTTAATTATGTGAATTAAGTTTCAAATCTTGGTCAAAAGTGTTTTATTACATATTCTGATACTATATTTATAATTGGAATATCCCTCCAAAGTTAGGAAAAATTCAACATGACAGAAGTCAAGCTCAAAAATTAGACTTTGATAAAGTAACTAGACAAATTTAACTAGCACACATTTTTTTACTTTAATTGAAACATAAACATACCAAATTTAAAATGGCTATAACTTCTTGATTTTAGTATGTTATTGGAATATAACCAACATAAAAATAGTGGGGGACGGATTACAATCCAACTGAGCAGCCTGCCCGAGTCTTAAAGAGTCTTAGTTAGCTAATTAATTAATATATCCTTGTAAGAATCAAGAACGATTCTTGTAGATATTTAATTGAAAGAAAAATATTTTCCAAAAAGGTTTCAAATATCTTCTTTGAGAAATAAGAACAGTAAATAGAGAGAGAGAGAGAAGAGAGAAAGAGAGAGAGTGTGGTGCTGTCGGAGCTACATCTACTCCGTCCACCGTTGGATTGGTCTCATTTCTGACTATGTTGTTCCTTCCAACCTTCTCTCAACATTGACCGAACGGATTTGTTATGCAATCAACGAGGTAAGAGATATTGATCTCGCAATATTTCTACTATTCTGCATTTTCAGTTCTGGAACTATGGAGAAGTGGTGAAGTTGCAGCATTGTGAATGGATTTTCTTTATGATTTCTCTTATGGCTGTCATAGACATGAAGGCCTTTGCCATATGTGAAGATTAAATCATAGTTCTTTGGAAAAGTTTCATTTTTCTTGCTAGTTTCAGAGTGGTTTGTCGTAGCTTGATCTCCTTTGTTCACCGTTGGATCGTTACCATTTTTTAGAATGTTGTTCTTCGAAACCTACTCTACATCTTGACCGAACAGATTATTGTTACAATCAGTGTGCTGGGAGATATTGGCCTTGTAATTCTGTAATTCTCTTCTTCCTTCATGAACTAATCTGCATCTTGTTGTTTATGAGTTAGGTTGCTGTTATTTCTGAGCTTAGGTTGCTTCTTGGCCTCAGGTTATCTTATTAGAATTTTGCTCTCTCTAGTATTTGTATGCTACCATAATGTCTCTATGTTCTTCTGTGGAAAATGTTCCAATGGTCAGCTCTAACATTGAACAACACAATCAAGTTAAGTCAGGACATACATTAAGATTAGAACTGCAAGATATGTTGAATAGCCATGGGATGAGGATTTCTCAGTTTCAAGCTGATTCTGATGCTAGTATAGAGAAACACTCTACTGTCCAAGCTTCTAATGTTGTTCCAGAAATGAACCATGTGTTGGGTTCTAAAGTTGATGAGGTGAAGGTAGGGTCTCATCAACAAGAACAACTAAAACTTAGACCCAAATTGAATTTTTTAAATGCTTTGAAGGGTCTTGATGTTGATGACAATGAGGGTAGCAAGACCCTTGGCATTAGTTCAGTCCGTAATCTGCACTTTGCTCCCCCTATTATGACTGATGGTCGTGTGATAGTAACTCCTCCACTTGATGTGTTTGAAGATGGCTGCGAATTTTGGAAATCCACCCTAGTTGGTCATTTTGTGGGGCAGAAATTACCGTATCCGGTGGTTAATTCTATTGCCAAAAGAATATGGAGCTCCTACGGTCTATCAGAAGTTTTGTGTTCGGATAATGGTTTCTTCATCTTCACCTTTGATTCTGTGGATCATGCCACTAATGTGCTGGAAAGAGCCCCATGGCACATGGCAAACAGGCCTTTGGTGCTTAAACGTTGGCAGCCGAACATGCAATTTTTGAAAGATGATTTGGCAAGAGTTCCCGTATGGGTTAGGCTGTATAATATCCCTCTCGAGTATTGGACTATTAAGGGGTTGAGCTGTGTAGCGAGTGCTATTGGAGTCCCCCTTCATGCGGATCATACGACATTGTTGCGTAAAAGGCTTAGTTACGCAAGAGTTTGCGTTGAGATAGATGCTTCGAAGACGTTGGTTAAGGAATATGATCTTCGCTGTCCAAATGGGTTATTCATAACAATTTCAGCTGAATACGAATGGATACCGTCGAAGTGCAGTAATTGCAATGTCTTTGGACACACCACAGCGCTATGTGCTACTAATAACATTGATAATCTTAAAGTGGTGGCAGAGGGTAAGAGGAATCTAAGAGTTATGAACTCTAAATCTGCGGATAACAAGCCGAATCAGTTTCAGTGGCAGGTAGTTGGTAAACGAAACAAGGGTTCTGTGAGTGGGGAGAATGCTCCCTTGGCATCTAAAGTGGGTAATTGTAATGAGAATGGTTGTTCAACATCTGGTATACATATGCCTGATTGTAATATGAATGATCATGCGACATCAGATGTGTGCAATGCTGGTTGTCATGAAGATGAAAATCCTTCCTCTCCTCTTGTCTTGAAGAGTTTACGAGAAGACATGAAACAGGAGCAAGGGGCTGCAAGTACTGCTTTAGATCAAGATATGGACGCAATGGGAGGTGATACAGATGGGGAACAAACCGATAAGGAGTTAACGTCAACGATCCTCACAACCCCTCAAACCCTGAATTCCACCGAAAGGGAAACTGTTAATCACTTAGCTATTAAGGCTAGAGACTCTCTAGAGAAAAAGAAAAGGGGTTCAAAAGCCTCTTCAAAGAAGAATCAGAAATCTGGCTCCTTTCCAGGAGGCACGTCAAGGTAATCTTTGTGTTGCTGTTTGTACTCCTCTCTATTTTCTTATGATTATTGGATGTTGGAATATTAGAGGTTTGAATGATCCTATAAAGCATTCAGAATTACGTCTACTCATCCATCAAGAGAGGATAGTTTTTTTTGGTTTGGTTGAAACTCGAGTTAAAGACAAGAATAAAGATAATGTTTCTAAACTTCTTCTGCATTCTTGGTCCTTGTATAATTATGATTTCTCTTGTCGTGGTTGTATTTGGGTTTGTTGGAATGCTGATACGGTGAAGGTGGATGTTGTTGGACTGGCAGACCAGGCTATTCATGTTTCTGTCACTATCTTAGCTACCAATATCAGTTTCAATACTTCAATTATTTATGGAGACAATAATGCTTCCTTACGTGAGGCATTATGGTCTGATATAGTGAGTCGTAGTGATGGATGGGAGTCAACCCCGTGGATTCTTATGGGTGACTTTAATGCTATCCGCAACCAGTCGGACAGGTTAGGAGGGTCTACTACATGGGCTGGTACTATGGACAGATTGGATACATGTATTCGAGAAGAGAGAGTAGATGATCTTCGGTAATCAGGTATGCATTATACTTGGTCGAACCAATGTCCTGAGAATCTGATTATGCGGAAACTAGATAGAGTGCTTGTCAATGAGAAGTGGAATCTGAACTTTCCATTATCGGAAGCGAGATTTAAGCACCAAAGGCCTGTTTGCCATGTGCCATAGGGCTCTTTCCAGGACATTAGTGGCATGATTGACAGAATCAAAGGTGAAGATGAAGAAACCATTATCCGAAGACAAAACTTCTGATAGACCGTAAAAGCTCCATATTCTTTTGGCAATAGAATTAACCACGGGATACGGTAATTTCTACCCCACAAAATGACCAACTAGGATGGATTTCCAAAATTCGCAGCCATCTTCAAACACATCAAGTGGAGGAGCTACTGTCACACGACCATCAGCCATAGTAGGGGGAGCAAAGTGCAGATTACGGACTGAACTAATGCCAAGGGTCTTGCTACCCTCATTGTCATCAACATCAAGACCCTTCAAAGCATTTAAAAAATTCAATTTGGGTCTAAGTTTTAGTTGTTCTTGTTGATGAGACCCTATCTTCACCTCATCAACTTTAGAACCCAACACATGGTTCATTTCTGGAACAACATTAGAAGCTTGGACAGTAGAGTGTTTCTCTACACTAAAATCAGAATCAGCTTGAAACTGAGAAATCCTCATCCCATGGCTATTCAACATATCTTGCAGTTCTAATCTTAATGTACGTCCAGACTTAACTTGATTGTGTTGTTCAATGTTAGAGCTAACCATTGAAACATTTTCCACAGAAGAACATGGAGACATTATGGTAGCATACAAATACTAGAGAGAACAAAATTCTAAGAAGATAAATTGAGTCCAAGAAGCAACCTAAGCTCAGAAATAACAACCTAACTCATAAACAACAAGATGCAGATTAGTTCATGAAGGAAGAAGAGAATTACAGAATTACGAGGCCAATATCTCCCAGCACACTGATTGTAACAATAATCCGTTCGGTCAAGATGTAGAGTAGGTTCTGAAAAACAACATACTAAAAAATGGCAACGATCCAACGGTGAACCAAGGAGATCAAGCTACGACAAACCACTCTGAAACTATCAAGAAAAATGAAACTTTTCCAAAGAACTGTGAGTTAATCTTCACATATGGTAAAGGCCTTCATGTCTATGACAGCCATAAGACCAACAACACGTTGTATTGACATAGCTCAAATCAGAATGAGTTTGTTATTTTCCTAATAAAGGAAAGGCAGAGCATACCCAATGAGCGAAGGAAGGGAAGCCAAGATCTTAGTTTGAGCTAGGGAGCTTCGGTCTTGGTCAATCCTCATCAATGCTGGTCCTTTTTTCGGGGCGATATCTGTGAGAATATGTATATGTGCTCCTCACCTTACCGGGTGTTTTGGGTAATTCCAATCGTGCCATCAAATATAGGTTATTTGAAAGTGAAAAAGAACAGAACGCATGACATCGGTAACCTAACCTGAACTTAAGGTGAACATTACATTCCTATAGTAAGGGGTTGTAACTATTCATATATTGTTTAAGGGGCTGAGCCCAGGGTGAGTCATGGCTTAAAGTCTCTTGGAGTTGTTCTTCATCAATCCCCGTTTAGAGATAGACTTTAACTGAAAAAAATAGATTTGTCAATATAAGGGAATGAATTCCACTATATCAGTAGTTGTTGGAGATAGAGGAGCAGCTGCGGGCGGTGGTTTCGTTCATTCATTAACAAACTCGCCTGCGATACGTCGATTTCATTCCTTCTATTCAACATATAAAGTATGTTGCTTAGTTCATCCGCTAGCTTGCCTCCTTCTTCTAGTTCTAGCTAACTGGTTGCTGCGACATAAGGAAAACATTCAACGTTCAGAATGGGTAGTTTTTGAGGATTTGGACTTTGATGGGGATTTAGGGATAAACATGCATATGAATAAGCAGAATTCCCAATAGCATTGGAAAAAGTTCCAAAATAATAAGAATTAAGGAATATTAACAACAACATACTCATTTTAGGGTAAAGTAGTACCACTAATCCAATTATAGAGGTAGAGGAGGACGGTAAATAATCATAATGGTAAACTAGAGCCACCGGTTGGCGGGTGATGCGAACCTCGTAATCACGTGGTCACGCAACCCACATGCAAAGACATCAATTCTCAGAAAGCCAAGTAAATCAGGTTTCATAGGAGCGTGACACAAAGATAACTTGTACCTAGGCACCAGCACCATTGGAAACGGAAACTCCCTCCCAACGAATATTGATTCGCGAACGAGAAGTATAAAGATAACGCCACGAAGACAGTTGTTTTTCGATAAGTTGTTTTTCAATTCTTTAGAGAACCATGGAAGGGAGGTTATCTCACCAACACACACAGTGCAGCAAACAAGAAGTTTTATTAATCTGAATTGTCCAACTTACATGTCTGGTTATGCCTTTATTTATACTAACTCGAAACTTAAATAAACCCAAATGGACTCTCCTTAGGTGGACTTATATTAAGCCCACTTACAATTGACCCAAATAAGTAATAATAACCCAAAGACTAAAAAGAAAATAATAAAAATTCAAAAATTACCATCCTAAATATGCTAGAATCAAATTTGTCACCATTAAGAAGTCACCAAATAGACTAGGAAATCTGATCTGAATGTAGAATTTATTCTGAAGTCTTCTTTCCTTTTTGTAAGATGAATAAGGAATCCTTGTAAGAAAAGGATTCTAAAACATTTATGAATCCTTGCCACACTTGGAAATTATGTTGCAGCCCATTAAAAGTCTTTGTAGAATTAGGAGATTCCCAAAATAAGCTGCCACATCTTTTTAGGAAAAGAATCCTAGCCAAATAGGAAGTCCACAAGTCAAAAGGAAGTAAATAACAAAATTCGTATAGCCTTTGTTGACCCGTGTTTCGATGCCTTTTCGAACTCCGATTGACTTGAAATTTTAACACAAGGTAGGACACCATGTCAGGAGACGCCACGTAAAAGTTCAGCCCAATCCAACGGTCAGATTGAGAATTATAATTGTTGCCGTAAACCTGGATAGATACACTTTTTATGTCAAAATCCGAATTTGACCTTTCTTGAATCTTATCATTCCCTCTCTCTTCAAGATGATTCATCCTCGAATCACCAACAAGTTGAATGGACAATTCCTTAGCCTTCGTTTGAAGCCGCTGGAGTTCTTTTCTTACCAACAATCGTCGCCAACAACTTTGGATGAAAGTGGCAGCCGTTCTATTTTGTATATCATCATTGCAACCTTTTTTCTCCTCTCTATTTGAAGCTTGCTGGGCATTGATTGTTCCCGTTAACACATCAAGTTCTTGCTTCATCTCCCCTAGAATACGGGATAGACTCTTGGATTCTTTTTTTTTTTAACACTAATCTCTTTATTTCTCTCCCTTTGATGCCACCTCTCCTTTTGAATCTGCCTTTTCTTTTGCCATAGCACCTCATCAAAATACATGAAATCCCTTCGGTTTCTAGGCTGCCGAAAACTTTCCCGATAGCCTATGGTCTCATCCTTAAAAGCATCATCACCAATATCATCAATGTCCTCCTCAAAATCATCATAATCAACCCACCTTGGCCTTTTGACCCCACTGCCATTGTTTGATTTCGGTTCAGCCCTAACCTTTCTCACATCTTGGGTACTAGTTCCAGCCACGTTACCATGTTTTCCCACCTTCTCAAGTCTGTCACACACATTCCCCATCATGAAATTCATTCTTTCCATCATCTTCGTCATGACTTGCATTTGGAATTGAAGTTCTACATCAGGAGCGAGCGTTGTGTTGTTTTCAACTGACATGATAATAACTGCAATAATTGGTTAGTGGTGAAAAAAAATCCTCACATCGCTCGTGTTTCGCTCAAACACTCTTAATATCCTCACACGCTCACACCTCTTGTCTCACCTTCTTGCGGTTCTTGCGAAATTGAAACCAACACTAAATAGAACCAACTTGGCAGCGCAATCCAAATATATATATGACTCAAGAAGCAATAAAAACTAGACAACAAGTAAAACAAAACTGTGATGATAGTCTCGCGAGTAGCAAGCGAGTCTATCCAAAATATGAACAAAACTGAAGACTCGAATAAAAACAGAAACAAAAATATGCAAAATCATGAAACAACACCCAAATATGTTGGATATGATGAAAATAAACTGCAAGAAATGAAAACAATGGAAAGCAAGCGAATTTCAAAAGTTGACGCAAAACAAACTCGTTTACGACAAGTTAAGTCCGAATCTGAAACCTAAAGTAAATGATGTCCAATTGAGTTAACATTTCAGATATAGTGTGATATCAACTCAAATACATAGAATATAAAGTTTGAGCAATTTACGACAAGGTTTGATATACTGACGTAAAAACATTATGAATCAGACCTGATTAGACCCAAATTTAAAACCCAAAGCAAACGATATCCAATTGACCCTAAAATCAATATGTGGTGCGATTAAGACTCCAGTAATCAGATTCTGAAATTTGAGCTAATTCTGAGTTGATTTGATCCAAGTTTCCCTTGTTTAGGTTTTTGTGGCAGGATCCAATAAACATGTTTTTGAATGATTTGTTTTTTTGCTTTTCTCTTTTCTCTTTTTTTTTATGCTACTGATATATTTTGAACAATAATAGAATGAAATAGCTAATTTTTGTTTTTTGATATGATGCAAAATCAAGGAGAAGAAGAAATTGGACACTAAGAAATTTTTGCGGAAACAACAAGAAACAAAAATTTTAGAAGGATATATAACCTGATTCATGGAGTCAAGCTTTGATACCAAATGATGCGAACCTCATGATCACCTGGTCACGCAACCCACACGCAAAGACATTGATTCCCGGAAAGCCAAGTAAATCAGGTTTGATAGGAGTGTGACACAAAGATAACTTGTACCTAGGCACCAGCACTATTGGAAACAGAAACCCCCACCCAACGAATATTGATTCGCGAACGAGAAGTAGAAGGATGACGCCACGAAGACAATTATTCTTCGATAAGTCATTTTTCAGTTCTTTAGAGAACCATGGAAGGGAGATTATCTCACCAACACACACACACACAAAGTGCGACAAACAAGAAGTTTTATTAATTTAAATTGTCCAACTTACATGTCTGGCACACAAAGTACGACAAACAAGAAGTTTTATTAATTTGAATTGTCCAACTTACATGTCTGGTTATGCCTTTATTTATACTAACTCTAGACTTAAATAAACCTTTAGGTGGACTTATATTAAGCCCACTTACAATTAACCCAAATAAGTAATAATAACCCAAAGATTAAGAAGAAAATAATAAAAATCCAAAAGTTGCCATCCTAAATTTGCAAGAATCAGATTTTTCACCATTAAGAAGTCCCAAATGGACTAGGAAATCTGATCTGAATGTAGGATTTATTCTGAAGTCTTCTTTCATTTTTTGTAGGATGAATAAGGAATCCTTGTAATAAAAGGATTCTAAAACATTTATGATTCCTTGCTACACTTGGAAACTATGTTGCAGCCCATTAAATGATTGTCTTGAATTAGTTCCTCTCTCTTTCTTTCCTTGAAGCAGCAAGAAGTACACATGAATCGATTTCTGGTAATTCAATATACCCCGATCCCTTCGAGATCTCTTTTGAAGGTGCAAAATATAGAATCTATAATAAATAGAAGTGGAATCTGCTTATGGTATGGGTATTTTTTAAAACATTGGCTCAATCTTCATCTCTGTCTTTTCCAAAAAAAAATGGATATTTTCTTCCGGTCTCTAGTCTCCGAGCTTTCCATCCATCCATGTCTATTTTATGTGTGAATCCATCTCAACCTCGCCCTTTTGTTAGCAGCTCTTCAATCCACCATGGAAAGGTCTTCGAGGCCATGTTTTCTAATCCAAAAAGTCACTTTCATGGCTTGAATTTTAAGCGTAGTTTTCCACTCTATAATAACTATATAACAAGGAGTGCACCTGGAGAAGATCCCTCCCCGGCTAGGCTACTACGTTTTCCACTCTAGACATTCCAGCAAGAATGACAAAAGGCTGGGATGAATGGATTCGATGGGTCATTGTCTCTTGGCATGGCAAGAGTTTCGTCAATTTTTCTTGTAAACTGAGTTTCGCAGCTACAGTGTATCATGTATGGCAAGAACGGAATGCAAGGATCTTTGCTGGAATGTCTAGAACTTCGAATTTGGTCTTTAATCAAATCAAATGAATCATTCGTGATAAGCTTGATTTGATGAGGAATATCGTACCAACAAATGAAAACAAAAGGATCCAGCGAGCTTGGAGGGTGAATAACATAGATTCTTAATTTGTTAGTTAGCTGGTTGTATTGGTTTCCCTAACGAATCTAGTGAGGTTTCAATTTTATGGTCGGTGGCTAGCCTGTAGCCATCTATTGTTTTATGTTTCTGTTATCATTGTAAATTTGGGGTATGCCCCTTATAATGTTTGTATCTTCTTCTTTTAATACATACATCAACTTACCCAAAAAAAAAAAGGAATAGCTTCTATAATGGGGTGCCAGCCAATAGCTTGGGTGGTAGGAGTTTTCCATTCTGAGTTATGAATTAGCACATTCACCTTCGCGTTCTTGACCATACCTGAATCATAGATGAATCTTTCCCCGTAAGAATCCGCGAGTGGGCTGTGAGGATGCCAATTGTCAAACTATAGAGAGGTTGTCATTCCATCTCCTATGATGTACTTCATCTTCGGCCATGCTAAGGATCTGAGCTTTAGAATCTTTCCCCAAGCCCAAGAGCAATTCTGTGGCGTCTTGATTGTCCAGAAATTCCTACCTCGCAACAGATTGGATCTGATCCAAGTAGACCACATTGAGCCATCTGAGTCATTGCACAGGTTCCAAATGTCCCAAATAGACTAGAAAATTTGATCTGAAGGTAGAAGTTATTCTGAAGTCTTCTTTCCTTTTGGTAGCTAGGATGAATAAGGAATCCTTGTAAGAAAAGGATTCTGAAACATTTATGAATCCTTGACACACACGAAAACTATGTTCCAGCCCATTAAAGATCTTTGGAGAATTAGGAGATTCCCAAATAAGCTGCCACATCCTTTTAGGAAAAGAATTCTAGCCAAATAAGAAGCCCACAAGTCAAAAGGAAGTAAATAACAAAATCCGTACAGCCTCTGTTGACCCGTATTGAGATGCCTTCCCGAACTTCGATTGACCTGAAATTTTAACTCAAGGTAGGAAACCATGTCAGAAGACTCCATGTAAAATTGCAGCCCGATCCAATGGTTAGATTGAGAATTATGATTGTTGCCGTAAAACTAGATAGGTGCACTTTTTACATCAAAATTCGAATTTGACCTTTCCTAGATTTTTTTTTTGGTAAGTTGACGTATGTATTAAAAGAAGAAGATACAAACATTATAAGGGGCATACCCCAGATTTACAATGATAACAGAAACATAAAACAACAGATGGCTACAAGCTAGCCACCGACCATAACACTGAAACCTCACTGGATTCGTTAGGGAAACCAAAACAACCAGCTAACTAACAAATTAAGAATCTATGGTATTCACCCTCCAAGCTCGTTGGATCCTTTTGTTTTCATTTGTATCAGCGGGTCTCTTTATATGTGTTGTCTGGAAAGAGGAGGACTCAATGATTATTCATTTGCCAGAACCAAAAGTCAAAATTTTGGTAGATAGAGATCCCATCAAAACTTCTTTCGAGGAATGGGCCACACCCGGTCATTTCTCAAGAACAATAGCTAAAGGACCTGATACTACCACTTGGATCTGGAACCTACATGCCAATGCTCATGATTTCGATAGCCATACCAGTGATTTGGAAAAGATCTCCCGAAAAGTCTTTAGTGCTCATTGCGGCCAACTCTCCATCATCTTTCTTTGGCTGAGTGGCATGTATTTCGACGGTGCTCGTTTTTCCAATTATGAAGCATGGCTAAGCGATTCTACTCATATTGAATGGTGATGTGGGTGGGGGGTTTCCAAGGAATACAAAGAACCTCTAGGTTTTTTTCAGATTTGGAGAGCATGTGGAGTAACTAGTGAATTACAACTGTATTGTACTGCAATTGGTGCATTGGTCTTTGTAACCTAGAGGTTACAAAGCTTTTTGCTAGTTGGTTCCATTATCACAAAGCTGCTCCTAAATTGGCTTGGTTCCAAGATGTAGAATCTAAGGTGAATCACCATTTAGCAGGTCTACTAGGGCTTGGGTCTCTTTCTTGGGCGAGGCATCAAGTACATGTATCTTTACCAATTAACCAATTTCTAAACACTAAGAGTAAATCCTAAAGAGATCCCTCTTCCTCATGAATTTCTCTTGAACTGGGATATTTTGGCGTGACTTTATCCTGTTGAGGCCCCATTTTTCACTTGGTCAAAATATTCAAAATTTCTTACTTTTCGTGGAGGATTAGACCTAGTAACTGAGGGTCTATAGCTGATCGATATTGCACACCACCATTTAGCTATTGCAATTCTTTTCCTGGTAGCGGGTCACATGTATAGGATGGGGTGGTATAAAAGAGATTTTAAAGGCTCATAAAGGTCCATTTACAGGTCAGGGTCATAAGGGCCTATATGAGATCCTAATAACATCATGGCATGCTCAATTATCTCTTAACCTAGCTATGTTAGGCTCTTTAACCATTGTTGTAGCTCACCATATATATTCCATGCCCCCTTATCCATATCTAGTTACGGACTATGGTACACAACTGTCATTGTTCATACATCACATGTGGATTGGTGGATTTCTCATAGTTGGTGCTGTTGCGCATGCAACCATTTTTATGGTAAGAGACTATGATCCAACTACTCGATACAATGATCTGTTAGATCGTGTCCTTAGGCATCTCGATGCATTCATATCACATCTTAATTGGGTATGTATATTTTTTGGCTTTCACAGTTTTGGTTTGTATATTCATAATGATACCATTAGCGCTTTAGGGCGCTCTCAAGATATCTTTTTAGATACTGCTATACAATTACAATCCGTCTTTGCTCAATGGATACAAAGCACGCATGCTTTAGCCCTTGGTGCAACGGCAAACACTAGTTTGACTTGAGGGTGATGATTTAGTGGCAATGGGTGGCGACTGTTGCTTTGTTACGTATTCCATTAGGAACCACAGATTTCTTTTTTGGTACATTCATGCATTTACGATTCATGTGACGGTATTAATACTCTTGAAAGGAGTTCTATTTGCTCGTAGCTCTCGTTTGATACTGGATAAGGCAAATCTTGGTTTTCGTTTCCCGACCTGGAAGAGGGGGGACAGTATCTGCTTGGGATCATGTCTTCGTAGGACTATTTTGGATGTACAATGCAATTTTGGTAGTTCCATTTCAGTTGGAAAATGCAATCAGGATGTTTGGGGACAAGCATAAGGTAATTCAGTCTTATGGTTCTTCATTATTACTATTAATGGATGGCTCTGCGATTTCTTATGGGCATAGGCATCCCAGGTAATTCAGTCTTATGGTTCTTCATTATCTGCACATGGTCTTTTTTTCCTAGGCGCTCATTTTGTATGGGCTTTTAGTTTAATGTTTCTATTCAGCGGTCATGGTTATTGGCAAGAACTTATTGAATCAATTGTTTGGGCTCATAATAAATTCAAAGTTGCTCCTTAGCCCTCAACCTAAAGCCTCACGCATTATACAAGGACATGCTGTAGGAGTAACTCGTTACCTTCTGGGTGGAATTGCCACAACATGGGCGTTCTTCTTAGCAAGAATTATTGTAGTAGGATAATGGCTAGGAGGATTTGTAAGGCATTATGACATTAAGATTTCCAAGGCTTAGCTCAGGACCCTACTACTCCCTTGTCATCTATACTTTTATTATTTATCTAGCTCTGGTTCACACAATTATAACATTATAAAGTACATTTGTTTTATAAGCCCGAGGCAGTGCACAGGCATGTCAAGGGAGGTGAACTATATAAAATTATTAACAACAAATGAAAAGGAGTTGAAGAGAACTTTTGAGATGTGATATTGATGTGAGTATTAATCAAAGATAAAAGCAATTGTCAAGGTTAGAGGATCTCCTAATAGTATAAAAATAAGTATAGTATAAACTCTTTTTATTAATCAACTACAAACCACATACAAAAAAGGTTCCAATCGGATGATTTATTTTTAATAGTTCATTATAAATTTTTAACATGATCATATTAATTATCTTATTTTAGTAACACCATATGTCACAGTGTCAAATGTGCACGAGGTGCACGCTTTGGCTGGCTGGCCAAAACAAGGCCTGAGGGTGCTGGCAGCCATGCCATCAGTGCGAGAAATCGGCAGCGCAGATTTATGCGGCTGTAGGTTCGTCAAGGGAAAATCGGCAGCGAAGATTGTTGACGAACATGGGCTGGACGAGGGACTGTCCAAGCCTCGTCAGGAGGTAGGCTGACGAGAATTGGGGCTATCGCAGAATTCGGCAGCGTAGGCAGGAACAGCCTGCACGCATATGCGAATTCGGCAGCGCAGGAATTGGCAGCCTGCACGCAGATGCGGATTCGGCAGCGCGCAGCAACTTGTGCAAGTCAGGGGCTCGACTTGGCACGATTGGAAACTTGGGCGAGGGACTGTCCAAGGCATGGGAAAAGAGCTCTAGGCGCTGGGACGCGCCAACGAAGGCACACTGCCTAGAATTCGGCAGCGATGGATTGCGGCAGCCTTGCATAGGCAGAAATGAATTCGGCAGGCAGCATGCAATGGTCTATGCGAGTCTTTGAGCTTGTGACTTGGCATGGACGTGGGACTTAGGTGATGGACCTTCTAAGTCAGCAGCTGACGCAGCAGAAACTGGCAGCTGGGGCTGGCAAGCAGACAGCCCGAAAATGGGGGAAGTGGCAGCTTCATGGGAGGCAGAACATGGGAGCATAACTTGGGTGCTGGCCGGGCCACTATGTCCTGAAAACATGGGATAATGGGTGTGAGGTAGTGCTCCACCATGTCCTGAAAACATGGGAGCGTGGGGGAGAGGTAGTGCTCCACTAGTTCCCGAAAATGGGGGATAATGGGGAGGAGCCTTTGCAGCTCCTTTGCTTGTCTATAAATACAAGATGCAGCTCTTGTGTGTGAGGGAGCATTCGGGTGAGGGTGTTCCCAAATGTAGAGAGCATTCGGGGGAGAGTGTTCCAAATGTAAAGAGCGTTCGGGTGGGAATGTTCACAATGTAAGGGCATTCGGGTGGGGATGTCCAGCATGTAGGGGCATGCAAGAACACTAGTTAGAGTTAGCTTGTGTAGCATGTAAACTTTGTGCATAGCACACATACGGATTTGTGTATAGTTTCCTTTGTGTATGAGATTAATAAAGGTTGGGAAAGAGTTCCTGTAAAGCTTGTTGTGCACTATGATTGTTATTCTTGCTTGTGTATTCCGCTTGCTTAGTTACTAGGCAAACACGAGTGGGAGTGGCGAGAGAAGGCTGAGTCTAGTGAGGGACTAGGCTGCCGCACGGGTTGGATTCCGTTGCGAAAAATCAACCCCGTGACAAGTGGTATCAGAGCGCTGTTGCTGTCTTTGCAGGATGACTAGAATGATTCTGCGGCCAAATCAACGGAGTGATTTGGGAGGACTACTGCTTCTGCCAAGGGATAGGCAGATTCCAGCGCAATGATCAGCAACGAGAATGCTGATGTTTCTCTGGACAAATCGAAGGCACTGATTTGAGGGAAACATTGCTGCTGCCGATGGGACTGGCAGAAACTTTGGAGGAGAGCGCAGCTTGCGTTCTTGACGAAACGATGGACTGTTTCGTAGCACAGACGATGGGCTGTTCTGTGAGGGCAGATCGAAGGGCTGATTTGTTCCGAACCATTTGAGGTAAACTTTCTAGCATTTTGGGCAGTGTTGGTGTTCAAAAGGGCTGCGGAGTTTTGGGGGTTTAACTCCATGGGCGACGCAAAGTGATGATGAAGGGATCAGCGCCAAATGGGTGCTGATTCGGCCATTGAAACTGTCAGATGGACTGGCAGGCTTGAGAGCAGGGTCCAGCGGAGGGGCTGCTGGGCGCTTCTGTATTTTCGTCAAAGCCTTGAGGGAAGGATGGGGCGAGACAGAAGAAGAAGCAAGTAAACGTGGAGAGCCTAAACTTGTTGCTGCTGATGATGGACCGTCAGACGAGAAGGCAAATCGGTAAGGGTTCGAAACTGAAATTTGCATTGTTGTTCTCTTGCGATGGAAATTACTTTGTATGAGATTGTTGCCCAAGGAGGGGAAACCTTGAAGTTGTCATTGTGGAAGATGGCGTTTGAGATTAGGCATACGTAAACCTTATACGTTTGCTAAATGACCGAGATGGAATTCAGTCATCATGAGCCAGCATATATCGGAGTGGATGCGGTCTGGCCTTGCTTGCTGCCTTGGTGGCAGAACGTAGGGATTGTTGTGCATCTCAAGGAAGGAATGTTCAGGGAGATGAATGTTCAGGGAGGTGGAAGCAAAATCCAGAGACCAAGTTGAGGGCAGACGAATCTACGAAGATTTGTTGTGGCTTACTGCCTTTGTGGAGGCAGAATTGATGTCTTCGGTGGAGACCTTGATGATGGATAGTTCAGGGTGAAGAAGACAGTGGCTGAGATAGACTTTAGTCACGCTGGGACCAGGATTGGAGGCATAACAGAGGAGGCAGTACCGTGGGGGTGTGTCTCAAAGAGTCTGCGCGATGTCGAGGGACAGACTGGGTGACAGATTCGGCAGCCGATTCAGTGGGCTTGGTGTGGAAGCCAAAATCGTCGACGAAGATGATTTTGTGTGCTGTCTTGAAATCAGTACGAGTGGCTATTTTGGGCATTGCGATGGATTGCAGTGATGGAAGCAAAATGCCAATGACCTTTGTTGGGACAAAGGGTTGCGAGTTTTCAGTGGACGAAACATACAGCGAAGGTTGAAAACAGTTGGGGCTGTTTTGCGTCAGCGAAATCTTGTGTGCATGACGAAGTTTCTGGGGCATGACAGTAGCGCATGGGGGAACCAGGTCAGACGAAACTTGATGCTGGGATGCTATGTGTTTGTGCTATGGCAGGTTACAAATGGACTTGGAGGGACTTGCCGAAAGACTTCGACATGAGATGGAGTTGATCATCGAAACTGAGTTGGTGCTGGGCGTAACAGCACTGTCTCATTCTTATTTCTTGCAGGTGGAGAACCTAAGAGGGCTGATGACAAAGGGGAGTCAGAAGCCAAGGGCAAGAAAATGTTTCGGAATCATGTTTGGGCTGTTTTATTTGCGAGGGGAAGCACTTCGCAAGGGACTGCCTGTTGAGAGCACAGCCTAGTGCTACTTCCGTGGGGAAGGATGGAGAAGAAACGGCATACGTAAATCCTATACGTGTGCTCAACACTAAGGAAAGAGTTAGTGTGAAGGGGGCCAGCTGAGTTGATGAAGACTTAGGAGCGGCCAAACTGCCTTGTGCGAGGCAGACTTGGGGGAGTTTCAAAACTTTGACGATGGACAGATCATGGTTTAACTCCAGGCGTGAGGATGCGCCAACGAAAAACACACTGCATTGAGTTCAGCAGCGATGAACAAGCAGCAGCCTTGCAGGGGCAGAGGCGAATTCGGCAGGATGTGTTGATTGCTGAAGAGCAGACAAGTAAGCAATATTGGTATACTTGCAGTTTTGGGGCACGCAGAATGGTTGAAGAACTAGATGTTCGTATGGGAGCTCATATGGGTTCTTCAAAGTGATTTTGTGTGGATGTATTTTGTGAAGGAAGGGACGGATTCCTTGGGTGCTAGGCGGCATGGCATCTAAACTTTGCGAAAACATACTTGCGAGTATGATGTGTTTGACATTTGTGGAAAACTAACGAGCCAAAACAGAATGTGTCACAGCTTGGTTTTGAAACAGGTTGACAAAGATTCGGTGGACTGAATTTGTTGTTGAATGTGGGAAAACCGAAGAGGTTTCATGCGGAGAAACATGAAGTGTGACGAGGAACAGATGCGGTGCAAAGGGTACTTCAAATCTGTCCGACGAGGGCGTCGGGTTCTTTTGGTAGGGGTGGTTTGTCACAGTGTCAAATGTGCACGAGGTGCACGCTTTGGCTGGCTGGCCAAAACAAGGCCTGAGGGTGCTGGCAGCCATGCCATCAGTGCGAGAAATCGGCAGCGCAGATTTATGCGGCTGTAGGTTCGTCAAGGGAAAATCGGCAGCGAAGATTGTTGACGAACATGGGCTGGACGAGGGACTGTCCAAGCCTCGTCAGGAGGTAGGCTGACGAGAATTGGGGCTATCGCAGAATTCGGCAGCGTAGGCAGGAACAGCCTGCACGCATATGCGAATTCGGCAGCGCAGGAATGGGCAGCCTGCACGCAGATGCGGATTCGGCAGCGCGCAGCAACTTGTGCAAGTCAGGGGCTCGACTTGGCACGATTGGAAACTTAGGCGAGGGACTGTCCAAGGCATGGGAAAAGAGCTCTAGGCGCTGGGACGCGCCAACGAAGGCACACTGCCTAGAATTCGGCAGCGATGGATTGCGGCAGCCTTGCATAGGCAGAAATGAATTCGGCAGGCAGCATGCAATGGTCCATGCGAGTCTTTGAGCTTGTGACTTGGCATGGACGTGGGACTTAGGTGATGGACCTTCTAAGTCAGCAGCTGACGCAGCAGAAACTGGCAGCTGGGGCTGGCAAGCAGACAGCCCGAAAATGGGGGAAGTGGCAGCTTCATGGGAGGCAGAACATGGGAGCATAACTTGGGTGCTGGCCGGGCCACTATGTCCTGAAAACATGGGATAATGGGTGTGAGGTAGTGCTCCACCATGTCCTGAAAACATGGGAGCGTGGGGGAGAGGTAGTGCTCCACTAGTTCCCGAAAATGGGGGATAATGGGGAGGAGCCTTTGCAGCTCCTTTGCTTGTCTATAAATACAAGATGCAGCTCTTGTGTGTGAGGGAGCATTCGGGTGAGGGTGTTCCCAAATGTAGAGAGCATTCGGGGGAGAGTGTTCCAAATGTAAAGAGCGTTCGGGTGGGAATGTTCACAATGTAAGGGCATTCGGGTGGGGATGTCCAGCATGTAGGGGCATGCAAGAACACTAGTTAGAGTTAGCTTGTGTAGCATGTAAACTTTGTGCATAGCACACATACGGATTTGTGTATAGTTTCCTTTGTGTATGAGATTAATAAAGGTTGGGAAAGAGTTCCTGTAAAGCTTGTTGTGCACTATGATTGTTATTCTTGCTTGTGTATTCCGCTTGCTTAGTTACTAGGCAAACACGAGTGGGAGTGGCGAGAGAAGGCTGAGTCTAGTGAGGGACTAGGCTGCCGCACGGGTTGGATTCCGTTGCGAAAAATCAACCCCGTGACACCATACTTTTAAATATTGTGAGGAATTCATGATGTTATCTTATATTAACAACAAATCAAGTTCCTTTCATAGCACAGGTGTTGGTTATACTATACAGTAGGCTATGAAAGTGCCAAGTATTTGTTGTATCAAGGGTTGTACAACAAAATCTAGATTAATCATTTAACAAGAAATGTATTAAGAATTAGTAAGATAAAAAGATAAGACATGTTAATAACAAACTTTCTTGGATATAAATATTGAAGTCCATGTTGAGTTTATATTATACCTATTCTAACACTATTAGTGAAACCTTTTCACCTTTCTTAGCCCTCTCTTTGTCTTCTCAATTTCAATAATTAAACACATCAATCAATCCTTTAAATTGTGAGATATCCCTGCATTTAAAATGAACATTTATCATATATTAAAGATATCTTTGATATATTTGATTAGGACAATATTTGAATAAATAAGGGTCATCCCAATAAAAGTTCTGCATGTCACTCAAAAACTATCTTGTCTTGGGTATCCAAATGAGCTGGCAAAAATATTGAAGCAAGAAAATTATCAATATTAGCATACCAAGGTATTGAAGCAATAGAAAGTGAAGATTCATCAGGAAGTAATCATCAATTGGTGTGATATCAGATGTCGAATCTATTATCAATTTTGATAAATGATTCGCGACAACATTTTCGGTGCTTTTTTTCGTCCTCGATTTCTTCCTGTTTGAAAGTTTCAAAGATTTCAAAATCGTGATTGACTTCCCTTTGTTTGGTCATGGCATGAGAAAATGAAAGTAGTGGTGGGGAATCAATCTTTTCTTTGCAGTGCTCAAGTTTAACCCCTTCCTTACCCTCAGAGATTGACTCATCATCTTTCTCACAAGGTTCAAGAATGGATTTTTGAATAACTTTACCACTGTGGAGAGTAATGACTGATTGGACTTGATCTATGTGTTGGCTTCCAGAGCTGCTTGCACTTGAATTGTATTGCCCTTTGGGATTTTGCTGTGGTTGAGATGAGAACTTACCTTTCTCCTGAAAACTGAGAGCTGATGTGAATTTTGCAAGAGTATCTTTAAAATCTGTCATGGTTTGAGCAAGTTGAGTGTTAATTGTCTCTTGGTTTTCAATGAATGCATGCAATGTTTCCTCAAGATTTTTTGAAAATTTTGAAAATTATGAGAATTATGAGAATTTTGAAAATTAGGAGGGGGAACATAAAGAGGTGCATATCTATGAGAATTTTGAAAATTATGGTGTGCTTGAAATGGTGGTTATAAAGTTTGTGCATTATTGTTACTACTCTTCTAACTGAAATTTGGATGATTTCTTCAACCAGAGTTATACGTTTGTGAGTATAGATTCTGATTTGGCCTTTGGAAATTGTTTAAAACATTAGCTTGTTCATGGAGACATGAAAGAAGGCAAAGTTGGACAATCATTGGTTTAGTGTTCATTAGTTTTATAGATTTGACATACAATTTATTGAACAGATTTCAAATGACCACTACTTTTCAATTCTAATGCCTCGACTTTTCTAGCTAAAGATGCAAATTTGGCTTGGAGGTCATGATCTTCCCTAAGGTTGTACATCCCTCCACTAGATGTATGAGGTTGTGTTTTACCTGATACCTTATAAGTACCTGTAGTGTCCTAATTCTGAGCATTTTCAACTAACAAGTCCATGTATTCCATTGCTTCATCATGGTCTTTATTTTCAAAAGTTCCATTGCATATCAATTCTACCATTTGCCTATCTTTAGGTGTTAATCCTTCATAGAAATGTGAAACCAATCTCCATGTTTCAAAACCATGATGAGGACATGTATTAAGCAAATCTTTATACCTATCCTAAAATTGGTAAAATGTTTCTCCTGGCTTTTGAGTGAATGTAGTGATTTATCTTTTAAAAGAGTTTGTTCTATGAGATGGAAAAAACTTCTTTAAAAATTGTTGTTGCATTTCATTCCAAATACGAATGGATCTTGATCTAAGATTTTGTAGCCATGTTTTAGCTTTATCTTTCAAAGAAAAAGAAAAAAGTTTTAATCCGATGGTGTTCATGCTACAATTTAAGTCATTATAAGTGTTACAAACTTCTTCAAATTCTCTCAAATGCAAGTATGAATTTTCTAGATCTAAGCCATGAAAAATATGTAAAAGTTGAATAATACCTGACTTAAAATTAAAGTGAGATGCATAAGGAGGGAAAATTATACATGAGGGTGCACTTGTTCTTGTTGGATTCATATGATCTCTAAGTGTTCTAACACGATTATTCTCATTATGAAGCGACTGATTATCCTCTTTTGCCATGTTTTCGGAAAATGATGAGGATTTCCTAGAAAGTCTACCACTTAATGTGCGTGACCAAACTCTCATACAAGTGCAAAAAGAAAGAAAGAGAAAAGGAAGAAACAAAGAAAAAAAAATTATTGACCAATGAATACCTAATAAACAGAAACTAGAGAGAGAGAGAGAAAAGAGAGAAAGAGAGAGTGTGTGGTGTTGTCGGAGCTACATCTACTCCGTCCACCGTTGGATTGTTCTCATTTCTGACTATGTTGTTCCTTCCAACCTTCTCTCAACATTGACCGAACGGATTTGTTATCTAATCAACGAGGTAAGAGATATTGATCTCGCAATATTTCTACTATTCTGCATTTTCAATTCTGGAACTATGGAGAAGTGGTGAAGTTGCAGCATAGTGAATGGATTTTCTTCATGATTTCTCTTATGGGTGTCATAGACATGAAGGCCTTTACCATATGTGAAGATTAACTCACAGTTCTTTGGAAAAGTTTCATTTTTCTTGATAGTTTCAGAGTGGTTTGTCGTAGCTTGATCTCCTTTGTTCACCGTTGGATCGTTGCCATTTTTTAGTATGTTGTTCTTCAAAACCTACTCTACATCTTGACCGAATGGATTATTGTTACAATTAGTGTGCTGGGAGATATTGGCCTCGTAATTCTGTAATTCTCTTCTTCCTTCATGAACTAATCTGCATTTTGTTGTTTATGAGTTAGGTTGTTGTTATTTCTGAGCTTAGGTTGCTTCTTGGACTCACTTTATCTTCTTAGAATTTTGTTCTCTCTAGTATTTGTATGCTACCATAATGTCTCTATGTTCTTCTATGGAAAATGTTTCAATGGTTAGCTCTAACATTGAACAACACAATCAAGTTAAGTCTGGACATACATTAAGATTAGAACTGCAAGATATGTTGAATAGCCATGGGATGAGGATTTCTCAGTTTCAAGCTGATTCTGATGTTAGTAGAGAGAAACACTCTACTGTCCAAGCTTCTAATGTTGTTCCAGAAATGAACCATGTGTTGGGTTCTAAAGTTGATGAGGTGAAGCTAGGGTCTCATCAACAAGAACAACTAAAACTTAGACCCAAATTGAATTTTTTAAATGCTTTGAAGGGTTCTGATGTTGATGACAATGAGGGTAGCAAGACCCTTGGCATTAGTTCAGTCCGTAATCTACACTTTGCTCCCCCTACTATGAGTGATGGTCGTGTGACAGTAGCTCCTCCACTTGATGTGTTTGAAGATGGCTGTGAATTTTGGAAATCCACCCTAGTTGTTCATTTTGTGGGGCAGAAATTACCGTATCCCGTGGTTAATTCTATTGCCAAAAGAATATGGAGCTCCTACGGTCTATCAGAAGTTTTGTCTTCGGATAATGGTTTCTTCATCTTCACCTTTGATTATGTCGATCATGCCACTAATGTGTTGGAAAGAGCCCCATGGCACATGGCAAACAGGCCTTTAGTGCTTAAACGTTGGCAACCGAACATGCAATTTTTGAAAGATGATTTGGCCAGAGTTCCGGTATGGGTTAGGCTGTATAATGTCCCTCTCGAGTATTGGACTATTAAGGGGCTGAGCTGTGTAGCGAGTGCTATTGGAGTCCCCCTTCATGCGGATCATACGACATTGTTGCGTAAAAGGCTTAGTTACGCAAGAGTTTGCGTTGAGATAGATGCTTCGAAGACGTTGGTTAAGGAATATGATCTTCGCTGTCCAAATGGGTTATTCATAACAATTTCAGCTGAATACGAATGGATACCGTCGAAGTGCAGTAATTGCAATGTCTTTGGACACACCACAGCGCTATTGTGCTACTAATAACATTGATAATCTTAAAATGGTGGCAGAGGGTAAGAGGAATCTAGGAGCTATGAACTCTAAATCTGCGGATAACAAGCATAATCAGTTTCAGTGGCAGGTAGTTGGTAAACGAAACAAGGGTTCTGTGAGTGGGGAGAATGCTCCCTTGGCATCTAAAGTGGGTGATTGTAATGAGAATGGTTGTTCAACATCTGGTATACATATGTCTGATTGTAATATGAATGATCATGCGACATCAAATGTGCGCAATGCTGCTTGTCATGAAAATGAAAATCCTTCCTCTCCTCTTGTCTTGAAGAGTTTACGAGAAGACATGAAACAGGAGCAAGGGGCTGCAAGTACTGCTTTAGATCAAGATATGGACGCAATGGGAGGTGATACAGATGGGGAACAAACCGATAAGGAGTTAACGTCAACGATCCTGACAACCCCTCAAACCCTGAATTCCACCGAAAGGGAAACTGTTAATCAGTTAGCTATTAAGGCTAGAGACTCTCTAGAGAAAAAGAAAAAGGGTTCAAAAGCCTCTTCAAAGAAGAATCAGAAATCTGGCTCCTCTCTAGGAGGCACGTCAAGGTAATCTTCAGCCTCTACCGTCAGGGCTGAAGAGAGTTTTTTCAAACAGAAGGCAAGGATACAATGGCTTAGCTTGGGGGATCAGAATACTAGCTACTTTCACAAATCAGTAAATGGAAGACATAATAGAAAGAAGCTTCTATCACTTACAAGGGAGGATGGAGAGGTTGTCGAAGGACACGAGGCAGTCAAATCAGAAGTAATTGCATACTTCCATCGTGTGTTAGGAGTGGATCAGATGCCTAGGGTTTTGAACGAGGAAGTAATGGAATCGGCAATTAACTTGAAACTGTCTTCAACGCAACAACATCTACTCGCACAAGATGTAACAATGGAGGAGATTTAGCATGCTATGTTTAGTTTGAAGAACAACAAAGCCCCTGGTCTGGATGGCTTTAACGCAGGTTTCTTCAAAAGAATGTGGCACATAGTTAGGGAAGATGTAATCAACGCTGTTAGATCCTTCTTTCAGACTCGTAGAATGCTTAAAGAAATGAATGCTACATCCATTTCCCTTATTCCTAAAGTTGCTAATCCTACAAGGTTGACAGATTTTCATCCTATATCTTGCTGCAATACAGTGTACAAATGCATCGCTAAGATTCTAGCTGGGAGAATCAAAGTTGTTCTGCCATCCTTAGTTGGTCCATATCAGACTGCTTTTATCTCAGGACGGAGAATCAGTGATAACATTCTTTTGTCTCAGGAACTAATGAAAGGCTATCATAAATCTACGGGACCTGCTCGTTGTGCTATGAAAGTTGATCTGATGAAGGCTTATGACTCAGTGCGGTGGGATTTCGTTGACGCCATGTTAATAAAAATGGGATTCCGTAGAATAGTAATTGATTGGATCATGGTTTGTGTTACATCATGTCAATTCTCTATCAACGTCAATGGTGAGCTTGCAGGTTACTTTCAAGGGGGAAGAGGGCTGAGACAAGGGGATCCATTGTCCCCATATTTGTTTGTCCTATGTATGGAAATCCTTTCGGGGCTATTCTGCAAGATGAGTGCCAACCAAGAATTCAAGTTCCACTGGAGATGCAAGAAGGACAAAATTTCTCATCTTTGTTTTGCTGATGACTTGATGATTTTTAGCAACGGGGATGTAAACTCAATTCGTATGATCAGAACTGTTCTCACAAAGTTTCAAGATCTATCAGGTCTGTATCCAAATCCAAACAAAAGTGACATCTTCTTGAGCGGTGTGTTAAATGCTGAGAGGGAACAAATTTTTAATATTCTTGGGTTTAGAGTGGGGGAGCTCCCTATGAAATATTTGGGAGTACCTCTTCTCTCGTCCAGACTAAAGGCTGTTTATTGTAAGGGCCTCGTGGATCGAATCACCTCTAAAGTTCGACATTGGACTTGTAGGACACTCTCGTATGCCGGACGGGTACAACTGATTAATTCAGTCTTATTTTCCATACAGGTCTATTGGGCATCTCTCTTTCTCTTACCTGGGCAAGTAATTAAAAATGTGGAGCAAATTATGAAATCCTTTCTTTGGTCAGGTTCAGATATGAGAACTACTGGGGCTAAAGTGGCTTGGGATCTGGTATGTCTTCCAAAAAAGGAGGGGGGGCTAGGTATAAAAAGGATAACAGAATGGAACAAGATTGCATTGTTGAAACACATTTGGAATCTGTGCAATGACTCAGATGGCTCAATATGGTCTACTTGGATCAGATCCAATCTATTGCGAGGTAGGAATTTCTGGACAATCAAGACGCCTCAGAATTGTTCTTGGGCTTGGGGAAAGATTCTAAAGCTCAGATCCTTAGCATGGCCGAAGATGAAGTACATCATAGGAGATGGAATGACAACCTCTCTATGGTTTGACAACTGGCATCCTCACAGCCCACTCGCGGATTCTTACGGGGAAAGATTCATCTATGATTCACGTATGGCCAAGAACGCGAAGGTGAATGTGCTAATTCATAACTCAGAATGGAAAACTCCTACCACTCAAGCTATTGACTGGCACCCCATTATAGAAGCTATTCTTTCCAATTCTAATCCTAAGATGGGGCAAAAGGATGAGATAGTTTGGTTGGATTCGCCAAATCACAGATTCTCGATCAAAGTAGCTTGGGAACAACTAAGACGTCATCGTCAAGTGATTGAATGGCATGACATTGTGTGGTTCAAGAATGTTGTTCCAAGACATTCATTTCTTCTATGGATGGCTGTCCAACAGAAACTCACAACTCAAGATAAACTTCATCGGTTTGGTATACATGGTCCCAATAGATGCTCCCTCTGTCTCTGCAACAATGAGGATCACAACCACTTGTTCTTTGAATGCTCCTATACTAAAGCGATCTGGTGGGATGTTTGTGACAGATACGAGATTCCAAGAATGACAAAAGGGTGGGATGAATGGATTCGATGGGCCACTGTTTCTTGGCATGGCAAGAGTTTCGTCAATTTTTCTCGTAAACTGAGTTTGACAGCTACAGTGTATCATGTATGGCAAGAACGGAATGCAAGGATCTTTGCTGGAATGTCTAGAACTTCGAATTTGGTCTTTAATCAAATCGAATGTATCATTCGTTATAAAGTAACTTATCCCAAGTGCAGGAGTGTCGGAGTAATAAATAACCTGTCAAGATCGGGTATGAACCACAAGGAGGTGAACTATATAAAATTATAAACAACAAATGAAAAGGAGTTGAAGAGAACTTTTGAGAAGTGATATTAATGTGAGTATTAATCAAAGATAAAAGCAATTGTCAAGGTTAGAGGATTCATTAATAGCATTAGAAATAAGTATAGTATAAACTCTTTTTTTATCAACTAAAAACCATACACAAAGGAGGTTCCAATCGGATGATTTATCCTTAATAGTTCATTATAAATTTTTAACATGATCATATTAATTATCTTATTTTAGTAATACCATACTTTTAAATATTGTCAGGAATTCATGATGTTAACTTATGTTAACAATAAATCAAGTTCCTTTCATAACATAGGTGTCGGTTATACCATATAGCAGGCTATAAAAGTGCCAAATATTTGTTGTATCATCCAAACACAAACAAATATTCAGCAACATTCCAAACAAATCAGACCATTCAAGCACTATTCAAAAACACCCAAACCTTGTTGAGAATGGAGGTAAGACAAGAGTGAAGAAAGTCAGGAAGCCTAATGCTGTGAGAAAAATAAGAGAGAGGAGAGAGAGAGAGAGAAAACAGAGAAAGAGAGAGAGAGTGGTGCTGTCGGAGCTACATCTACTCCGTCCACCGTTGGATCATTCTCATTTTTTACTATGTTGTTCCTTCCAACCTTCTCTCAACATTGACCGAACGGATTTGTTATCCAATCAACGAGGTATGAGATATTGATCTCGCAATATTTCTACTATTCTGCATTTTCAGTTCTGGAACTATAGAGAAGTGGTGAAATTGCAGCATATTGCATGGATTTTTTTCATGATTTCTGTTATGGCTGTCATAGACATGAAGGCCTTTGCCATATGTGAAGATTAAATCACAGTTCTTTGGAAAAGTTTCAATTTTCTTGCTAGTTCCAGAGTGGTTTGTCGTAGCTTGATCTCCTTTGTTCACCGTTGGATCGTTACCATATTTGAGTATGTTGTTCTTCGGAACCTACTCTACGTCTTGACCGAACGGATTTTTGTTACAATCAGTGTGCTGGGAGATATTGGCCTCGTAATTCTGTTATTTCTGAGCTTAGGTTGCTTCTTGGACTCAGTTTATCTTATTAGAATTTTGCTCTCTCTAATATTTGTATGCTACCATAATGTCTCTATGTTCTTCTGTGGAAAATGTTCCAATGGTTAGCTCTCACATTGAACAACATAATCAAGTTAAGTCTGGACATACATTAAGATTAGAACTGCAAGATATGTTGAATAGCCATGGGATGAGGATTTCTCAGTTTCAAGCTGATTCTGATGCTAGTATAGAGAAACACTCTACTGCCCAAGCTTCTAATGTTGTTCCAGAAATGAACCATGTGTTGGGTTCTAAAGTTGATGAGGTGAAGGTAGGGTCTCATCAACAAGAACAACTAAAACCTAGACCCAAATTGAATTTTTTAAATGCTTTGAAGGGTTCTGGTGTTGATGACAATGAGGGTAGCAAGACCCTTGGCATTAGTTCAGTCCGTAATCTGCACTTTGCTCCCCCTACTATGACTGATGGTCGTGTGACAGTAGCTCCTCCTCTTGATGTGTTTGAAGATGGCTGTGAATTTTGGAAATCCACCCTAGTTGGTCATTTTGTGGGGCAGAAATTACCGTATCCCGTGGTTAATTCTATTGCCAAAAGAATATGGAGCTCCTACGGTCTATCAGAAGTTTTGTCTTCGGATAATGGCTTCTTCATCTTCACCTTTGATTCGGTTGATCATGCCATTAATGTGCTGGAAAGAGCCCCATGGCACATGGCATACAGGCCTTTGGTGCTTAAACGTTGGCAACCGAACATGCAATTTTTGAAAGATGATTTGGCAAGAGTTCCGGTATGGGTTAGGCTGTATAATGTCCCTCTCGAGTATTGGACTATTAAGGGGCTGAGCTGTGTAGCGAGTGCTATTGGAGTCCCCCTTCATGCGGATCATACGACATTGTTGCGTAAAAGGCTTAGTTACGCAAGAGTTTGCGTTGAGATAGATGCTTCGAAGACGTTGGTTAAGGAATATGATCTTCGCTGTCCAAATGGGTTATTCATAACAATTTCAGCTGAGTACGAATGGATACCGTCGAAGTGCAGTAATTGCAATGTCTTTGGACACACCACAGCGCTATGTGCTACTAATAACATTGATAATCTTAAAGTGGTGGCAGAGGGTAAGAGGAATCTAGGAGCTATGAACTCTAAATCTGCGGATAACAAGCCGATTCAGTTTCAGTGGCAGGTAGTTGGTAAACGAAACAAGGGTTCTGTGAGTGGGGAGAATGCTCCCTTGGCATCTAAAGTGGGTAATTGTGATGAGAATGGTTATTCAACATCTGGTATACATATGCCTGATTGTAATATGAATGATCATGCGACATCAGATGTGTGCAATGCTGGTTGTCATGAAGATGAAAATCCTTCCTCTCCTCTTGTCTTGAAGAGTTTACGAGAAGACATGAAACAGGAGCAAGGGGCTGCAAGTACTGCTTTAGATCAAGATATGGACGCAATGGGAGGTGATAAAGATGGGGAACCAACCGATATCATGACAACCCCTCAAACCCTGAATTCCACCGAAAGGGACACTGTTAATCAGTTAGCTATTAAGGCTAGAGACTCTCTAGAGAAAAAGCAAAGGGGTTCAAAAGCCTCTTCAAAGAAGAATCAGAAATCTGGCTCCTATCCAGGAGGCACGTCAAGGTAATCTTTGTGTTGTTGTTTGTACTCCTCTCTATTTTCCTATGATTATTGGATGTTGGAATATTAGAGGTTTGAATGATCCTATAAAGCATTCAGAATTGCGTAGACTCATCCATCAAGAGAGGATAGCTTTTTTTGGTTTGGTTGAAACTCGAGTTAAAGACAAGAATAAAGATAATGTTTCTAAACTTCTTCTGCGTTCTTGGTCCTTCTTGTATAATTATGATTTCTCTTGTCGTGGTCGTATTTGGGTTTGTTGGAATGCTGATACGGTGAAGGTGGATGTTGTTGGAATGTCAGACCAGGCTATTCATGTTTCTGTCACTATATTAGCTACCAAAATCAGTTTGAATACTTCAATTATTTATGGAGACAACAATGCTTCCTTACGTGAGGCATTATGGGCTGATATAGTGAGTCGTAGTGATGGATGGGAGTCAACCCCGTGGATTCTTATGGGTGACTTTAATGCTATCCGCAACCAGTCGGACAGGTTAGGAGGGTCTACTACGTGGGCTGGTACCATGGACAGATTGGATACATGTATTCGAGAAGCGAAAGTAGATGATCTTCGGTATTCAGGAATGCATTATACTTGGTCGAACCAATGTCCTGAGAATCTGATCATGCGGAAACTAGATAGAGTACTTGTTAATGAGAAGTGGAATCTGAACTTTCCATTATCGGAAGCGAGATTTTTGCCTTCGGGTATGTCAGACCATTCTCCTATGGTGGTAAAGGTTATTGGCAATGATCAGAACATAAAGAAACCATTCAGATTCTTCGATATGTGGATGGATCATGACGAGTTCATGCCCTTGGTGAAGAAGGTATGGGATCAGAATTCGGGGGGTTGTCCAATGTATCAGCTGTGTTGCAAATTAAGAAAGCTAAAGCAGGAATTGAAACTTTTCAATATGGCTCACTTCTCTAACATTTCAGATAGAGTTAAAGATGCAAAAAACGAAATGGATAAGGCTCAACAGGCTCTGCATACAGCGCATGAGAATCCAATTTTGCGCATGCGAAAAAGGGATGCTGTTCGTCTATACGCTTCTACCGTCAGGGCTGAAGAGAGTTTTTTCAAACAGAAGGCAAGGATACAATGGCTTAGCTTGGGGGATCAGAATACTAGCTACTTTCACAAATCAGTAAATGGAAGACAGAATAGAAATAAGCTTCTATCACTTACAAGGGAGGATGGAGAGGTTGTCGAAGGACACGAGGCAGTCAAATCAGAAGTAATTGCATAACTCATAATGGAAAACTCCTACCACCCAAGCTATTGGCTGGCACCCCATTATAGAAGCTATTCCTTCCAATTCTAATCCTAAAATGGGGCAAAAGGATGAGATAGTTTGGTTGGATTCACCAAATCACAGATTCTCGATCAAAGTAGCTTGGGAACAACTAAGACGTCATCGTCAGATGGTTGAATGGCATGACATTGTGTGGTTCAAGAATGCTGTTCCAAGACATTCATTTCTTCTATGGATGGCTGTCCAACAGAAACTCACAACTCAAGATAAACTTCATCGGTTTGGTATACATGGTCCCAATAGATGCTCGCTTTGTCTCCGCAACAATGAGGATCACAACCACTTGTTCTTTGAATGCTCCTATACTAAAGCGATCTGGTGGGATGTTTGTGACAGATGCGACATTCCAAGAATGACAAAAGGCTGGGATGAATGGATTCGATGGGCCACTGTCTCTTGGCATGGCAAGAGTTTCGTCAATTTTTCTCGTAAACTGAGTTTTGCAGCTACAGTGTATCATGTATGGCAAGAACGGAATGCAAGGATCTTTGCTGGAATGTCTAGAACTTCGAATTTGGTCTTTAATCAAATCGAATGTATCATTTGTGATAAGCTTGATTTGATGAGGAATGTCGCACCAACAAATGAAAACAAAAGGATCCAACGAGCTTGGAGGGTGAATACCATAGATTCTTAATTTGTTAGTTAGCTGGTTGTATTGGTTTCCCTAACGAATCCAGTGAGGTTTCAGTGTTATGGTCGGTGGCTAGCTTGTCGCCATCTGTTGTTTAATGTTTCTGTTATCATTGTAAATCTGGGGTATGCCCCTTATAATGTTTGTATCTTCTTCTTTTAATACATACGTCAACTTACCAAAAAAAAAAAAAAAATATTTGTTGTATCAAGGGTTGTACAACATAAATCTAGATTAATTATTTAACAAGCAAGGTATTAAGGATTAGTAAGATAAAAAGATAAGACATGTTAATAACAAACTTTCTTGGATATAAACATTGAAATTCATGTTGAGTTTATATTATACATATTCTAACACCATTAGTGAAACCTTTTTCACCTTGACATAATAAACTTAGCTAAACATTGTGAATAAGAGAAACGTAAATAAACTACATAAGAACATAGTTATGATAAAAAGCAAAACTTAAACATTACAAAAATACAAAGAAAGAAAACAAGAATATGATCTTGATCTGAAAACAAGATGTCCAAATATATGGCAAATGTCTCCTTTTATAGGCTAAAATTCAGAATTATTGATTTGATGACTGATTATTAAGTGGGTGGCCATCTCTTGACTTGGTGGCAACCATTATCTTCTTGTCTGAACAAAACTTCATTGCTAACGTCAGAATTTGAAGAGATAGTCTTCATGAAAGTTCTGGCATTTGTCTCAGCTTTCCAACAAACACGAATGAGATCATTTGAACATCTAGAACTCGAGATATGGGCTGAACATTGAACAGTGTCTGGGTTGCAGGACAAATTCCAACTTCTCTTTTGTTGCTACAATTTGAACTTGAAAATGATCATTTTGAATCTTGGACTCTTCATGAAAGTTTTAGGTGTATGTCTTAGCTTTCCATCCATATAAACCAGACCTAAATCCATATTCTACAGTTCCAGTTATGATCAAATAACCGAATGATGTTCCAGTTTGAATTGAAACAGCATCTTTTCTTTAAACTTAGCCCTCTCTTTGTCTTCTCAATTTCAATAATTAAACACATAATCAATCCTTTAAATTGTGAGATATCCCTGCATTTGAAATGAACATTTACCTTAAATTAAAGATATCTTATATTATCAAATTTGTTATTATAAAACATGCTTAAGTTAGGGAATTTAATGATACTTTAAGTGCAATATGATGATATAAAACCTTGATAAAAATGCACTTTTAAGTACTAATCATCAGCTATTAATAACTTCCTACCGAGTCTATCTTTAATATTTTACTTCACATATATACAACTTTATGCCACATTATTTTATTTGAGCTATGCTCAACAAAAAACTGATGACATATATTATGATTTAGGAATCCTTGTATATAGAATTCTTCCAAACATAATTATTTGTTCTTAACTACGATCAATTTTGTATATGGTTCTTTAAATATTAATTCTGATTGTGAATAGCGTATTATACTTTGTATTTCATTGTATCACTAAATGTAAATGAGATGGTTCACAACACTCATTACTGATGATCCTAGTATGGACACCCTTAAGCTGAGTGATGTGAACTTCGTGATTACATGGTCACGCAACCTACAATCAAGATTGATATCTGCTCTCTGAAAGCCAAAAAAGGTTTGATAGGAGTGTGACATAATGGAAACTGCCACAAGGCACCAATACTATTGGAATGAAGTAAAATGATGTCACGAAGCCAATTAATCCTCGATAAGTCAAATTCAATTCATTCCAAAACTAAATAATGCAAGAATTACTCTCACACGTTAAAACTAAAAAATTCATAAATAATATTCATCAATAGCTACTGAAATTTAGGTTACATGTGTTTAAATAGTTCTTAAAAATTAACCCTAATAGATCTACCCTTATGGGTTGAACTGACCCAAAAACCTTAAACTGATCCAAACAAGTCTTGGATGAAAGAAAATAATAAAAATAACTAATATGTCACCAACCCTTCTTTCCTTGTGTAGCTAGGATGAATAATGAATCCTTATAAAAAAAGAGATTCTAAAACATTAATGAATCTTTGGCACACTTGGAGATTATGTTGCTGCTCATTAAAGATCTTTGTGGAACTAGAAAATTCACAAAACAAGCTCCCACATCCTTGTAGGAAAAGGATCCTTGCCAAATAAGAAGTCCACAAGTCCATCTCGAACTCTGATTCTCCTAAAACTTTACCCTAACATATAACAATACCCTCGGGTTGTTCAAGACAAGTTTCGGCTCGATTCAACAGTTGGATTTCTAGTTATTCTCAAAAGGGTAAAAGTGGACAATAAAGAAATTTTACGGCAAAATCCAAATCTGACCTTGCTTGGATTGTATCATTCCCTCTCTCTGCAAGATGATTCATCCTCAAATCACCAACAAGTTTAATGGACAATCCATTGGCCTCTTATTGAAGCCTTTGAAGTTCTTTTCTTCCACGCAATTGCCTACAAGTTTTGACCAAGTTAGATTTGAAGGGTTCATTGGAGTATCAAGAGAAGGTCCTAGTACATCTTATCCATGTGTATGAGGGGTCCAATCCAACATTATTTGGGCCTTAAGGAGAGGACAACAAAGGAAACAAAAGAATCCTATTATAACTTGGAAACAACATGAGTGACTATAGAAGCTATTCCTTCCAATTCTAATCCTAAGATGGGGCAAAAGGATGAGATAGTTTGGTTGGATTCGCCAAATCACAGATTCTCGATCAAAGTAGCTTGGGAACAACTTCTTGACGTCATCGTCAAATGGTTGAATGGCATGACATTGTGTGGTTCAAGAATGCTGTTCCAAGACATTCATTTCTTCTATGGATGGCTGTCCAACAGAAACTCACAACTCAAGATAAACTTCATCGGTTTGGTATACATGGTCCCAATAGATGCTCGCTCTGTCTCCACAACAATGAGGATCACAACCACTTGTTCTTTGAATGCTCCTATACTAAAGCGATCTGGTGGGATGTTTGTGACAGATGCGACATTCCAAGAATGACAAAAGGCTGGGATGAATGGATTCGATGGGCCACTGTCTCTTGGCATGGCAAGAGTTTCGTCAATTTTTCTCGTAAACTGAGTTTTGCAGCTACAGTGTATCATGTATGGAAAGAACGGAATGCAAGGATCTTTGCTGGAATGTCTAGAACTTCGAATTTGGTCTTTAATCAAATCGAATGTATCATTCGTGATAAGCTTGATTTGATGAGGAATGTCGCACCAACAAATGAAAACAAAAGGATCCAACGAGCTTGGAGGGTGAATACCATAGATTCTTAATTTGTTAGTTAGCTGGTTGTATTGGTTTCCCTAACGAATCTAGTGAGGTTTCAGTTTTATGGTCGGTGGCTAGCCTGTAGCCATATGTTGTTTTATGTTTCTGTTATCATTGTAAATCTGGGGTATGCCCCTTATAATGTTTGTATCTTCTTCTTTTAATACATACGTCAACTTACCAAAAAAAAAAGAATTATACAATTTATCATTCTTGATTGTATTCTTGTTGATAATGCATATATTCTTGGACATTGATGGGAGATTAAGAGATTGATCATAGTTATTTTCAATTTGATTTTATTTATCCTTTCTCGAGGACGAGCAAGAGCTAAGTGTGGGGTTATTTATTGTAGCCATATCATTCGATAGTTTCACCTACATCTACCTAATGTTTTGTCCATGTTTTATATATAAAATATCTTGATATTCTTTGTTTTATGTTTCGAAGGTACTTTTGGATGAAAGATGCAAAAAGGAGTAAATTGGAGGTAACTGGCAAGTTTGATGTTCAGTCGATGTTTTGTGCAGAGCGTGAGTTCTAGAGATCGAAATGAAGTGATTCCAGTGGCACTAAAAAGCTAACATCCATAACTTTCTGGAAATGCAATGCAAGAAAAATAGAAAGAGAAAGATCATGGAAATCACATCCTGCAAAGTCAAATCTCGCATTCTGCCAGTGTTGACCTTACCCCTCATGCATGAGGGAAGTTCGTTCTTTTCTAGGCCATGCAGGTTTCTATCGACGCTTTATCAAAGATTTCTCGAAGATTACAGCACCCTTGTGCAAACTATTAGCCAAAGAAGTGGATTTTGTGTTTGATCAAGCATGTAAAGGTGCCTATGAAGAGACGTGTCACATCTGCCCCTATCATCCAACCACCAAATTGGGATGGACCTTTTGAGATAATGTGTGATGCGAGTGACTATGCGGTGGGAGCTGTGCTTAGGCAAAGAATTGGGAAGAATTTGCATGTTATCGCCTATGCTTCTCGCATGTGATCTTTTGAACTCCCATTGGTTTTTGAGAATATGAGTATTATGTATGAGAATTAGTTGAGATAGATGAAGATATAAATCAAATGATCCGTATGCATGTAAATTTTAAGGTTTAATTGGTTTAGGGATAGACTTTGAGAATATGCCATGTTGACTTTATAGTGTTATACCAATGCAAGTTTTTGAGCCTTCAACATTATATTCTTTGATTGTGCATTCTTTCAATGATATGTATCTCTAGAACTTGCTTCATATCTTGTTGAGATTACATTCGCATTACATATATACATGAAGATGATAAAGGCATTAGAAATTTTAACCACTTGAGCCAAAAAGCCAACCTAAAGCATACTATCCTTAGTGAGCCCCTTTTGAGCTTGTTTATCTTTTCTTTGCTTTATCCCTGTATAAGCCTTAACTTTTTATATGTTTTCCTTTTCCCTTGGCCAAGGATTAGTAGAGCATATACTTATAATATCTCATGGAATTATGGTTGGAAATTATGTGAAAAGAAAGAAGAAGTGATGCTTGATGAAAAGATGGGCATAGTTGCCAAAGGTAAAAAAAAAAAAAAGAAAAAAAAGAGAAAAAAAGAACAAAAAAGAAGAAAAAGAAAAACGTGTTCCTTTATGTTCTTAAGATTTTATGTTGAAAAAGCTTGAAATCAAAAGAAGCTAAGCGTTGGTGATTAAAGATGGAAAATTTATCTTGTTTGAAATATCATTTTTTAGAATGCTCTACTTTCTTTGGTTTGAACCTTTTCTTTTACTCTCTTTTACCTCACTTTAACCTTAGCCCCATTACAACCAGAAAATAAGACCTTTTGATTCATGCATTGTTTGTAATATGATAGTAAGGGAGATGAGATTGAAGAGTAAGCTTATGGTAGAACATATTCATTGATTGAATTTGAGAGATTTAAACATATAAGCCTTAAACACGTGAGTGTTGGAGCGTATATCAATGAGAGGACCTATCACTTTGGCATGGCATAGATTTCATTTAAATCCCGACGATTAATTGAGTTTTGAAGTTTGCATGTAAATGAATTCATGAGAATTATACAATTTATCATTCTTGATTGTATTCTTGTTTATAATGCATATATTCTTGGACATTGATGGGAGATTAAGAGATTGATCATAGTTATTTTCAATTTGATTTTATTTATCCTTTCTCGAGGACGAGCAAGAGCTAAGTGTGGGGGTATTTATTGTAGCCATATCATTCGATAGTTTCACCTACATCTACCTAATATTTTGTCCATGTTTTATATATAAAATGTCTTGATATTCTTTGTTTTATGTTTCGAAGGTACTTTTGGATGAAAGATGCAAAAAGGAGTAAATTGGAGGTAACTGGCAAGTTTGATGTTCAGTCGATGTTTTGTGCAGAGCGTGAGTTCTACAGATCGAAATGAAGTGATTCCAGTGGCACTAAAAAGCTAACATCCATAACTTTCTGGAAATGCAATGCAAGAAAAATAGAAAGAGAAAGATCATGGAAATCACATCCTGCAAAGTCAATTGAATTCTTTTAATAATTACGTCAACTTACCAAAAAAAAAAGTGATGAAGAGAAGAAGTGGGAACTAATGGACAAACAAGGATTGAATGCGCCCCTCTACCATATCTGTACAAATAGAATAACACTTTTATACAGAATGGTAAAGAGGCTCCTCTATGATCAATGATCGTGGAAATGACTAGAAAAATGAAGGAAAAATTGGAATCTTTACCAACTTGATCTTGTTGCCCCCGGCAACAAACATTTATGTACCTTTGCACGAAGTATGTGTCCGGATAGCCCAAAGTCTCTATAATTAGCTCTTGGTCTTCCAGTAGAAAAACAACGTCAATGAAGACGTGTTGGTGCACTATTTCGCGGTGGGGATTGTAACTTTCCATGAATTTCCCATTTATCACTCAATGACGGAACTTTGCTTATTTCTTTTTTTGAGGATTGACGAATCAAATGATATTTTTGTTTCAATTTTTGCCTCTTCTCTCGCTGAATCAAACTTTTCCTTGCCATAATGTTTCACTTCCTATTAGTATCGCTGATACAAGTCGGATACTAGATGTAGAAATATATAAAATAACCTTTTCCATCGAAAGAAATGATATTCTCGCGGATACAGCACATAAAAGAATTAACCAAATTTGCCCGATGTAGAGGCAATCAAGAAAGCCGCATAAGTGAAGATATAACCTACAGAAAAGTGGGTTAATCCAACCAATCTTGCTCGCACAATGGAAAGAGCTATTGGTTTGTCACTCCATCGAATCAAATTAGCCAAAGGTGTATGTTCATGAGCCATTTCAATCAATTCCTGCCAATATCTACGCCAGGAAATTAAGAAAATAAATCCAGTATCCTAAACAAGATGTCCAAATAAGAATATCCATGCCCAAACCGATAAACTATTCATCCCAAAGGGGTTATACCCATTGATAAGTTGTGAAGAGTTTACCCATAAATAATCTCTTAACCATCCCATCAAATAAGTAGAAGATTTGTATCTTCTTCTTTTAATACATACGTCAACTTACCAAAAAAAAAATAAGTAGAAGATTCATTAAACTGTGAAACGTTACCCTGCCATAATGTTATGTGTTTCCAATGCCATTAAACAGTAACCCATCCAATGGTATTTAACATCCATAAAACCGCCAAATAAAATGCGTCCCAAGCCGAAATATCACAAGTACCGCCTCGTCCCGGACCATCGCAAGGAAAACTATAACCAAAATCCTTTTTATCTGGCATTAACTTAGAACCACACGCATCTAAAGCACCTTTTACTAAGATCAATGTAGTTGTATGTAAACCTAGAGCAATAGCATGATGAACCAAGAAGTCTCCAGGCCCTATTATTAAGAATAACAAATTACGATTTTCACTAATAGCATTTAACCAGTCGGACAACCATATGCTTCGACCTGCATTGAAGGCTGGACTATTCGTTGAAGATAAAAGTACATCAAACCTATATGAAGTTTTACCATAAGCGGATTGTATCCATTGGGCAAATATGGGTTCGATCAAGATCTGTTTCTCCAGAGTACCAAAAGCAAGCATGACATCATTATGAACATAAAGTCCCAAAGTATGGAATCCCAGAAAGAGGCTGGCCCAACTTAAATGGGATATGATAGCTTCTTTATGATCTAGCATTCTTGCCAATACATTATCCTCATTTTGTTCCGAATTGTAATCTCTAATAAAAAATATAGCTCCATGAGCAAAAGCTCCTGTCATAATGAATCCTGCGATATATTAGTGATGAGTATATAATGCAGCTTAAGTAGTAAAGTCTTGTGCTATAAACGCATAAGCAGGTAACGAGTACATGTGTTGAGCTACTAAAGAAGTAATAACCCCTAAAGAAGCTAGAGCAGGGCCTAATTGAAAATGAAGTGAATTATTGATTGTGTCATAAAGACCCTTATATCCATGCCCCAATCGCCCCCTGGAGGAATATGTGCTTCTAAAAGATCTTTTATACTGTGCCCAATCCCGAAGTTAGTCCTATACATGTGACCCGCTATCAGGAAAAGAAATGCAATAGCTAAATGATGATGTGCCATATCGGTCAGCCATAAACTTTGTGTTTATGGGTGGAACCCCCCGAGAAGGGTTAGAATGGCAGTTCCTACTCCTTGGGAGGTACCAAATAAATGACTACTTGAATCGGGATTTTGAGCATAAAGATTCCACTTACCTGTAAAAAGCGGGTCTAACCCTTGGGGATGCGGTAATACATCTAAGAAATTATTCCATCGAACAGATTCCCCTCTGGAGCCAGGAATAGCGACATGGACTAAATGTCCTGTCCAAGCAAAGGAATTTACTCCAAATAGTCCTGACAAATGGTGGTGGAGACGAGATTCGGCATTTTTAAACCACGAAACGCTAGGTTTCCATTTCGGTTGTAGGTGTAACCAACCCCCTAGTAGGGATACGGCGGAAAGAAATAATAGAAAAGGAGCTCCAATATAGAGATCTTCATTAATACGTAAACCTATAGTATGCCACCACTGATAAACACCAGAATAAGCAATATTCACTGGCCAAGAGCACCCCCTCGAGCAAAAGCTTCCACAGCCGGTTGACCAAAATGAAGATCCAAAATTGCATAAGCAATAGGTCTTACATGTAAAGGGTCTTGTACCCATGTTTCAAAATTTCCTTGCCAAGCTACATGAAACAGATTTCCGGAAGTCCATAGAAAAATTATTGCTAATTGCCCAAAGTGAGAAGCAAAAATATTTTGATAAAGACGTTCCTCCGTAATATCATCATGACTCTCGAAGTCATGCGCGGTAGCAATACCAAACCAAATACGACGAGTAGTGGGGTCCTGAGCTAAGCCTTGGCTAAACCTTGGAAATCTTAATGCCATAATGCCTTTCAAATCCTCCTAGCCATTATCCTACTGTAATAATTCTTGCTCAGAAGAACACCCATGTTGTGGCAATTCCACCCAGAAGGTAACGAGTTACTCCTACAGCACGTCCTTGTATAATGCTCAAGGCTCTAGGCTGAGTAGCAGGAGCAACTTTTAATTTATTATGAGCCCAAACGATTGATTCAATAAGTTCTTGCCAATAACCACGACCGCTGAATAGAAACATTAAACTAAAAGCCCATACAAAGTGAGCGCCTAGGAAAAAAAGGCCATATGGAGATAATGAAGAACCATAAGACTGAATTACCTGGGATGCATGTGCCCATAAGAAATCGCGGAGCCATCCATTAATAGTAATAGAACTCTACGCAAAATTTCCTCCCGTGATATGTGTTACCACCCCTTGATCACTTGTACTACCCCAAACATCTGATTGTATTTTCCAACTGAAATGGAATATTACTATCGAAATTGCATTGTACATCCAAAAGAGTCTTAAGAAGACATAAGATATCACTTTCTCGAAGAGAACATGTGGGAATATCCAAAAGAATATCCGCATAGCTATTCATATAGTATGGGTCATGAGATTTCTTATGATATCAATACAAGATTACCTATTAATTAACATAACTATAGACAACAATGTAATGAAATTCTTCGAGATTGTGTTGTTGAAGCTAGTGTATTCCATTTACAAAATAACAAGCAATTACATTTATCAAATAAAGTACTCTATTATTGCTCTATTTCTTCACAGGGGAAACAACATCTAACACTACACACATAAACCTCATACCTAGAAAATGTTTTGTCCTCAAGAAACCTAGAACAAAGATAAGTATACTTTCGTTCATGGGAGTGCACACTGGCCTCAATTAGTTTAACATCCCATTAGTCAAAACATCAATAACTCAAGATACATGCAGGCATAAGATAGGGATTTGAAAACAATGAGCAATAATCTCAAATCAGGACAAAAAAACAATGAGGGTTGTTCTTGTTCTTCTTTTTGTGTTGTTAAGGAGAAATCAATGACATGTGAATGAGAAGAAAGAGACGTTACAATGGTCATTATTTTGTGGGTTGTGCAGGAGTAATGGTGATTGTACTATTAGAATTGTTGCGGTTAGGGTGAATTGAATGAGTAATGAATATGAATTGAAAATGACTGAGAAGAGAAAGAGAAAAGGGTGCTTTGGTAATTTTTCATAGCTTTTTGCAGATTCAGAAAGTTCAACCTATGGTCCAAATTGCAAAAGGAGGAAAAAATTGCTTTTCCATAACTGAGGTCCAGCCTTGGGCAAGTGGTGGGACTTACCATTTGTATATTCTTTTGTTTTTGGTAACCAAACACCAAATATATTGCATTTACAAAAAACGCAAACGCTACCTCAAATACGTTGCCCTCTTAGAAGCTTTGCAAAGTAAAATTAGCCAAATCAGGGGCTTAATTGCATAAAATTCAAAGTGTGGTGAGCAAATAGGGGCTTAATTGAACTTTTTGTGAACCAAGGATTAACTTGCAAAACACGTGCGACTTTAGGGATTGGAATTAGAAGAAATCAAGGGTCAAATTGAATAAATTGAAAGTTTAATGATCATTTAGGGGCCTAATCAACTTGCAAAAGGTGCTCCAAATTATGGGTGACAAATGAAGTTGATTGGGATGTAATTGCTCGAAATTAGAAAAGAAGCAGGAAACTAAGGGTAAAATAGAATGGAATCAGAAGATTAGGGATCAAATTGAACATTGGCAGATCCCCAATAAAAGAAAACCCTAATCAACAGGAATTAGTCAAAACAATGTTGTTCAAGGTATTGTGCTTCTTATTCTTTAATTTTTGGTTGATTGACGGGGCACTTTCATAGGACTGAATGTGACGTTTCTGATCATCCTAAAGGCTGCAACCACCATCATTCGACCGAGAAACACTCCCAGATGCGAACCTTATGACCATGTGGTCACGCATCCCACAATCAAGATTGAGATCTGATCCCGGAAAGCCGAAATAGGTCTGATAGGAGTGACACAATGGAAACCTGCCCCAAGGCACTAACACTATTGGATTGAGTAGAATGACCCCACAAAACCAGTTAATCTTCGATAAGTTAGATTCAGTTCGTTCAAAAACTTCGAACGCAAGAATCACTCTCACACGTTATAACTGAAAAATTCAGAAGTAATTATTATAAAATGAAAGATTGATTTAAAGCAACTAGGTACATGATTTTGAGTTTAATGGTTTTATATAGAAGCCTTAAATTAAAGGAAATATACCGAATACAGGATGAGATTGTTTCAGACATAAAAATACTATTAATGATAAATTTTCATAACAAGTGTAAAACCAGAGAAGTAAAATTTAATGAAGTCAAAGATTGAGTGATTTACTAACAAGATTTTTTAATGATGGCGATAGACCACTTGGATCACATAAGTTGTTGTCATTGTAGGTAGTACATTAGTGTGTTGTACTAGTTGACTCATTTGTTGATGACATTTTTTATTTTATTTTATTTTTTACAATTGTTTTCAAATTAAATAAGAATATAAAATTACAATGAAAGAAAGAAATCAAATATTAATCTTTTGAAAATGTTTTTTATATTTTAGCTCACATATTAGATTTATTAAGTTCTTTTATTTTACAAAAACAAAAGTAAAAGGAATCAACAATTATCTAGGCATTCTAGTTTGAATCCATCTACTAATTTTAATTCATCATCCGATGATAATATCATATCATTCTAGATTTTCTAATAATTAGATATACATTAAAGTTTATTTACTCAAAAATTTCATTGAAGGACATTTATGTTTAATGGGAAGTGATATATACTTGAAGTATTGGTCGAAAATCCAACTAGATGTTATGAGAATTTCCGTTTAAGGCCACATATCTTTCAAAATTAAAAGATAAGTTGAAGTTGAAAATTTTGAAGTGAGATTCAAGAGGTGTTATTATGGAGAAGCAGGAAAATGGATCAACAATTATGTAGGCATTCTAGTTTGAATTCATCTAGTAATGATATTCCATCATTTGATGATAGTATCATTCAAGATTTTCTAGTAATTAGATGTATGTGAATGTTTATTTGCTCAAAAAATCCATTATGTCCATTCATGCTTAATGAGAAGGAATATATACTTGAAGTGTTGGCAAGTGGTGGTAAGTGAATACAAACATCATTCAAATAATTAATTTTTATAATTATTATGACTAGCAATGATGTTATTTAATTATAGATCATTATTCTGTCATTAATGTTACCTATCCCAATGTTCGTGATGTTTTAGCTCTATATCGTAATGATTGATTTCATCTTAATGAATTTTACAATCAAAGAGCAAGAATAAGAACAAAGTATGAACTTTTTAACTATATGCATTTATCATGACAAAATGTAATTGAAAGGTGTGTTGGTGTATTGAAAGCTATATTTAACATCTTAAATGTTATTCCAAGTTATCCACTACAATAACAAAGAATAATTCCAAAAATATGTTGCATGTTGCACATTTACATTTGTATGCAAGATAAAGCTTATCAATTATTTATAATCCTAACACTCTAAAAGAACTAGGGTATTTGATGGTGCTTCATTATTCATATGAACAATGAAGTAGTCATTTTTTAAATAAATTTGTTTTTTCCTTTTCAGTTATATCCTTCGATTGCCAAATTAGATGGAATTGCTATTGAAATTATTATATAAGTACTAAATTTAAAGAAAGAGGACTAAACTATAAAACATGGTGAACACATTTTATCTGAAAGTTTTGCCAAAGTTTATTTTGATCCACAAGTTCAATTTATTCTTTTTTCAGTCTCTGGATGAGAAAAAGAGAGAAAGACCTAGTAGAAAATGGCGGTATAGAGAGCAAGTGGGTTAGTTGTCGTGGTTCTGATCATCAAGGTACGTTTGGTGCCTGAATTTTCCATTCAACGAGGGGAGTTGAATGGATGGTGGTAAAAAATAGGTTGTTTGGTCCAAAAAACCGAAGGCAAGTTTCTTCCTAGTTTTCGACTAATTGGCTTACTAGAAACTAGGCAAGCAGACAACGTGTCTAGCTTAACAGACAATGCGTTATCCATTTTAATTTTTTTAAAAAAACAAAAGGCGGACAACATGACATTTGCCTTTTCATTAAAAAAAATAAAAAAACAAGGCTAGGCATGTGGACCTGGCCTTTAGACCCGTGCGCCTAACCTTTTACTTTAGGGCTGGGCACTAGGCCTAACCCTTTTATGTTATTGTTTTCCTTTTTTTTTGGCATTGGAAAAATAAAATTACTATATTGATTCACATATTCTTCAATTTTGACATAGTTCTTAAATAAATATCATAAAACTTTTATTTAAATTTTAATAATTTATTTTTGAAGAACAAATAACTTCGTGGCATCATCCTTATACTTCTCATTCGCGAATCAATATTCGTTGGGTAGGGGTTTTCACTTTCCAATAGTGCTGGTGTCTAGATACGAGTTATCTTTGTGTCACACTCCTATCAAACCTAATTTAGTTAGCTTTTCAGGAATTGATGTCTTTACATATGGGTTGCTTGATCACATGTTCATTGAGCAATTGAATCTGATTAGTGAACAGAGACTGATAGCCATCTATCACCACTAGTTGTACCCAAGCAAACTAGATAAGGCATACAACAAGAAGGTTAAGCCAAGAGTATTTTAAGAGGGAGAACTGATATTGAAAAACACCTTGCTGATCCTGGAAAGCTTATGTGGGTACCGAACTACGAAGGAGCTTATGTGGTCAAGAAGGCTTCTTCCTGAAGAGCTCTAATTTTAACTAAGATGGACAGAGATGATCTAACATTGTAAAGAAGTATTATGCCTGATGCATTTTGCATATTAAAAAAAAATTGAACTTTGGCCAGGAATTATTTAGTGTATATTTTCTTTTTCTAAAAAAAAAAACTTTGCTTGATCTCGTAAACTTAAAAGACCTTGTTTTTATGTTTTCACAAAAGTTTTTGGGAAATGAAGTTATTAGTGCAAATGCTGAAATTGGTGTTTGTTTTTTACAAGTGAGTTTTGGAAATTTAAGTGATCTCCTAGTGAGGAGGTGACCAAACGGTTATAAACCCAAAAAAAACCAAACACCATAAATTGACATTGAAGATGATTCATAATCACAATGGAAATAATTTTGCATGGCCAAAATGAGAGAAAGCAGAAGCTTACTAATCCTAAATACATGTGTTTGAAATGAGAAAATGTCATCTTTGATAATCCTTTCACAATACTAAAAATATATCATTTGTAGTCCCCATTTGAGTCTGATATGTTTTTCTTACAAATCAACCCTGACTGGGAACACACCCTAAATTAGGGGAAAGTACAAGGATTAAAAAGCAGTTTGATTGCAAAAATGTACAAAATAATCCTTAATGATCAAAGGTGCTCTAACAAAGCTAGGCACTAAGGAATTCAAATATTCAAATAATTGTAGATATGATGATGATGATGCTCAAAACTAAATGAAGAAAATAAAGACAAGAAGTCCAAATCCCGACACTGGGCGAACATCAAGCCATTTTGCAAAGTCAATCCTAAGGTATAAGAACCCGTTGACTAAAGAAGATTTGGGAACAAACACTTGTGATCGTTAGTCTTGAAATCCTGTAAACACCTTTTAAGTTTACAAATATGCTTTTTTTTCATGGCCAGCCAAAGCCCATGTTAACTGCCCACTAAAGCTCTTTTTAATAAAAGACAAGCAATTTAGATTGGTAAGCAATGCTTTCCAATGCAAAACTAGCTTTTCAAGAAATTTTGGTTATGCTTCATTATTCATACAAGTAAAATAAACGCTTCAAAAATCTTTTCTTCTTTTTAAACTCTAAAGTCAAAACTTGAACCTTTCTGACCAACAAGATGGAAAATGTAAGGTCACTTCACATTCTCACTAGTAGAGAAACCCATGGTGATGCGAACCTCGTGATCACATGGTCACGCAACCCACACGCAAAGACATCAATTCTCGGAAAGCCAAGTAAATCAGGTTTGATAGGAGTGTGACACAAAGATAACTTGTACCTAGGCACCAACACTATTGGAAACGGAAAACCCCCACCCAACGAATATTGATTCGCAAACGAGAAGTATAAGGATGACGCCACGAAGATAGTTGTTCTTCGATAAGTTGTTTTTCAGTTCTTTAGAGAACTAAGGAAGGGAAATTATCCCACCAACACATACACACACAAAGTGCGGCAAATAAGAAGTTTTATTAATCTGAATTGTCTAACGTTACATGTCTGCTTTTGCCCTTATTTATTATAGTGACTCCAAACTAAAAATAAACCCTAATGGACCCCTTATGTGGACTTATATGATGCTCACTTACAATTAAACCCAAATAATATAAATAAACCCTAAACTAAGAAGAAAATAATAGTAACAATAAGAAATCCGAAATTAATATCCCAAATATGCTAGCATCAGATTTGTCACCATTAAGAAGTCCCAAATAGACTAGGAAATCTGATCTGAAGGTAAAATTTATTCTGAAGTCTTCTTTCCTTTTTGTAGTTAGGATTCATAAGGAATCCTTGTAAGAAAAGGATTCTGAAATAATTATGAATCCTTGCCACACTTGGAAACTATGTTGCAGCCCATTAAAGATCTTTGGAGAATTAGGAGATTCCCAAATAAGTTGCCACATCCTTTTAGGAAAAGAATCCTAGCCAAATAGGAAGTCCACAAGTCAAAAAAAAGTAAATAACAAAATTCGTACAGCCTCTATTGACCTGTGTTTTGATACCTTTCCGAACTCCGATTGACCTGAAATTTTAAACCAAGGTAGGAAAACATGTCAGAAGACTCCACGTAAAATTGCAGCCCAATCCAACGATCAGATTGAGAATTATGACTGTTGCCATAAAACTGGATAGTTGCACTTTTTATGTCAAAATCCGAATTTGACCTTTCCTGGATCGTATCACATGGAGAAATTCAACTTTAATGAAACCCTATTTATAGGATTTGCTTGGATTCTTTTCAAAACAATTTTATTTTAAATTAACATCAAAATGGTTTTCGTGTTTGGAAATGGCTTTGAAATTCCAAAGATTTTCTGTGTTGACCTGTGTTTTGATATCTTCCCGAACTCCAATTGACCTGAAATTTTAAACCAAGGTAGGACAATATTTTTTAAAAAATATTTTAAATAACTACCGACGGCCTTACAAACGGAACCCGGTCGTCAGTATTTCACCGAGAGTTGCAAAAACATTACCACCCATGCCACAATCACCGACGGATATATTCCGTCGGTGTTTACCATCGTTATTATCGACATACTATATCCGTCGCTAATTTATAGAGAGTTCTGAAATATTTACCGTCCATGCCACAATCACCGACTGCAATTCCATTGGTGATTACCGTTGAAAATACAGACGGACATATTTTGTCGATAAAGGTCTCGCGAGAAAAAAAAATTTGGCGCGCTTCGCTGTCTTTAAGACCGTCGGTGTTTGGTTTTTTTTATTTTTGACAGAGTTAGCAACGGAACAGGGAATTACCGACGATCGATATTCTGACTGACGTATTCCGTCAGTAAGAATTCTACCAACGAACTGCGTGCCTTACACTGACAGAATTAATCCGTCAGTAAAACAATTTAATGGTGTAGTGTTCATTTAGGAATGGAGATAAAATTACTCAAACCATTCGTTTAACCCGAAAGCAAAAAAAAACCATCAAACAGGAAAAAAAAACATCATTTATGGTAGTTTTCAAATCACACACAGGGAAACAAAAAAAAATAAAACAGATAAACCTTGTTTTATCTGATTTTCTCCATTATTGCCTACAAATATTCGCCAACTCAAGAAAAACAAAAATGTTGCAGCGAAAACCATTTTCAGTAATTTTATATTTCCATCTGCTTACTACTAGAAATTTGCTAAATAGCAACGGATTTACCGACGGAATATTTATGTCGGTACTTTGAGGTTCAAATTACCGACTGAAGTACGGACGGAAAAGTTTCCGTCGTCAAGAAAAAGGTGGAGGTTTTGGCGGGTTATTTTTTCAGACGGAATCACCGACGGATTCAAAAAGATAGCCCGTACAGCGACCGCCATTTATATTGCCGATGGAATCACTGACGGATTTGAAATGGCAGATCTGTACGGTGACGTGTCAATTGTTCCGTTAGAATCATCGACGGTTTCACCGACGGAGTGTCCATCGGTGAAACCGTCGGGAAAAGTTAATATATGTCCGATCTACCGACCCTGTCCTCCCCTATTTCTCCTTCTTCTTCCTAATCCCAACTCTCCCCATCTGCAAACAACCAGCCCCTCTCCCCCCCAAACAAAAATCTCCCTCATATCAGCTCAACAAGTTATATTTCTTGATGTTTTGTGGTCACAGCATTCGTGTTCTGATTTACCGACGGATTTTATCAATTTTTGTAAGTAATTCTATCTTTTTAAATTTTAACATTTAATTAAATGTCAATTTTATTGTTTTTTTAATATATGTATTTTGTTAGTAGATGTACATGTTTTATTGTTATTTCTCAAACAAACTTGTAGTATATGAATGTATAATTCTATACCTGTTATGGTTTGTTTTAGATTTTGTAAGATTGTATTTGTTTGTAAATTGTTAAAACTTTATGGAACTACCGAAGTACATGTGCTGTTTTGAAATAATTAATAGCTTCCTTAATGGGTCCGTTTAAAGTTTTATCAATGGTATTGCAGAGTGGTAATTTCTGTAAATTTATATATTTTAATTTATATGGACGTTGATAAATGATAATGAATATTTAATATTTATGAGAAGTTGTGATTGGTTTGTTGGATAATCTCGAGGTAAAGTAATATTTTTGCAAGTTTATTTACCTAACTTAGTTAATTAATACATGATGTCATCATACTTTTATAGAGGTTCGATATAAATCATGGATGATCGTTCATGGATGTATCGAGATTCACCCCAAGGATTGCGGAAGATGGATTATTGTAACGGGGTTCAGGGTTTTATTAATTTCGCAACATCTATTCCTAGAAATTTTACTGGAGGTGGTATTAGGTGTCCATGTAGGAAGTGTCAAAATAAAACGTATCTGCATCCAGATGTTGTACTGATGCATCTTCTACACAAAGGGTTTATAGAGAATTACCAGTGTTGGTATGCACACGGAGAAGTATATGTTAGTGAGAGGATAATGGAAGAAACGGTGGTTGGGTCTACTTCTAGTGCTAGCAACGTGCATGAAGCGGCAAATGACAACACTAATCCTTACAGAAATATGGTTATGGATGCAATGAGAATGAATCAAGGTAACGTCAGTCAATGTCCAATCGTAGAAGAAGAACCTAATGTAGATGCAGCTAGGTTTTTTTATTTGTTGAAAGATTCTGACGAACCATTATGGGATGACTGCACGAACCACAGTATATTATCGGCCGTAGCACAGGTGTTCACCATCAAGTCAGATCACGGGTTGAGTGAGGCCGGGTATGACAAGATTATTGAATGGCCAAGAAGCATTTTACCTGAAGAGAACAGGCTGAAAAAGAACTTCTATGCTGCAAAGTCCATGATGAAACCCCTCGGTTTATGATAGCAGAAAATTGACATGTGCCCTAACTTCTGCATGTTATACTACCTTGAAAATGCTGAAATGACTGAGTGAATGACATGCGGGCATTCCCGTTACAAACCTAGAACTGGTAGGGGAAAGACTCTAGTGGCATATAAAAAACTTAGATTCTTCCCGATCACACCTAGACTGCAGAGGTTATTCATATCACCAAGGACTGCTAAGCACATAACATGACACCAAGCACACCATGCGGTTGATGGAGTGATGGTTCATCCTTCTGACGGCGAAGCGTGGAAACGCTTTAACAGTGTTCATCCTCACTTTTCAGCTGAATTAAGGAATGTGCGTCTTGGGTTGTGTACAGACGGATTCAACCCATTTGGGTCATTTGCTGCTCCTTATTCTTGTTGGCCGGTCATACTCACAATTTATAACTTGCCACCGGGAATGTGTATGAGGCCGGAGTTCATGTTTTTATCTACTATCATACCCAGTCCAAGCAGCCCGGGGCGGAATATAGATGTTTGTCTTCGACTATTTATTGATGAGTTGGCGTAGTTGTGGTCCTCCGGAGCTCTGACTTATGATATATCGAGGAAACAAAATTTCCTTATGAAGGCGGCATTGATGTGGACTATCAATGATTTTCCAGCTTATGGAATGCTTTCTGGTTGGAGCACGCATGGGAAACTCGCATGTCCATACTGCATGGAAAACAACAAGGCATTCACGCTAGCAAATGAAGGTAAAGCTTCTTTTTTTTACTGTCACTGTTGCTTCTTGCCACTTAATCACAGGTACAGAAAGAACAAAAAAGATTTCTTTGTTGGCAGAGTTGAAAAAGATGTTGTATCCCCGCGTCTTTTTGGTGAAGAATTGCATGATGTTGTCTCAGAGTACAGTGACATTATGTTTGGCCTTCAATCAGGTAAGCAAAAGTTTCTTGGTTTTGGTTTGACCCATAATTGGGTAAAGCAAAATATCTTTTGGGAGCTTTCTTATTGGAAGACCAATCTGCTCCGCCATAACCTTGACATCATGCACATCGAAAATAATATGTTTGAGAACATTTTCAACACCGTCATGGATGTGAAGGGGAAGACAAAAGACAACATCAAGGCTAGATTGGATATAGCTTTATACTGTAACCGTAAAAATATGGAGTTGGTTTATGATGAGTCACGGGTCGCAAAACCAAGAGCAAGCTTTGTGTTAGAGAAAAACACACAACTGCAAGTCTACAAATGGCTTAAGAGTTTGCGTTTTCCGGATGGACATGCATCGAACATATCAAGGCTGGTTAGTATAGAGGACTGCAGATTGTATGGAATAAAGAGTCATGACTACCACGTGTTTATGCAAACACTCATCCCATTAGCTTTTCATGATTTGTTGCCAAAGGGAATATGGGATGCACTCACGGAGATCAGTCATTTCTTCAGAAATATATGCTCCAGCAATGTAACAACCCCGATTTTTCTACATTCTTTTTCGCGATATATTGGAAATTTTTAGGTAATTTTTTTTTGTGATATACAGGTTCCACCAAAATTTCTACCAAAATTTCGGCAGAGTCTCCCCTATACTGGTAGGTCCCAAGTTATCGACATATACCCTGTTTACACTTCTAATATCTCACATCTTATAACTCAAAATCACAACCCAATCATCCTGGGTCTCAACCCAACTCATTATCATTAAGACAACACATCTTATTCAATACCATCATATAGTATAGTTCAAATGAAAGATTCAATTTCAACTATAAATATGCATGGTCAAATAAGTACTAAGAGTTTAAACCATTAGAGTAACGACATGCATTCAAATTTACGGATTAATATTACATCTCAAGTTTTATAATTTACATAGTCAAAAGCAAAATATATCTAAACTAGCATTACCCTTGACGCGACCCTGATGGACCTAAAAATAGAAATTAACATGTACACATAAATATAAAAGATAATAACAAGTAATAACAATAGCAGACAATAATCTCTAAGGAATTTCTTTTGATATATAAAATTAGGCATAAACCTCTTTTACAACATATATTTTCCATCTATTACCAATATCCATCTAATATCCTATCTCATTTGCCAGGAATAATTTCATCTTGGAAATCTCAACACAACTCAACAGTTTGCGAACACCATCTCTTTATAAATCAATTCTCACTTGATACCAAGATATTCCTCTCTTGGTATTATTAGCTTATCTCATTCTTTTGGAATAACTAATCAATATTTTCCTTTTTCTGAATCTGATGCTAGAAGGTAATCGCTGAAACTAATAAATCTCAATAGTATTATTAGTCTTCTAATATTGGGCTAGACTAATCAATTTAAGAAATACCGGCACCGATGAAACTTCATCGATACCATTAGCAATCCAAACCTGGATGGCTAATCAATGTCATTTGATTCTTCCATTCGTACCAAACCCCTTTTTATTTTTCTTATTAACATCATATGCATTGTAACCACGGTTGCCAAGTATCATTTGCACACAATCTTAGTTATCGACACTACGGTCACTAAGTATCCTTCACATAACCTTGATCACCCTCATCACAGTGCCAAGTATCAATTTATGCCCTTAGCCACCATCATTATGGTGTTAAGTATCATTGTAATGTATCCTTAGCCACCAACACTATAGTAACCAATTATCTATCAATTCCCCTCCAATCTCCAAGTCATTGTGTTTACCCAATAACCATATTAATTAATTTACTCAATATGTTCGTCATATATTAATTATTTTACTCATAACATTTAGAATTTACTATTTCTAACTTCAATCAATTAATTCACATAATCTTTTCAAAACTTAACTATCCGGCTAACTCATCTCGATTGCCAATAATTCTGGTAATTTCATATAATTACCCACACTTTTGGTTAACCTTCCTCGGTTACCAATACATCTGATAATTCCATACGAATTATTCAGCCTCCAGCTAACTTCTTTTGTTAGTCAATCAATCCTGTAATTCCATACGAATTACCCCATATCCAGTTAACTTTCTTGTTAACCAATAAACCCGGTAAATCTCTTAATTGTCCAAGAAATCTGTCTAACCCATCTTGGTTGCCAAAGTCAATCCGGTAATTCCATACGTATTACCAAGCATCCGGCTAACCTCTTTTGTTAGCCAATCAATCCGGTAATTCCATACGAATTACCCATCATCCAGCTAACCTCTTTTGTTAGCCAATCAATCCGGTAATTTCATACGAATTACCCAACATCCAGCTAACCTTTTTTGTTAGCCAATTAATTCGGTAATTCCATACGAATTACCTCATATCTAGTTAACTTCCTTGTTAACCAATAAACCCGGTAATTCCCTTAATTACCCAAGAAATCTGACTAACCCATCTTGGTTGCCATAATCAATTCGGTAATTCCATACGAATTACCCAGCACATGACTAACCTCTTTTGTTAGCCAAATAATTTCGGTAATTTCTCTTAAATTATGAATAATTCTCATTTGTAATAATTACTCAACTTATTCATTTGCTTTATTCTTTTAACATCAATTAAACACACAACACAAATATTTAAGGAAAACTAATAATTACAAAATAAGGTGATGAATCACCTACCTAGAATAGGTGCACGTGCTGCCACTCCATGCAATCGTCCAGTCCCCACAGCTTTCCCTGTACCACCAGGGATTCAATTTTTATCAACAATACAACCAACATCACATCTTCATTTAATTCTCATTCAACTAGTATTCTCAAACTTATCACAAGGAATTTTCTTTAAGATCTCATACTCTTACTCATTTTAATGTTTATATTCATTCTTATAATTTTGTTATCAAAACCATCACTCAGCAGCAATTCCAAGCAACGATTAAAAATTGTCTAATTCCGATCAATTAAGCTTAACTAACCCAGAGCACTATCTAGTGTCTTAATCATAACTAAAGTTGTAAAACTCAGTTTTGGGCGTGATTTATCTCTATGAAAGGCTAAACATAGAGATACAACTTTTATGAAGAAACCAACTCCAAATTATTTTGTTTTAAGGCTCAAAATCAACAATCATAACATTCCCTTCTTTATAGCTAAAATTTTGGAAAATGAGGATTTTCATTCCTTGGAAATCCTTTTCAACTTCCAACTTATTTTCATGCAAAAGCAACATCATCCAAGGTCATTTGGCATCATTAAATCACAAATTCAAACCAATTCTAAAGCAAAGCATTCAAACAATTTCCCTACCTCTACAATATAGCAAGATTAGATCAAAATAAGGAAACTCATTCCTTTTGAGATTTCTTTTTTTTTTTGGTAAGTTGACGTATGTATTAAAAGAAGAAGATACAAACATTATAAGGGGCATACCCCAGATTTACAATGATAACAGAAACATAAACAACAGATGGCTACAAGCTAGCCACCGACCATAACACTGAAACCTCACTGGATTAGTTAGGGAAACCAATACAACCAGCTAACTAACAAATTAAGAATCTATGGTATTCACCCTCCAAGCTCGTTGGATCCTTTTGTTTTCATTTGTTGGTGCGACATTCCTCATCAAATCAAGCTTATCACGAATGATACATTCGATTTGATTAAAGACTAAATTCGAAGTTCTAGACATTCCAGCAAAGATCCTTGCATTCCGTTCTTGCCATACATGATACACTGTAGCTGCAAAACTTAGTTTACGAGAAAAATTGACGAAACTCTTGCCATGCCAAGAGACAGTGGCCCATCGAATCCATTCATCCCAGCCTTTTGTCATTCTTGGAATGTCGCATCTGTCACAAACATCCCACCAGATCGCTTTAGTATAGGAGCATTCAAAGAACAAGTGGTTGTGATCCTCATTGTTGCGGAGACAGAGCGAGCATCTATTGGGACCATGTATACCAAACCGATGAAGTTTATCTTGAGTTGTGAGTTTCTGTTGGACAGCCATCCATAGAAGAAATGAATGTCTTGGAACAGCATTCTTGAACCACACAATGTCATGCCATTCAACCATCTGACGATGACGTCTTAGTTGTTCCCAAGCTACTTTGATCGAGAATCTGTGATTTGGTGAATCCAACCAAACTATCTCATCCTTTTGCCCCATTTTAGGATTAGAATTGGAAGGAATAGCTTCTATAATGGGGTGCCAGCCAATAGCTTGGGTGGTAGGAGTTTTCCATTCTGAGTTATGAATTAGCACATTCACCTTCACGTTCTTGGCCATACCTGAATCATAGATGAATCTTTCCCCGTAAGAATCCGCGAGTGGGCTGTGAGGATGCCAATTGTCAAACCATAGAGAGGTTGTCATTCCATCTCCTATGATGTACTTCATCTTCGGCCATGCTAAGGATCTCAGCTTTAGAATCTTTCCCCAAGCCCAAGAGCAATTCTGTGGTGTCTTGATTGTTCAGAAATTCCTACCTCGCAACAGATTGGATCTGATCCAAGTAGACCATATTGAGCCATCTGAGTCATTGCACAGGTTCCAAATGTGTTTCAACAAAGCAATCTTGTTCCATTCTGTTATCCGTTTTATTCCTAGCCCCCCCTCCTTTTTTGGAAGACATACCTGATCCCAAGCCACTTTAGCCACAGTAGTTCTCATATCTGAACCTGACCAAAGAAAGGATTTCATAATTTGCTCTACATTTTTAATTACTTGCCCAGGTAAGAGAAAGAGAGATGCCCAATAGACTTGTATGGAAAATAAGACTGAATTAATCAGTTGTACCCGTCCTGCATACGAGAGTGTTCGACAAGTCCAATGTCGAACTTTAGAGGTGATTCGATCCACGAGGCCCTTACAATAAACAACCTTTAGTCTGGATGAGAGAAGAGGTACTCCCAAATATTTCATAGGGAGCTCCCCCTCTCTAAACCCAAGAATATGAATAATTTGCTCCTTCTCAGCATTTAACACACCGCTCAAGAAGATGTCACTTTTGTTTGGATTTGGATACAGACCTGATAGGTCTTGAAACTTTGTGAGCACCGTTCTGATCATACGAATTGACTTTACATCCCCGTTGCTAAAAATCATCAAGTCGTTAGCAAAACAAAGATGAGAAATTTTGTCCTTCTTGCATCTCCAGTGGAACTTGAATTCTTGGTTGGCACTCATCTTGCAGAATAGCCCCGAAAGGATTTCCATACATAGGACAAACAAATATGGCGACAATGGATCCCCTTGTCTCAGCCCTCTTCCCCCTTGAAAGTAACCTGCAAGCTCACCATTGACGTTGATAGAGAATTGACATGATGTAACACAAACCATGATCCAATCAATGACTGTTCTAGGGAATCCCATTTTTATTAACATGGCGTCAACGAAATCCCACCGCACCGAGTCATAAGCCTTCATCAGATCAACTTTCATAGCACAACGAGCAGGTCCCGTAGATTTATGATAGCCTTTCATTAGTTCCTGAGACAAAAGAATGTTATCACTGATTCGCCGTCCTGAGATAAAAGCAGTCTGATATGGACCAACTAAGGATAGCAAAACAACTTTGATTCTCCCAGCTAGAATCTTAGCGATGCATTTGTACACTGTATTGCAGCAAGATATAGGACGAAAATCAGTCAACCTTGTAGGATTAGCAACTTTAGGAATAAGAGAAATGGATGTGGCATTCATTTCTTTAAGCATTCTACGAGTATGAAAGAAGGATCTAACAGCGTTGATTACATCTTCCCCAACTATGTGCCACATTCTTTTGAAGAAACCTGCGTTAAAGCCATCTGGACCAGGGGCTTTGTTGTTCTTCAAACTAAACATAGCATGCTTAATCTCCTCCCTTGTTACATCTTGTGCGAGTAGATGCTGTTGCGTTGAAGACAGTTTCAAGTTAATTGCCGAGTCCATCACTTCCTCGTTCAGAACCCTAGGCATCTGATCCACTCCTAACACACGATGGAAGTATGCAATTACTTCTGATTTGACTGCCTCGTGTCCTTCGACAACCTCTCCATCCTCCCTTGTAAGTGATAGAAGCTTATTTCTATTTTGTCTTCCATTTACTGATTTGTGAAAGTAGCTAGTATTCTGATCCCCCAAGCTAAGCCATTGTATCCTTGCCTTCTGTTTGAAAAAACTCTCTTCAGCCCTGACGGTAGAAGCGTATAGACGAACAGCATCCCTTTCTCGCATGCGTAAAATTGGATTCTCATGCGCTGTAGGCAGAGCCTGTTGAGCCTTATCCATTTCGTTTTTTGCATCTTTAACTCTATCTGAAATGTTAGAGAAGGGAGCCATATTGAAAAGTTTCAATTCCTGCTTTAGCTTTCTTAATTTGCAACACAGCTGATACATTGGACAACCCCCCGAATTCTGATCCCATACCTTCTTCACCAAGGGCATGAACTCGTCATGATCCATCCACATATCGAAGAATCTGAATGGTTTCTTTATGTTCTGATCATTGCCACTAACCTTTACCACCATAGGAGAATGGTCTGACATACCCGAAGGCAAAAATCTCACTTCCGATAATGGAAAGTTCAGATTCCACTTCTCATTAACAAGTACTCTATCTAGTTTCCGCATGATCAGATTCTCAGGACATTGGTTCGACCAAGTATAATGCATTCCTGAATACCGAAGATCATCTACTTTCGCTTCTCGAATACATGTATCCAATCTGTCCATGGTACCAGCCCACGTAGTAGACCCTCCTAACCTGTCCGACTGGTTGCGGATAGCATTAAAGTCACCCATAAGAATCCACGGGGTTGACTCCCATCCATCACTATGACTCACTATATCAGCCCATAATGCCTCACGTAAGGAAGCATTGTTGTCTCCATAAATAATTGAAGTATTGAAACTGATTTTGGTAGCTAATATAGTGACAGAAACATGAATAGCCTGGTCTGACATTCCAACAACATCCACCTTCACCGTATCAGCATTCCAACAAACCCAAATACGACCACGACAAGAGAAATCATAATTATACAAGAAGGACCAAGAACGCAGAAGAAGTTTAGAAACATTATCTTTATTCTTGTCTTTAACTCGAGTTTCAACCAAACCAAAAAAAGCTATCCTCTCTTGATGGATGAGTCTACGCAATTCTGAATGCTTTATAGGATCATTCAAACCTCTAATATTCCAACATCCAATAATCATAGGAAAATAGAGAGGAGTACAAACAACAACACAAAGATTACCTTGACGTGCCTCCTGGAGAGGAGCCAGATTTCTGATTCTTCTTTGAAGAGGCTTTTGAACCCCTTTTCTTTTTCTCTAGAGAGTCTCTAGCCTTAATAGCTAACTGATTAACAGTTTCCCTTTCGGTGGAATTCAGGGTTTGAGGGGTTGTCATGATATCGGTTGGTTCCCCATCTGTATCACCTCCCATTGCGTCCATATCTTGATCTAAAGCAGTACTTGCAGCCCCTTGCTCCTGTTTCATGTCTTCTCGTAAACTCTTCAAGACAAGAGGAGAGGAAGGATTTTCATCTTCATGACAACCAGCATTGCACACATCTGATGTCGCATGATCATTCATATTACAATCAGGCATATGTATACCAGATGTTGAACAACCATTCTCATCACAATTACCCACTTTAGATGCCAAGGGAGCATTCTCCCCACTCACAGAACCCTTATTTCGTTTACCAACTACCTGCCACTGAAACTGATTCGGCTTGTTATCCGCAGATTTAGAGTTCATAGCTCCTAGATTCCTCTTACCCTCTGCCACCACTTTAAGATTATCAATGTTATTAGTAGCACATAGCGCTGTGGTGTGTCCAAAGACATTGCAATTACTGCACTTCGACGGTATCCATTTCGTATTCAGCTGAAATTGTTATGAATAACCCATTTGGACAGCGAAGATCATATTCCTTAACCAACGTCTTCGAAGCATCTATCTCAACGCAAACTCTTGCGTAACTAAGCCTTTTACGCAACAATGTCGTATGATCCGCATGAAGGGGGACTCCAATAGCACTCGCTAAGTACATTACACAGATGATCAAGATGCTCAGTTAAGGTGGATGTCTTCGGAATGTCAATCCAGGCTATTCATGTTTCTGTCACAATATTAGCTACCAATATCAGTTTAAATACTTCAATTATTTATGGAGACAATAATGCTTCCTTACGTGAGGCATTATGGTATGATATAGTGAGTCGTAGTGATGGATGGGAGTCAACCCCGTGGATTCTTATGGGTGACTTTAATGTTATCCGCAACCAGTCGGACAGGTTAGGAGGGTCTACTACGTGGGCTGGTACTATGGACAGATTGGATAAATGTATTCGAGAAGCGAAAGTAGATGATCTTCGGTATTCAGGTATGCATTATACTTGGTCGAACCAATGTCCTGTGAATCTGATTATGCGTAAACTAGATAGAGTGCTTGTCAATCTGATGCCGCATGATCATTCTCATTACAATTACCCACTTTAGATGCCAAGGGAGCATTCTCCCCACTCACAGAATCCTTGTTTCGTTTACCAACTACCTGCCACTGAAACTGATTCTGCTTGTTATCCGCAGTTTTAGAGTTCATAGCTCCTAGATTCCTCTTACCCTCTGCCACCACTTTAAGATTATCAATGTTCTTAGTAGCACATAGCGTTGTGGTGTGTCCAAAGACATTGCAATTACTGCACTTCGACGGTATCCATTTGTATTCAGGTGAAATTGTTATGAATAACCCATTTGGACAGCGAAGATCATATTGCTTAACCAACGTCTTCGAAGCATCTATCTCAACGCAAAGTCTTGCGTAACTAAGCGTTTTACGAAACAATCTCGTATGATCCGCATGAAGGGGGACTCCAATAGCACTCGCTACACAGCTCAGCCCTTAATAGTCCAATACTTGAGAGGGACATTATACAGCCTAACCCATACCGGAACTCTAGCCAAATCATCTTTCAAAAATTGCATGTTCGGTTGCGCCAACGTTTAAGCACCAAAGGCCTGTTTGCCATGTGCCATGGGGCTCTTTCCAGCACATTAGTGGCCTGATCGACAGAATCAAAGGTGAAGATGAAGAAACCATTATCTGAAGACAAAACTTCTGATAGACCGTAGGAGCTCCATATTCTTTTGGCAATAGAATTAACCACGGGATACGGTAATTTCTGCCCCACAAAATGACCAACTAGGATGGATTTCCAAAATTCGCAGCCATCTTCAAACACATCAAGTGGAGGAGCTACTGTCACACGACCATCAGTCATAGTAGGGGGAGCAAAGTGCAGATTACGGACTGAACTAATGCCAAGGGTCTTGCTACCCTCATTTTCATCAACATCAGAACCCTTCAAAGCATTTAAAAAATTCAATTTAGGTCTAAGTTTTTGTTGTTCTTGTTGATGAGACCCTACCTTCACCTCATCAACTTTAGAACCCAACATATGGTTCATTTCTGGAACAACATTAGAAGCTTGGACAGTAGAGTGTGTCTCTACACTAACATCAGAATCAGCTTGAAACTGAGAAATCCTAATCCCATGGCTATTCAACATATCTTGCAGTTCTAATCTTAATGTATGTCCAGACTTAACTTGATTGTGTTGTTCAATGTTAGAGCTAAACATTGGAACATTTTCCACAGAAGAACATAGAGACATTATGGTAGCATACAAATACTAGAGAGAACAAAATTCTAAGAAGATAAACTAAGTCCAAGAAGCAACCTAAGCTCAGAAATAACAGCAACCTAACTCATAAACAACAAGATGCAAATTAGTTCATGAAGGAAGAAGAGAATTACAGAATTACGAGGCCAATATCTCCCAGCACACTGATTTTAACAATAATCCGTTCGGTCAAGATGTAGAGTAGGTTCCAAAGAACAACATACTCAAATATGGTAACGATCCAACGGTGAACAAAGGAGATCAAGCTACGACAAACCACTCTGAAACTAGCAAGAAAAATGAAACTTTTCCAAAGAACTGTGATTTAATCTTCACATATGGCAAAGGCCTTCATGTCTATGACAGCCATAAGAGAAATCATGAAGAAAATCCATTCACTATGCTGCAACTTCACCACTTCTTCATAGTTCCAGAACTGAAAATGCAGAATAGTAGAAATATTGCGAGATCAATATCTCTTACCTCATTCATTGGATAACAAATCCGTTCGGTCAATGTTGAGAGAAGGTTGGAAGGAACAACATAGTCAGAAATGAGAACAATCCAACGGTGGACGGAGTAGATGTAGCTCCGACAGCACCACACTCTCTCTCTTTCTCTCTTTTCTCTCTCTCTCTCTCTAGTTTCTGTTTAGGTGCTATTACAGTTTTTGATAAAAATGTTTAGATACATTGGACAACCCCTCGAATTGTGATCCCATACCTTCTTCACTAAGGGCATGAACTCGTCATGATTCATCCACGTATCGAAGAATCTGAATGGTTTCTTTATGTTCTGATCATTGCCAATAACCTTTTTTTTTGGTAAGTTGACGTATGTATTAAAAGAAGAAGATACAAACATTATAAGGGGCATACCCCAGATTTACAATGATAACAGAAACATAAAACAACATATGGCTACAGGCTAGCCACCGACCATAAAACTGAAACCTCACTAGATTCGTTAGGGAAACCAATACAACCAGCTAACTAACAAATTAAGAATCTATGGTATTCACCCTCCAAGCTCGTTGGATCCTTTTGTTTTCATTTGTTGGTGCGACATTCCTCATCAAATCAAGCTTATCACGAATGATACATTCGATTTGATTAAAGACCAAATTCGAAGTTCTAGACATTCCAGCAAAGATCCTTGCATTCCGTTCTTGCCAGACATGGTACACTGTAGCTGCAAAACTCAGTTTACGAGAAAAATTAACGAAACTCTTGCCATGCCAAGAGACAGTGGCCCATCGAATCCATTCATCCCAGCCTTTTGTCCTTCTTGGAATGTCGCATCTGTCACAAACATCCCACCAGATCGCTTTAGTATAGGAGCATTCAAAGAACAAGTGGTTGTGATCCTCATTGTTGCGGAGACAGAGTGAGCATCTATTGGGACCATGTATACCAAACCGATGAAGTTTATCTTGAGTTGTGAGTTTCTGTTGGACAACCATCCATAGAAGAAATGAATGTCTTGGAACAGCATTCTTGAACCACACAATGTCATGCCATTCAACCATCTGACGATGACGTCTTAGTTGTTCCCAAGCTACTTTGATCGAGAATCTGTGATTTGGCGATTCCAACCAAACTATCTCATCTTTTTGCCCCATCTTAGGATTAGAATTGGAAGGAATAGCTTCTATAATGGGGTGCCAGCCAATAGCTTGGGTGGTAGGATTTTTCCATTCTGAGTTATGAATTAGCACATTCACCTTCGCGTTCTTGGCCATACCTGAATCATAGATGAATCTTTCCCCGTAAGAATCTGCGAGTGGGCTGTGAGGATGCCAATTGTCAAACCATAGAGAGGTTGTCATTCCATCTCCTATGATGTACTTCATCTTCGGCCATGCTAAGGATCTGAGCTTTAGAATCTTTCCCCAAGCCCAAGAGCAATTCTGTGGGGGTCTTGATTGTCCAGAAATTCCTACCTCGCAACAGATTGGATCTGACCCAAGTAGACCATATTGAGCCATCTGAGTCATTGCACAGGTTCCAAATGTGTTTCAACAAAGCAATCTTGTTCCATTCTGTTATCCTTTTTATTCCTAGCCCCCCCTCCTTTTTTGGAAGACATACCTGATCCCAAGCCACTTTAGCCCCAGTAGTTCTCATATCTGAACCTAACCAAAGAAAGGATTTCATAATTTGCTCCACATTTTTAATTACTTGCCCAGGTAAGAGAAAGAGAGATGCCCAATAGACTTGTATGGAAAATAAAACTGAATTAATCAGTTGTACCCGTCCTGCATATGAGAGTGTTGTACAAGTCCAATGTCGAACTTTGGAGGTGATTCGATCCACGAGGCCCTTACAATAAACAGCCTTTAGTCTGGACGAGAGAAGAGGTACTCCCAAATATTTCATAGGGAGCTCCCCCTCTCTAAACCCAAGAATATGAATAATTTGCTCCCTCTCAGCATTTAACACACCGCTCAAGAAGATGTCACTTTTGTTTGGATTTGGATTGCCAATAACCTTTACTACCATGGGAGAATGGTCTGACATACCCGAAGGCAAAAATCTCGCTTCCAATAATGAGAAGTTCAAATTCCACTTCTCATTGACAAGCAGTTTATCTAGTTTCCGCAAAATCATATTCTCAGGACATTTGTTCAACCAAGTATAATGCATACCTGAAAACCGAAGATCATCTACTTTCGCTTCTCGAATACAGGTATCCAATATGTTCATAGTACCAGCCCACGTAGTAGACCCTCTTAACCTGTCCGACAGGTTGCGGATAGCATTAAAGTCACCCATAAGAATCCACGGGGTTGACTCCCATCCATCACTACGACTCACTATATCAGACCATAATGCTTCACGTAAGGAAGCATTATTGTCTCCCTAAATAATTGAAGTATTGAAACAGATATTGGTAGCTAATATAGTGACAGAAACATGAATAGCCTGGTCTGACATTCCGAAAACATCCACCTTCATCATATCAGCATTCCAACAAACCCAAATACGACCACGAGAAGAGAAATCATAATTATAGAAGAAGGACCAAGTACGCAGAAGAAGTTGAGAAACATTATCTTTATTCTTGTCTCTAACTCGAGTTTCAACCAAATCAAAAGTAGCTATCCTCTCTTGATGGATGAGCCGACGCAATGCTGAATGCTTTATAGGATCATTCAAACCTCTAACAGTCCAACATCCAATAATCATAGGAAAATCTAGAGTACAAACAGCAACACAAAGATTACCTTGACGTGCCTCCCGAAGAGGAGACAGATTTCTTATTCTTCTTTGAAGAAGCTTTTGAACCCTTTTTCTTTTTCTCTAGAGAGTCTCTAGCCTTAATAGCTAACTGATTAACAGTTTCCCTTTTGGTGGAATTCAGGGTTTGAGGGGTTGTCAGGATCGTTGACATCAACTCCTTATCGGTTCGTTCCCCATCTGTATCACCTCCCATTGCGTCCATATCTTGATCTAAAGCAGTACTTGTAGCCCCTTGCTCCTGCTTCATGTCTTCTCGTAAACTCTTCAAGACAAGAGGAGAGGAAGGATTTTCATCTTCATAAGAATCAGCATTGCGCACATCTGATGCCGCATGATCATTCATATTACAATCAAACATATGTATACCAGATGTTGAACAACCATTCTCATTACAATTACCCGCTTTAGATGCCAAGGGATCATTCTCACCTCTCACAGAACCCTTATTTTGTTTACCAACTACCTGCCACTGAAACTGATTCTGCTTGTTATGCGCAGATTTAGAGTTCATAGCTCCTACATTCCTCTTACCCTCTGCCACCATTTTAAGATTATCAATGTTATTAGTAACACATAGCGCTGTGGTGTGTCCAAAGACATTGCAATTACTGCACTTCGACGGTATCCACTCATACTCAGCTGAAATTGTTATGAATAACCCATTTGGACAACGAATGTTATATTCCTTAACTAGCATCTTCGAAGCATCTATCTTAACGCAAACTCTTGCGTAACTAAACCTTTTGCACAACAATGTAGTATGATCCGCATGAAGGGGGACTCCAATAGCACTCGCTACACAGCTCAACCCCTTAATAGTCCAATACTCTAGAGGGATATTTTACAGCGTAACCAATACCAGAACTCTGGCCAAATCATCTTTCAAAAATTGCATGTTTGGTTGCCAACGTTTAAGCACCAAAGGCCTTTTGCCATGTGCCATAGGGCTCTTTCCAGCACATTAGTGGCATGATTGACAGAATCAAAAGTGAAGAGGAAGAAACCATTATTCGAAGATAAAACTTTTGATAGACCATAGGAGCCCCGTATTCTTTTGGAAATAGAATTAACAATGGGATACGGTAATTTCTGCCCCACAAAATAACCAATTAGGGTGGATTTCCAAAGTTCGCAGCCATCTTCAATCACATCAAGTGGAGGAGCTACTGTCACATGACCATCAGTCATAGCAGGGGGAGCAAAGTGCAGATTACGCACTGAATTAATACCAAGGGTCTTGCTACCCTCATTGTCATCAACATTAGAACCCTTCAAAGCATTTAAAAAATTCAATTTGGGTCTAAGGTTTAGTTGTTCTTGTTGCTGAGACCCTAAACCTCATCAACTTTAGAACCCAACACATGGTTCATTTCTGGAACAACATTAGAAGCTTGGATATTAGAGTGTTTCTCTATGGTAACATCAGAATCAGCTTGAAGCTGAGAAATCCTCATCCTATGGCTATTCAACATATCTTGCAGTTCTAATCTTAATATATGTCCAGACTTAACTTGATTGTGTTGTTCAATGTTAGAGCTAACAATTGGAACATTTTCCATAGAAGAACATAGAGACATTATGGCAGTATACAAAATACTAGAGAGAACAAAATTCTAAGAAGATTCAGATTCAGATTAGTTCATGAAGGAAGAAGAGAATTACAGAATTACGAGGCCAGTATCTCCCAGCATATTAATTGTAACAATGATCCGTTCGGTCAAGATGTAGAGCAGGTTCCGAAGAACAACATACTCAAAAATGGTAACGATCCAATGGTGAACAAAGGAGACCAGACTACGACAACACCACTCTGAAACTAGCAAAAAAATGAAACTTTCCAAAAAGTTGTGATTTAATCTTCAAGTATGGCAAGGGCCTTCATGCCTATGATAGCCATAAGAGAAAACATGAAGAAAATCCACTCGCTCTGCTGCAACTTCACCACTTCTCCATAGTTCCAGAACTGAAAATGCAAAATAGTAGAAATATTGCGAGATCAATATCTCTCACCTCGTTGATTGGAACACAGATCCGTTCGATCAATGTTGAGAGAAGGTTGGAATGAACAATATAGTCAGAAATGAGAACGATCCAACGGTGGACGGGATTGATGTAGCTCCGACAGCACCACACTCTCTCTCTTTCTCTCTGCAGAAAAATAATGGTCAATTTCTATACTTACTCTTGCATTCTTTTGTTAGAACACTAATATCTTTATTTATTTCCCTTTGATACTATCTCTCCTTTCGAATCCTAATTTTTTTTCCATAAAACCACATCAAAATACATGAAATCCCCTCAGTTTCTTGGCTGCCGAAAACCTTGCCACACTTAGAAACTATGTTGCAGCAGCCCATCATCTTCGTCATGGCATTTGGAATTTAAATTCTACATCGGGAGGAGGTTGTGAGTTGTTTTGATCTGACATGATAGTACCTACAAAAATTGATTAGTGGTAAAAAAAATCCTCACGTCGCTCGTATTCCGCTCAAACACTCTTAATATCCTCACACACTCACACCTTTAGTCTCACTTTTTGCGGTCCTTGCGGAACTAAAACCAACACCAAATAGAATCAACTTAGCAGCGCAATCCAAATATGTATATATGACTTAAGAAGCAATAAAAACCAGAAAACAAGCAAAAAAGAAACTGCGATGATAGTTTCGTAAGTAGCAAGCGAATTGATCTGAAATATGAATGAAACTGAAGACTCGAATAAAAACAGAAATGAAATATGCAAAAGGATGAAACAACACCCAAATATGTTGGATATGATGAAGATATACTGCAAGAAACAAAAACAACAGGAAGAAATATAATTTCAAAAGTTGACGCAAAACAGACTCGTTTATGACAAGTCTGAATCTGGATCTTAAAGAAAATGATGTCCAATTTAGCTATAATTTTAGATCTAGTGCGATATCAACCCAAAAATACAGAATATAAAGTTTGAGAAATTTACGAAAAGATATGACATACTGACGTTACCTAGGCACCAGCACTATTGGAAACGAAAACCCCCACCCAATGAATATTGATTCGCGAACGAGAAGTACAAGGATGACGCCACGAAGCCAGTTGTTCTTCGATAAGTCGTTTTCAGTTCTTTAGAGAACCAAGGAAGGGAGATTATCCCACCAACACACAACATGTTCAGCAAAGAAGCTTAATTAATCTAAAAATTGCATAACCTTACATGTTTGGTTATGCCTTTATTTATTATAAATCTAGACTTAAAGAAACCCTAATGGACCCCCCTTAGGTGGACTTATATAAAGCTCACTTACAATTGATCCAAATAAATAATAATAACTCAAAAACTAAGAATTTCATATAAGATATGATATACTGACGTAAATATATTATGAATCAAACCTGATTAGACCTGAAATTGAAAACCAAAGCAAACGATATCCAATTCACCCAAAAACATCTTTGTGAAATTGGAGTGAATTCCAAGTTGATTTGATCCAATATTCTCTTGTTTAGTTTTCTGCGGTAGAAACCAATAAACATCTTTGTGAATGTTTTTTTTTTTTTTGCTTTTCTCTTTTCTCGTTTTGTTTTTATTTTTGATGCTACTGATATATTTTGAACAATAACATAATGAGATAAAAAAGAAATTTATATGCCGCAAATTCAAGGATAAGAAGAAAATGGAGACCAAGAAATTTTTGCAGAATGAACAAGAAACAAAAATTTCTAAAGGATATAACCTAATTAATGGAGCCAAGCTCTGATACCAAATCATGTAAACCTTATGATTGCAAACTAAATTTTTTAATTTTAATGATTCTTGCATTCTTCAGTTCTTGAACGAACTGAATCTGATTTATCGAAGATTATCTGGTTTCGTGGCATCATTATACTCATTCCAATAGTGTTGGTGTCTTGGGGAAGGTTTCCATTCCATTGTGCTAGATTTCTAAGATTCAAGGTTGTCAATTCCGTTCCGTTCCGCCCGGAATGGCCGAAACATTCCATACCAATTCAAAAAACGGAACAAAACGGAACAAATTTCATCTCATTTTAAATCTCGGTCCGTTCCGGATTTTTCAGCTAAATTCCACCCGAAACGTTCCGGTTCCATTCCACATGTTCCGTTCCGCTCTTGAAAAGCCATTGAATCAAATTGAACCTTATTCAATTTAATTAATTAAACCACCCAACCACCCAATTATAAAAAGCTCTTTTTTATTACTATTTTCTATAACAATAATATTAATAATAACATTGAAAATTATTATTACTATTTTCATTAACAATGATATTAATTTTTTAAAATTAGATTTATCACTAATATATATGGTTTATATTCATGTTGTTTTTTTCATGTTTATACTTTGTAGGAATTTGAGCAAAACAAGGAATGCTTTAGATTTCATTAGCCTTAATAACATTGACCTAACTTTATATTTAAAATATTTGTGTTAAAACATTTTACTTTCATAATATTTTGATATTTTGTTTAAGTTGAATTACTTTAAGTTAAAGATCTATTTAATCTTGACTATTTAGAAATATTTTAAATTTTGAAATTATATTTGTTTGGCATTGTGTTTGTATTGCATAATTTATAATTAATTTATCTTGAATTTGAATTATGTTTGTTGAATATATATATATATATATATATATATATATGAACAGTACAACCCCGAAACGGCACGCCGAAACACTCCGAAACTGAAACATTCCGTTCCAATTGAAAAAACGAAACACCTACCGAAACGGAATTGACAATCTTGAGGAGGACTATTTAATGCTTTTCCTAACTTAGGAAGGAAAGTAATTAAATCAGCATCAAAGGAGGAAATTTGTTTTCTTATTTGTCAAAGTTAAACAAGGAAATCCAAGCTAATCAAGGACATCAAGGGGAGGCAGCAACACAAATTTTCCAAATCAGATTTGTCCTAGTCTATTTGGGACTTCTTAAGGGTGACAAATCTGATTCTAGCATATTTAGCATGATAATTTTCAGAATTTTATTTTTTTTATTATTTTCTTCTTAGTTTTTGGGTTATTATTACTTATTTAGGTCAATTGTAAGTGGGCTTCATATAAGTCCACCTAAGGGGGGTCCATTAGGGTTTTCTTAAGTCTAGAGTCAGTATAAATAAAGGCATAACCAAACATGTAAGGTTACACAATTTTCAGATCAATAAACTTCTTTGCTGCACTTATTGTGTGTTGGTGGGATAATCTCCCTTCCTTGGTTCTCTAAAGAACTGAAAACGACTTATCGAAGAACAACTGTCTTCGTGGCGTCATCCTTGTACTTCTCGTTCGCGAATCAATATTCGTTGGTTGGGGGTCTCCGTTTTCAATAGTGCTGGTGCCTTGGTACAAGTTATCTTTGTGTCACACTCCTATCAAACCTGATTTACTTGGCTTTCCGGGAATTGGTGTCTTTGCGTGTGGGTTGCGTGACCACGTGATCACGAGGTTCGCATCATTTGGTATCAGAGCTTGACTCCATTAATCAGGTTATATCCTTCTAAAATTTTTGTTTCTTGTTGATTCCGCAAAAAAATTCCTTAGTATCCAATTTCTTCTTCTCCTTTAATTTGCGGCATATAAAAAAAAAAATTGCTATTTTCATTCTGTTTTTGTTTAAAATATATCAGTAGCATCAAAAACAAAAACAAAAAAAGAGAAAAGAGAAAAGCAAAAAAAAAAAAATCGTTCAAAAAAAGATGTTATTGGATTTTGCCGCAGAAAACTAAACAAGAGAAAATTGGATCAAATCAACTCAGAATTAGCTCAAATTTTATAATCTGATTACCGGGCTCCTAATCGCACCACATATCAAATTTGGGGTCAATTGGATATCGTTTGCTTTGGGTTTCAAATTCGGGTCTAATTAGGTCTGATTCATAACGTTTTTGCGTCAGTATATCAAATCTTATCGTAAATTGCTCAAACTTTATATTCTGTCTATTTGGGTTGATATCACACTATATCTGAAATTTTAACTCAATTGGACGTCATTTACTTTAGGTTCCAGATTCGGACTTAACTCTTCGTAAACGAGTCTGTTTTGTGTCAACTTTTGAAATACGCTTGCTTTCTGTTGTTTTTGTTTTGTTGCAGTTTATCTTCATCATATACAACATATTTGGGTGTTGTTTCATCATTTTGTATATTTTTTGTTTCTGTTTTTTATTCGAGTCTTCAGTTTCGTTCATATTTCGGATAGACTCGCTTGCTACTCGCGAGACTATCATCGCAGTTTTGTTTTGCTTGTTTTATAGTTTTTATTGCTTCTTGAGTCATATATATATTTGGATTGCGCTCCCAAGCTGGTTCTATTTGGTGTTGGTTTCAGTTTCGCAAGAACCGCGGAAGGTGAGACGAGAGGTGTGAGCGTGTGAGGATATTAAGAGTGTTTGAGCGAAACACGAGCGACGTGAGGATAATTTTTTTTTTACCACTAACCAATTTTTGCAGGTACTATCATGTCAGATCAAAACAACACACCACCCCATCCCGAGGGAGAACTTACGTTCCAAATGCAAGCCATGACGCAGATGATGGAGAGGATGAATTTTGTGATGGGAAATGTGTGTGACAGACTTGATAGGGTAGAGAAACGTGGTAACGAGGCTGGTACAAGCACCCAAAATATGAGGAAGCTTGGGGCTGAACCGAAAGCAAACAATGGCGGTAGGGCCGAAAGGCCAAGGTGGGCTGATTATGAGGATTTTGAGGAGGCCGTTGATGATATTGGTGATGGTGGTTTTGAAGATGAGGCCATAGGCCATCGGGAAGGTTTTCGGCAGCCTAGAAACCGAAGGGATTATGGGAATAGAACTAGGGGCCAATTCGGCCAAAGGGAAAATTCCCTTAGTGTTGGGTGACATGCTGATTTAGATGGTGATTTGGATGCTATCAAACTGAAAGTACCCTTTTTCCAAGGTAAAAACGATCCCGAGGCATATTTGAAGTGGGAGAAAAAGGTGGATTGGATTTTTGATTGCCATAACTATTCAGAAGTGAAGAAAGTAAAATTAGTAGTCATCGAATTCACAGATTATGCACTGATATAGTGGGATCAGAATGTTATTAGTAGAAGAAGGAGTGGAGAGAGGCCGGTAGCGTCGTGGGAGGAGATTAAAGTGTTGATGAGAAGGCGATTTGTGCCTAACCACTATTATAGAGATTTTTATTTGAAATTGCAGGGTTTGAATCAGGGTTCTAGGTCCGTGGATGAGTATTTCAAGGAGATGGAGATTGCCATGATTCGGGCCAATGTGATTGAGGATCGGGAAGCTACCATGGCTAGATTTCTAAATGGGCTGAATAGGGACATTGCGAATGTTGTAGAATTACAACATTGTGTGGAATTGGAGGACATGATCCATATGGCAACAAAGGTGGAGAGGCAAATAAAAAGAAGGGGCAGTACATGTTTTCAGACCAATTCGGCTTCATCTTCCTCAACATGGAGGCCGGATTTGAAAAGAGAGGGGGTTGTCCAACCAAAGCCTTATGCAAAGGTCGAACCTTCTAACGCCAAAAAGGATACTCATACAGATGGGAAAGGTAAATCTGAATCTCAACCTACTCGTGATAGAGATATTAAATGCTTTAAGTGTTTAGGGAAGGGGCACATTGCATCTCAGTGTCCAAACCGAAGAGTTATGCTTACAAGAGACAATGGGGAGGTTGAATCTGAAAGTGACAAATCTGAAATTGAAGAGATGCCACCTTTGGTGGATTGTAGTGATGAGGAGATTGCATATCCTGTTGAGGGGGAGGCCTTGGTTATAAGGCATGCGCTGAACATGCAAATCAAAGAAGATGATATAGATCAGCAACGAGAAAATATATTTCACACTCGATATCACATCTAAAAGAAGGTATGTAGCATGATAATTGATGGAGGTAGTTGTGCTAATGTTGCTAGTGATACTCTTGTGAAGAGATTGAATCTGAGTTGTGTTAAGCATCCGAGGCCTTATAGATTGCAATGGTTGAATGAATGTGGTGAAGTGAGGGTTACTAAGCAGGTTGTGATTGCGTTTGCTATTGGGAAGTATTCCGATGAGATTTTGTGTGATGTAGTCCCAATCACTTACTTTTGGGGCGTCGATGGCAGTTTGATCGGAAAGCGATTCATGATGGGTTTAGAAATAGGTTCACTATTGTAAAGGATGGTAAAACCATCACTCTTGTACCTCTTTCTCCAAAACAAGTGTATGATGATCAAATGAAATTAAAAAGGGAATGTGAGGATGGGAAGAGTGAAAATTCACGTGAGGACAATGGTGAGAGAAAACCATCAGATTCGGCTAAACCTAAATCATTAATTAAATCGGTTGAGAGTGGAGGTAAAAACCGAGGAGTGAAGAAAGTAAGCTTGTGTGATGATAATACTGTGGAAAAATTAAAGAAACAACCTAATTTTTATGCAAAGGGATCTCAAATCAGATCTGCATTTTTCACTAATAAGCCAATGATCTTACTTGTGTATAAGAAGGCTTATTTTAACACTAACGATCTTGATTATGCTATTCCTAGCGTGGCTGTTTCTTTGATGCAGGAGTTTGATGATGTATTCCCTGAAGACATCCCTAATGGATTACCACCATTAAGAGGGATTGAACATCAAATTGATCTTGTGCCCGGAGCTTCAATTCCTAACCGTCCAGCTTATAGAAGCAACCCCGAGGAGACGAAGGAGCTTCAAAGGCAAGTAGATGAGTTGATGATGAAGGGGTACATTCGTGAGAGTATGAGTCCTTGTGCTGTGCCAGTGCTACTTGTGCCTAAAAAGGATGGTACATGAAGGATGTGTGTCGATTGTTGTGCCGTCAATAACATAACGGTAAAGTATCGACATCCTATTCCTAGGCTTGATGACATGTTAGATGAGTTACATGGATCATGTATTTTCTCTAAGATTGACTTAAAAAGTGGGTACCATCAAATTAGGAAGAAAGAGGGTGATGAGTGGAAAATAGCATTTAAGATTAAGCATGGTTTGTATGAATGGTTAGTCATGTCGTTTGGACATACAAATACACCTAGCACGTTTATGCTTTTAATGAATCATGTATTGCGTACGTTTATAGGTAAGTTTGTTTTTGTGTATTTTGATGACATTTTGATCTGTAGCAAGAACTTAAATGAGCATCTTGATCATTTGCGTAATGTACTTAGTGTGTTGCGTAGTGAGCAGTTATATGCTAATCTTAAGAAGTGTACCTTTTGCATGGAAAAAATTGTGTTTCTTGGCTATGTCGTAACTGCGCAGGGTATCGAGATGGACGAGGAGAAAGTTAAGGCCATCCGGGATTGGCCTACACCAAAATCGGTAAGTGAGGTAAGGAGTTTTCATGGACTTGCTAGTTTTTATAGAAGGTTTGTGAAGGATTTTAGTACTATTTTTTTTTTTGGTAAGTTGACGTATGTATTAAAAGAAGAAGATACAAACATTATAAGGGGCATACCCCAGATTTACAATGATAACAGAAACATAAAACAAACAGATGGAGGATTTTAGTACTATTGCTGCACCTTTAACTGAAATTGTTAAAAAATCTATTGGATTCAAATGGAATGATGAACAGGATGAGGCTTTTAATTTGTTGAAAGATAAACTTTGTTCGACACCTGTTTTAGCTTTGCCAGACTTTACGAGAGCTTTTGAAGTTGAATGTGATGCGTTAGGTATTGGTATAGGAGGCCCATCCGGGTGTTAATGCAGGATAGGAGGCCCATTGCGTATTTCAGCGAAAAACTTAATGGGGCAGCCTTAAATTACCCTACATATGACAAGGAGCTCTATGCCTTGGTAAGAACTTTAGAGATGTGGCAACACTACCTGTGGCCCAAGGAGTTTGTGATACATTCTGATCATGAATCATTGAAGCACTTGAAAGGGCAAGGTAAGTTGAGTAGGAGACATGCCAAAATGGGTTGAATTTATTGAAACCTTTCCGTATGTGATCAAGTATAAGCAAGGGAAAGAAAACATTGTGGCTGATGCACTTTCGTGCAGGTATGTTCTTTTATCTACTTTGAATGCTAGATTTCTAGGATTTGAACACATAAAAGAATTGTACAAGGATGATAGTGATTTTGCAAATGTTTACGATGGTTGCGAAACTTTGGCTTTTGGAAAGTTTTATAGACTTGATGGATATTTGTTTAAAGAGAATTGTTTGTGTTCCATTAAGTTCTATGCGTGAATTGCTTGTACGTGAAGCACATGGAGGCGAGTTGATGGGGCATTTTGGTGTTGTTAAGACTTTGGATGTGTTGCATGAGCATTTTCATTGGCCTAAAATGAAAAAAGATATGCAACGCATATGTGATAAATGCATAACGTGTAGAAAAGCAAAGTCTAGGACTCAACCACATGGCTTGTATACCCCTTTACCTGTACCGAAAGAACCATGGGTAGACATTTCAATGGACTTCGTCTTAGGTTTACCTAGGTCAAAACGGGGTAGGGATTCCATCTTTGTAGTTGTTGATAGGTTTTCAAAGATGGCACACTTCATTCCATGTCATAAAACTGATGATGTAACTAACATTGCTGATTTGTTCTTTAGGGAGATAGTACGGCTTCACGGGGTCCCTAAGAGCATTGTTTCTGATAGAGATGTTAAGTTCCTTAGCTATTTTTGGAAGGTGTTATGGGGAAAATTGGGTACTAAACTGTTGTTTTCAACTACTTGTCACCCCCAAACAGATGGACAAACCGAAAGTAGTTAATAGGACCTTAACACAACTTCTGCGTGCTGTCATTCAAAAAAACTTAAAGAATTGGGAAGATTGTTTGCCATTTATAGAGTTTGCATATAATCGTAGAGTGCACTCTACTATTGAATTTTCACCATTTGAAATTGTGTATGGATTTAACCCTTTAACTCCAATGGATTTGATTTCTTTGCCAATTGATGAAAGGGTTAGTCTGGATGGTAATCGTAAAGCACAGGTGGTGAAAACACTTCACGAGAGTGTGCGGCAACAGATTGAAAAGAGGAATCGTGTGTATGCGACCAAAGCCAATAAGGGGAGCAAACATGTTGTCTTTCAGCCCGGCGATTGGGATTGGGTGCATATGCGTAAGGAGAGATTTCCGACCCATAGAAAATCAAAGCTACAACCACGCGGAGATGGGCCATTTCAGATCCTTGAGAGGATCAAGAACAATGCTTATAAAGTTGATTTGCCAGGTGAGTATGGTGTTGTGCTACCTTTAATGTTTCTGATCTTACTCTGTTTGATATAGGTGATGATTCGAGGTCGAATCCTTTTGAAGAGCGAGGGGATGATACGGATTAGCCCAACACCAAGCGTAATCATGCCAACTGATTAGTACTTAAAAGTGCATTTTTATCAAGGTTTTGTATCATCATTTTGCACTTGAAGTATCAATAACTCCTTAACTAAAGCATGTTTTATAATAACATATCTAATTATATAAGATACCTTTAATTTATGGTAAATGTTCATCTTAAATGTAGGCCTATCACATAAATGAAAGAATTGATTGATGAGTTGAAGTACTGAAATTGAAAGGACAAAGAGATGGCCAAACTTAGAAAAGAGATGCTGGTGCAGTCCAAACTGGAACACTGTTCGGTAATTGGGTCATATCTGGAGCTGTATATCTGGATTTAGGTCCATTTTATATGGATGGAAAGATAAGACATAGGCCTACAACTTTCATGTGGAGCCCAAGATTTAACAAGGCCGTTTTCAAGTCCAAATTGTAGCAACAAAGAAGAAGTCCGAATCTGTCCTGCAACCCAGACATTGTTCAATGTTCAGCCCATATCTCAAGTTCTAGAAATCCAAATGATCTCAAATTTTTACCCTGGAAAGATGAGACAATTTCCTAGAACTTTCATGATTTAAGTTTGTTCAAATTATGATGTCATCAATGATGTTTTTGGCAGACAAGAAGATAAGAATTGTCACCAAGTTAAGATGTGGCCACCCACTCATCAATTAGTCAACAAATCAATAGTTCCGAATTTTTGCCTATAAAAGGAGACATTTGCCATGTATTTAGGCATCTTGGTGTTCAGATCAAGATCATGCTCTTGTTTTCTCTCTTTGTATTACTTACGTTTTGCTTTTATTAATATCAAGTTTATACCTTTCATTTCCTTTCCTTTACTTAGTTAACCTTTATCTTATTTATGTTCTTATTTTGTTTGTTTATGTTTCTTTCTTTCATTATGTTTAACTAAGTTAATTTTGTCAAGGTGAAAAGGGTACACTAATGGTGTAAGAATAAGTATAATATAAACTTAACATGGACTTTAATGTTGGATACTAACATGCTTTATATTTGCTATCTTGTTCACTTTTAATACTTTGCTTGTTAAATGGTTAATCTAGATTTATGTTGTATAACACTTGGTACAACAAATACTTGGCACTTTCATAGCCCATACTGTATGGTATAACCGACACCTGAGCTATGAAAGGAACTTGATTTGTTGTTAACATAAGTTATAATCATGAATGCCTGATAACATTTACAAGTATTAGCATTATTCGAATAAGATAGCTAATGTAATCATGTTAACAATTTATAATCTGATTGGAACCTCCTTGTGTGTGGTTTCCAATTGAATAATAAGAGTTTATACTATATTTGTTTGAAATACCATTAGTGGATCCTCTAACCTTGACATTTGTTGTTATCATTGTTTAATCCTTACGTTAATCTTCCATCTCAAAAGTTCTCATCAACTTCTTCCTCTTCTTCTTCACTATTATTATTATCACTGTTATTATTATTGTTGTTGTTGTTGTTGTTGCTATTGTTACTTTTGTTTTATTGTTATCTATAATTTATACAATTAACCTCCCTGTGGTTCGACCCCGGTCTTGCCGGGTTATTTATTACTTCAACACTCCTGCACTTGGGAGAAGACATCAATCTTTTGGTCGTGTCACCAACGACCCATTGGAGGTGCCAATTGGGCCAATCACAAAGAGCTAGGGCAAAGAAGCTTAAAGAAGTATTGAATGAGCTTGTTCAGAATATATGGAGCAAAATGGACCTAGATGGGCTTGAGAAATTTAAGGAGCATGAAGGGCAGCCTTTAATCCATCTAGTTCATGTCCAAGAAGAGCCCAATTCGTGTGGAACATGGGGTTGATGTGTCCGGCCCAATACCAGCCTTGTTAGGCTTGTTTTTTCCTAATGCTATAAGGATAAAAAGTCAACAATTGATTCTCCTAATTAAGTAAGGAAGTTGGCCATATCTTATTCCTAAAGAGAGGAGGACTATTTAATGCTTTTCCTAACTTAGGAAGGAAAGTAATTAAATCAGCATCAAAGGAGGAAATTTGTTTTCTTATTTGTCAAAGTTAAACAAGGAAATCCAAGCTAATCAAGGACATCAAGGGGAGGCAGCAACACAAATTTTCCAAATCAGATTTGTCCTAGTTTATTTGGGACTTCTTAAGGGTGACAAATCTGATTCTAGCATATTTAGCATGATAATTTTCAGAATTTTATTATTTTTATTATTTTCTTCTTAGTTTTTGGGTTATTATTACTTATTTAGGTCAATTGTAAGTGGGCTTCATATAAGTCCACCTAAGGGGGGTCCATTAGGGTTTTCTTAAGTCTAGAGTCAGTATAAATAAAGGCATAACCAAACATGTAAGGTTACACAATTTTCAGATCAATAAACTTCTTTGCTGCACTTATTGTGTGTTGGTGGGATAATCTCCCTTCCTTGGTTCTCTAAAGAACTGAAAACGACTTATCGAAGAACAACTGTCTTCGTGGCGTCATCCTTATACTTCTCGTTCGCGAATCAATATTCGTTGGGTGGGGGTCTCCGTTTTCAATAGTGCTGGTGCCTAGGTACAAGTTATCTTTGTGTCACACTTCTATCAAACAGTCTTTGCGTGTGGGTTGCGTGACCACGTGATCACGAGGTTCGCATCATATACAAGCCATGTGGTTGAGTCCTAGACTTTGCTTTCCTACAAGTTATGCATTTTTCCATTTTAGGCCAATAAAAATGCTCATGCAACACATCCAAAGTCTAAACAACACCAAAATGCCCATCAACCCGCCCCCATGTGCTTCACGTACAAGCAACTCACGCATAGAACTTAATGGAACACACAATCGACTCTCTTTAAACAAATATCCATCAAGTCTATAAAACTTTCCAAAAGCCGAAGTTTCGCAAGGATTGTAAACATTAGCAAAATCACTATCATCCTTGTACAATTCTTTTATGTGTTGAAATAGTAGAAATCTAGCATCTCGAGTAGATAAAAGAACATACATGCGCGAAAGTGCATCAGCCACAATGTTTTCTTTTCCTTGCTTATACTTGATCACATACGGAAAGGTTTCAATAAATTCCATCCATTTGGCATGTCTCCTACTCAACTTACCTTGCCCTTTCAAGTGCTTCAATGATTCATGATCAGAAACTTCTTAGGCCACAGGTAATGCTGCCACGTCTCTAGAGTTCTTACCAAAGCATAGAGCTCCTTGTCATATGTAGGGTAATTCAAAGCTGCCCCATTAAATTTTTCACTGAAATACACAATGGACCTCTTATCCTGCATTAACATAGCTCTTATACCAATACCTGACACATCACATTCAACTTTAAAAGTTCTCGTAAAGTCTGGCAAAGCTAAAACAGGCGCCGAACAAAGTTATCTTTCAATAAATTAAAAGCCTTATCTTGTTCATCATTCCATTTGAATCCAACAGACTTTTTCACAATTTCAGTTAAAGGTGTAACAATAGTACTAAAATCCTTCATAAATCTTCTATAAAAACTAGCAAGTCCATGAAAACTCCTTACCTCACTTACCGATTTTGGTGTAGGCCAATCCCGGATGGCCTTAACTTTCTCCTTGTCCATCTCGATACCCTGCGCAATTATGACATAGCCAAGAAACACAATTTTATCCATACAAAAGGTACATTTCTTATGATTAGCATATAATTGCTCACTACGCAACACACTAAGTACATTACACAAATGATCAAGATGCTCATTTAAGTTGTTGCTATAGATCAAAATGTCATCAAAATACACAACAACAAACTTACCTATAAACGCACACAATACATGATTCATTAAACGCATAAACATGCTGGGCGCATTTGTAAGTCCAAACGGCACGACTAACCATTCATACAAACCATGCTTAGTCTTAAATGCAGTTTTCCACTCATCACCCTCTTTCATCCTAATCTGATGGTACCCACTTTTTAGGTCAATCTTAGAGAAAATACATGATCCATGTAACTCATCTAGCATGTCATCAAGCCTAGGAATAGGATGTCGATACATTACCGCTATGTTATTGACGACACGACAATCAACACACATCCTCCATGTTCCATCCTTTTTAGGCACAAGTAGCATTGGCACAACACAAGGACTCATACTCTCACGAATGTACCCCTTCATCATCAACTCATTTACTTGCCTTCGAAGCTCCTTTGTCTACTTGGAGTTGCTTCTATAAGTTGGACGGTTAGGAATCGAAGCTCCGGGCACAAGGTCAATTTGATGTTCAATCCCCCTTAATGGTGGTAATCCATTAGGGATGTCTTCAGGGAATACATCATCAAACTCCTGCATTAAAGAAACAGTCACATTAGGAATAGCAGGATCAAGATCGTTAGTGTTAAAATAAGCCTCCTTATACACAAGTAAGATCATTGGCTTATTAGTGAAAAATGCAAATCTGATTTGAGATCCTTTTACATAAAAATTAGGTTGTTTCTTTAATTTTTCCACAGTATTATCATCACACAAGCTTACTTTCTTCACTCCACTGTTTTTACCTCCACTCTTAACTGGTTTAATTAATGATTTAAGTTTAACCGAATCTGACGGTTCTCTCACCACTGTCCTCACGTGAATTTTCACTCTTCCCATCCTCACATTCTTTTTTTAATTTCATTTGATCATCATACACTTGTTTTGGAGAAAGAGGTACAAGAGTGATGGTTTTACCATCCTTGACAATAGTGAACCTATTTCTAAACCCATCATGAATCGCTTTCCAATCAAACTACCATGGACGCCCCAAAAGTAAGTGACTAGCATTGGGACTACATCACACAAAATATCATCAGAATACTTCCCAATAGCAAACGCAATCAAAACCTGCTTAGTAACCCTCACTTCACCACATTCATTCAACCATTGCAATCTATAAGGCCTAGGATGCTTAATACAATTCAGATTTAATTTCTTCACAAGGGTAATCACTGGCAACATTAGCACAACTACCTCCATCAATTATCATGCTACATACCTTCTTTTGGATGTGACATCGAGTGTGAAATATATTTTCCCGTTGCTAATCTATATCATCTTCTTTGATTTGCATATTCAGCGCACGCCTTATAACCAAGGCCTCCCTCTCAACAGGATATGCAATCTCCTCATCACTACAATCCACCAAAGGTGGCATCTCTTCAATTTCAGATTTGTCACTTTCAGATTCAACCTCCCCATTGTCTCTTGTAAGCATAACTCTTCGGTTTGGACACTGAGATGCAATGTGCCCCTTCCCTAAACACTTAAAGCATTTAATATCTCTATCACGAGTAGGTTGAGATTTAGATTTACCTTTCCCATCCGTATGAGTATCCTTTTTGGCCTTAGGGTGTTCGACCTTTGCATAAGGCTTTGGTTGGACAGCCCCCTCTCTCTTCAAATTCGGCCTCCATGTTAAGGAAGATGAAGTTGAATTGGTCTGAAAACGTGTACTCCCCCTTCTCTTGATTTGCCTCTCCACCTTCATGGCCATATGGACCATGTCCTCCAATTCCACACAATGTTGTAATTCTACAACATTAGCAATGTCTCTATTCAGCCCATTTAGAAATCTAGCCATCGTAGCTTCCCGGTCCTCAATCAAATTGGCCCGAATCATGGCAATCTCCATCTCCTTGAAATACTCATCCACGGACCTAGAACCCTGATTCAAACCCTGTAATTTCATATACAAATCTCTATAATAGTGGTTAGGCACAAATTGCCTTCTCATCAACACTTTCATCTCCTCCCACGACGCTATCGGCTCCTTCTACTAATAACATTCTGATCCCACCAAATCAGTGCATAATCCGTGAATTCGATGACTACTACTTTCACTTTCATCTTCTCCGAATAGTTATGGCAATCAAAAATCCAATCCACCTTTTTCTCCCACTCCAAATATGCCTCGGGATCCTTTTTACCTTGGAAAGAAGGTACTTTCAGTTTGATAGCATCCAAATCACCATCTAAATCAGCATGTCCCCCAACACTAAGGGAATTTTTCCTTTGGCCGAATTGGCCCCTAGTTCTATTCCCATAATCCCTTCGGTTTCTAGGCTGCCGAAAACCTTCCCGACGGCCTGTGGCCTCATCCTTAAAACCACCATCACCAATATCATCAACAGCCTCCTCAAAATCCTTATAATCAGCCCACCTTGGTCTTTCGGCCCTACTGCCATTGTTTGCTTTCGATTCAACCCCAAGCTTCCTCACATTTCGAGTGCTTGTACCAGCCTCGTTACCACGTTTCTCCACCCTATCAAGTCTGTCACACACATTTCCCATCACAAAATTCATCCTCTCCATCATCTGCGTCGTGGCTTGCATTTGGAACATAAGTTCTCCCTCGGGATGGGATGGTGTGTTGTTTTGATCTGTCATGATAGTACCTGCAAAAATTGGTTAGTGGTAAACAAAAATTATCCTCACGTCACTCGTGTTTCGCTCAAACACTTTTAATATCCTCACACGCTCACACCTCTCATCTCACCTTCTTGCGGTTCTTGCGAAACTGAAACCAACACCAAATAGAACCAACTTGGCAGCGCAATCCAAATATATATATGATGACTCAAGAAGCAATAAAAACTAGAAAAGAAGCAAAACAAAACTGTGATGATAGTCTCGCGAGTAGCAAACGAGTCTATCTGAAATATGAACGAAATTGAAGACTCAAATAAAAATAGAAACAAAAAATATGCAAAATGATGAAAATAAACTGCAATTAACGAAAACAACAGAAAGCAAGCGAATTTCAAAAGTTGACGCAAAACAGACTCGTTTACGACGAGTTAAGTCCGAATCTGGAACCTAAAGTAAATGATGTCCAATTGAGTTAAAACTTCAGATATAGTGCGACATGAACCCAAATAGACAGAATATAAATTTGAGCAATTTATGATAAGGTTTGATATACTGACGCAAAAACGTTAAGAATCAGACCTGATTAGACCCGAATTTAAAACCCAAAGCAAACGATATCCAATTGACCCAAATTTGATATGTGGTGCGACTAGGACCCCAGTAATTAGAGTATCAAATTTGAACTAATTCCAAGTTGATTTGATCCAATTTTCTCTTGTTTAGTTTTCTGCTGCAGAATCCAATAAACATCTTTTTTTGAACGAATTTTTTTTTTGCTTTTCTCTTTTCTCTTTTTTTTTTTGATGCTACTGATATATTTTGAACAATAACAGAATGAAATAAAAAAAAAAATTTTATGCCGCAAATTCAAGGAGAAGAAGAAATTGGATACTAAGGAATTTTTTTGCGGAATCAACATGAAACAAAAATTTCAGAAGGATATAACCTGATTAATGGAGCCAAGCTCTGATACCAAATGATGCGAACCTCGTGATCACGTGGTCACGCAACCCACATGCAAAGACACCAATTCCCGAAAAGCCAAGTAAATCAGCTTTAATAGAAGTGTGACACAAAGATAACTTGTACCTAGGCACCAGCACTATTGGAAACGAAAACCTCCACCCAATGAATATTGATTCGCGAACAAGAAGTATAAGGATGACGCCACGAAGCCATTTGTTCTTCGATAAGTTGTTTTCAGTTCTTTAGAGAACCAAGGAAGGGAGATTATCCCACCAACATACAATAAGTGCAGCAAAGAAGTTTATTGATTTGAAAATTACGTAACCTTACATGTTTGGTTATGCCTTTATTTATACTGACTCTATACTTAAAGAAACCCTAATGGACCCCCTTAGGTGGACTTATATGAAGCCCACTTACAATTGACCCAAATAAGTAATAATAACCCAAAAACTAAGAAGAAAATAATTAAAATAATTAAAATTCAAAAATTACCATCCTAAATATGCTACAATCAGATTTGTCACCCTTAAGAAGTCCTACATAAACTAGGAAAAATCTGATTTGAAAAATTTGTGTTGCTGCCCTCTTTCCTTTGATGTCCTAGATTAGCTTGGATTTCCTTGTTTAACTTGGACAAATAAGAAAACAAATTTTCTCCTTTGTTACTGATTTAATTACTTTTCTTCCTATGTTAGGAAAAGCATTAAATAGTCCTCCCCTCTTTAGGAATAAGATATGGCAAACTTCCTTACTTAATTAGGAGAATAAATTGCTGACTTTTTATCATTGTAGCATTGGGAAAAAAAAACAAACCTAACAAGGCTGGTATTGGGCCGGACATATCAACCCCTTGTTCTACACGAATTAGACTCTTCTTGGACCTGAACTAGATGAATTAAAGGCTGTCCATCATGCTCCTTAAATGTCCCAAGCCCCTCTAGGTCCATCTTGCTCCATAAGTTTTGAACAAGCCCATTCAATGCTTCTTTAAGCTTTTTGCCATAGCTCTTGTGATTGGCCCAATTGGCACCTCCAATGAGTCATTAGCATGATTACGCTTGGTGTGGGGCTGATCCGCATCACTATCACTAACCTCCTTAATTCTCATTCCCTAGTCTGCATGAAATCAACCGATCTGAGTGGATCAACTGCTTTAGCAGCTGGGCTCATCACTGCAGAGCATTCAATTCCCCGCTAGCTGACTTGCCCGCGCTTAGAGATTCGAGCTCAACGAAGAGCTTATTTACGGATTTTCTGCACATTTGTCCGCTTTCAACCCAAGCGTGAAAAGTCAATGCTTTCTTAGATTTCGATAGAGACAAAGATCTTTAAGCTAAAAACTGGAGCATAAGGTGCCTATAATACAAGGTGTGAACCCATATTTTGTTTGAATCTCACGATTCTATTAGCAGAGATCGGGTATAGGAGTCTTGGACCTATGCTTTCTAGTTACGTATGAGCAAGTATATCCTAATTTCTAGTCGAGTTAAAGCTTGGAAGCTGGTCTTAAAGATTAGAAATGGATTTCTTATACCCTTGACTATGAAAGTAAAGAGACTTAGCAGCATTCTGACTCACTCCTCAACCTGAGAAAGCAGGAGCCGCTTTATTTCACTTAAGATTGGCTCTCTCTACCTGTAGCTTCAAGGGTATTCACCTTTGGCATATGCCCACTCTGACCGAGATTCTTCCGTACTAGAATTCGATGGAGGAAGTTTTGGGCACCCGGTTCTGTTACTAATCGAGTAGCTCCAGAAGCTTGTAATGAGGGATGTGAGTCTAGCGAATAGAGTCCTTTTCTAGCGGCTGCTTGTGAAGTATGGGAAGAGATTCAATTGAAAATCCCAGCAATGGAGACAAAGTAATCCATTAATGTACGTTCTCGTAATTGAAACTTGCCTTTTCGTTTTCTTCTTTTATATTATTAGTGAGCACCCTCATCCCACACTCACTTGTCAAATCATGGGAGAAAAGTCAGTAATGCTATTTTACATTTTCTCATTCTATGCTAAAACCTTTCTTCTTCTCTTCTGTTAGCGAAGGTAGAAAGCCTATAAGTTGTTCTTCCTCATTCAGCCTTGCTTAACCAAAGGAGATAGAAGGCTCATCAATCAGTTATAGCCTAAACTAAGGCATTGGAGGGGCATGAGAATTTACAAAGAAGGTGCGCATTCTAATTTGGTAAATCTCATCCTTTTCTTCTCTGCAACTCGTGTAAAAGCCTAGAAGTTAAAAGGAAGTCAAGATTGAATTGGATTTGCTTTTCGGCATTTTGCTTTTATTTGGATCGAACTCCAAGGGTTGCCATTCTACTAAGTAAGAAGAAATCGAACTCGCAGGAAAATCTAAGTGGGAAAGGATATGACATTCAGTCAGCTTGGTGAGAGACTTTCTTTGTCTAATTCTACAGTGCTTTCAAAAGGAATAGTAAATAGAAAGTACTAGGGATCAAACGAGAAGAAAGGTATGACATTGTCAAAATGATTGGAAATCTTCCATGTTTGCCCTTCCTTAGTCGGTAATGATAGATCTATGTCTAAAAGGAGGGCATGTTGGCAAGAAAGCATTCACCGACGGAAGCAATGCTTTTAAGAAAAGAAAGTGAATCTAGACTTGCATCTTCGAGTCTTATTAAAAGGAAGAAATGTTTATTTGTTATAAAGATCCCAAGATCAGCTTTGATTTTATCAGCATATCTGCTAGTTCAATCATCCTAGAGCTAGAGGGGAGGCACTAGTGGTAGCTCTAATATGTCTAAACCTCAGGAAAACTTTCTAGGTAATGTACAGGGGTTGAACTCTTTGGATGGTAATAAGTACGGTAAGCCTGAAGCGGTGGCATGGGAACTTCCTTTTAGAAGGACTGATTCGGAAGAGAGGAAAGATAGACTTGCATCGTATTAGAATATAAGGGAGAGTTGCTTGTACTTACTGCTTGCTTACATGCTTACTCAAAACTGAACTATCCTGACATAGATCCAAGACTTTCTGACGAGACATGGTTCTTTTTATGTTCCCTGTATTAGAAAGTCTTGAACCCTTATGTCTTTACTCAGAGAAGTCACTCGTTGAGCGATTTACCACTTACGACAGTGAGTAGTGACCTCAAAGAGATCAGCCACCTTACGTATGATTTCTAGCTTTGCTTTGAGTTCACCTGTGGCTTTCTCTTTTTATGTTATCTTGTTTCCACCGACAAAGAAAGAGATAGTGATATGGTACTCAAGTGAAACTGAATAGTAAGGTTCCCTCATATGACTACTTATCAAAAAGTGGATACTCTTCACCTCAGGAGCTAGGAAGAACTAAGAAAGCGAACCAGCTGAAGCCAGAGTCACGTGCAAGGAGAGTTGAAATAAGTTGGTATCAATAGCCTTCTTTAAAAATGTCTCTCTAAGTGATCTAGCTATGTTTGAGTTCTAAACCTCATATATACAAGACATGATAGAAAGAATAAAGAAAGCCATTTCTGGGGCAGATATAGGAGGTTAAGCAAAGATCAGAAGGAATAGCTTTCTTCCAAAAATCCCAATTGCCACTGGTTTGGAGCTTTGAGTGCTCACTCGTCAGTTATCAACTATAGAGCTGATTCTATATCAAAAAACTTATCCATCATTAGAGCACGAAAGATGTTATGATGTATTCTTTAGGATCCCCTTCCTTATTCTTAGATGTCTAGTCTAATTTAAATATTGTTCACCAGGAGCTATACCCTTAATCTGCTCAAGAATTTTGGCAGCTAGAAGAGAGAGTTGAAGTAGATAATCTCTTAAGGATAGAAACACACTATAGCTCGATCCTCATTCCTTCTTACTTAGGAAATGCGACGTATCTTTAGAACTCAATCAATTCCATCGATCAGCTAGAAAGCCTATCTCTTTTGGTACAGAGGGACATAGGGGCGAATGCTTGAATGGGAGAGGCTAGGAGTTGAATGCTGGTTAATTTCACTTCCATGGTGAGAATGCTGGCTCTACTTAGTAAGGACTTCCAGTTTTATGAAATGAAAGATCCAGATCTTGGAGCACCTAATCAACAAGTTGAGGAGAAGGTATGAAATCCTTAGTCTCCTGGGCAAGTAAGGGTGACACACTGAGTGAACCAACTCCAATGGAGCAGGATCAAGAAGAAGTTCAGCTACATAAAAGTGAGCGTGACCCTCGTTGTCGATTTGAGATTGAAGGAAAGGCCTTTATGCTAGCTCTGGTAGATGAAGAGAAAGACTAAAGAAGAGGCTCTTACAAGACTTGCTAGGGAATTCCTTCAAGCAATGTAGAAGGAGATGGAGTCGATGAAAGCAAATCTAGTCTGGGACTTGGTTGACCTTCCACCAGGGCCTCAAACAATCGGTAACAAATGGGTTCTTAAGATTAAACGTAAAGTGGATAGATCTATTGAAAGGTATAAGTGACTAAGGGCTTTACATAAAAAGAGGGAATCCATTATGAGGTTCTTAGACCAGTTCTTAGATTCGTCTCTATTAGGCTCATTTTATCCATTCTCACACATCTAGCTAAATCTAGAGCTCAACCAAATGTTAAAACTGAATTTCTTATTTTAATGGGGATCTTTATGAATAGAATGTACCAATCCGTCGGCTTTGTTGATGATGGACAGGAGCGCAAAGTATGCAAGTTCAAACGAGGAATCTATGGCTTAAAGCAGTGCTTTAAAAGGTTAGAGTCAGAGAAGGAGTGGTTTACTTTGAAAGAGAAGTAGTGGTTTACTTTGAAGTAGAAGGAGAGGGTAGTGCGAAAGCGTCTTCTCTTTTGAGTTTGACATAGTTAGGTGTAGCCAAATTTCGTGGAGAGTTGAGAAGGTGCATGCCGGCTAAGACCCCCTCCTTCTAGTACCTGACCAAGCTCCAGTTGACTCTGAACTGGAAAGGGAAAGAGAAGGAGAAGGAGAGCCAAAGGTAGCATAGCTTCTTCCAGTTCCAATTTCTCTATTTTGAGCTTATCTGTACATCACCTTCTTCCTTCCTCGAGTGATTTCATCCCTTCAGTCTCCTATTGGAAGATCTTTTAAGGTCATAAGCAGTAGTCAACCCCTTATTATATCAAAGAAGTACTAAATGATAGACTTCTATTTAGATTTTTTTTAGTACACTGAAACTATGTCTTATGGTAAGCGAACGCCACTTTTCTCGTCGGCGATCACCGTGAGATCTCTTGAGTGCTAATAAACTCAAACTAAATGGCACATATGTTTTCACCAAGACTTCTTTATGAAATTCCCCCATTAGCTCCCTTTGTCAAAAGTTCTAAGGAATCATCAGTAACTATATACTCTATCGGTTAGTCTAACTTCCTTTTTGGGCATGAAGGAATTACCAATAGAATCAGGGTGCTTAATCTTCCTCTCACGAGGACAAAAGCATGCTTCGTAATCAAGCTAGAAAAGACTCATCTTCGAAGACTAATAAAGAAAGTCCCTTACTCTAAAGTCAAGTAAAGAAGTAGTAAACTCCTTCCTCTCGGGTGCACTTTATTTCTAATCATTTAGTCTTATTTCCCTTGATCTCTCAGACAGTCCCCAGCTAGTCAACGGTTGCAAGCCAATGCTTCTTAGAAAGTCAAGGCAGTCTATCCAATCAAATCAGTGCCTTTGCGAGTGTGCATGCGAACGGGAAGTCCACTCAGTCCAAGCCCTTTTTTGGCTTTTCATAAGAATGCCAATCAGTCTATCCAAGGAAAGAAATCTGGTCGGTGCGGGAAAGAAAGGTAGTACAGTATAGTACCACTGTCCATTCTATCCATTCATTCCTCTTAGTTCAGGCAAGCATGCCTGGGTAATCAAAGAGGAAGATTTTCTATCTTTTAGCAACAACCAACCTAGGTCTCTTTGAATTAGGATAAGGAATAAGAGATGAAAGCAATGTCTCTTGTTAGCAGTCTAGTGAGCCTACGTTCATTCCAGTCAGTTTGAGCAAGTAAGAATAAATAAGGAAAGTCGCTAGGGAAAAAGGAAGTAGGCTAACTCTTGTGCACATCTTTTGAGGGGTTTACTTGCTTACTTCTTAGAGTAAGGTGCGAGGAGATTTTTTCATAAACCATTTCTTTCTCGATGCTTTTCGGTTTGGAACTCTGTTTGCATCCTTCTTCAAAGGAAGGAGTCATCCTCATCGAAGAGTTTGGGAGCTTCCATGACAAACTCCAAACCCCTATTGAAATACAACCTTTCTCTTCTCTCTCTATTTCACTAAGGAAATAAGGCCTCTATGATCCTCTCTAAAGGCTGTTCAAAGAGGCTGTGGTCAATCAATTCATTCGACTATAGGAGCTACTTTCTTTAGGCTGCCTTGCCCATTAGCAGTACAGTCTAGCTCTATTTACCTCTTTATAGGACGATGAAGGTATGTTGAGACTCTCCTCCAACGATGCTGTTGTGAAAGCTTTTTGGACTATTGACACTATATCCCAGCATTTCTGGTAGAAGATAAGCTGAAAACTGTCGAGGAGCACCTCAGTATACGATCGCGCGCAGTAACTGGGAGTCCTATTAAGAATCCTGGGAAATCTGATTTGAAGGTAAAATTTATTCTGAAGTTTTCTTTTCTTTTTTGTAGTTAAGATGAATAAGGAATCCTTGTAAGAAAAGGATTCTGAAATAATTGTGAATCCTTGCCACACCTGGAAACTATGTTGCAGCCCATTAAAGCTCTTTGTAGAATTAGTAGATTTCCAAAATAAGCTTCCATATCCATTTAGGAAAAGAATCCTAGCCAAATAGAAAGTCTACAAGTCAAAAGGAAGTAAATAACAAAATTCATGCAGCCTCTGTTGACCCGTGTTTCGATACCTTCCCAAACTTCAATTGACCTGAAATGTTAAACATAGGTAAGACAACATGTCAGGAGACTCCACGTAAAATTTTAGATCGATCCAATGCTTGGATTGAGAATTATGACTATTACTGTAAAACTGGATAGTTGCACATTTTACATCAAAATCCGAATTTGAGAATTTGAACTTATTTTGGGAATCTCCTAATTCTCCAAATATTTGTAATGGGCTGCAATATAGTTTCCATGTGTGGCAAGGATTCATAAATGTTCATAATCCTTTTCTTAGAGGTATTCCTTATTCATCCTAGCTACAAAAAAGGAAAGAAGACTTCAGAATAAATTCTACCTTCAAATCAGATTTTCTAGTCTATTTGGGTTTCTTAATGGTGATAAATCTGATTCTAGCATATTTAGGATAGTAATTTTCAGATTTTTATTATTTTCTTCTTAGTCTTTGGATTATTATTACTTATTTGGGCCAATTATAAGTGGGCTTAATATAAGTCCACCTAAGGGAGGTCCATTAGGGTTTATTTAAGTCTAGATTTAGTATAAATAAAGGCATAACCAGACATGTAAGTTAGACAATTCAGATTAATAAAACTTCTTGTTTGCCGCACTTTGTGTGTGTGTGTGTGTGTGTTGGTGAGATAATCTCCCTTTTATAGTTCTCTAATTAATTGAAAAAAGATTTATCGAAGAACAACAGTCTTCGTGGCATCATCCTTATACTTCTCGTTCGTGAATCAATATTCGTTAGGTGGGGGTTTCCATTTCCAATAGTTCTGATGCCTAGGTACAAGTTATCTTTCTGTCACACTCCTATCAAGCCTAATTTACTTGGCTTTTTAGAAATTTGTGTCTTTGCGTGTGGGTTGCGTGACCACGAGGTTCACATCACCCCCTTCGTTACTTTTGGCCAAACATCTTTCGGTAGAGGAAAGGAGGCGACTAGTCGCTTTTGGCAAAGCTACGAGCCTACCCTTCACGAGCCTACTTAAATAGCTTACGCTTACTCAGCCTAATCTACTAAAAGAGGGCTACAGCAAGCAACTTCGTTGCCTTTGTTTGTTGTGGGTCGCGCCTCGCCGTAGGCACTGAATGAATGAAATGAGTGGAGATCTTCCTTCCTCTCAAATAACCAAGAACTTCGTTGGTACAAGTGGCGAAGAAAAATCTTACCCAAAAAAAACAACTCGGAACCTAAAGAGAAGAGAGTTCAGTTTACAAGAAGCTGGCAGAGCTTTAGCCATTAGACTACATCCATATATCCTACCTAAATAGTAAGCCTTTTCTTGTTTGTTCTTTGAGCTAATGGAGTCCTTCCGACTAATGAAGATACTACTCTGGTCTTCCTATTCATTCACAGTGGATCCTTCCTTTTCCCTAAGAATTGAACGAACCAAGTTCACCTATATGAGAGTGAGGAATAAAAACCTACAATCAACTTCCCACTTTTGATGTCCCATGATTCTGCTAGTTTAGAAACTAAAGAGAAAAACAGTGGTCAAAAGCAATAACTCAAAATTACCCCAAGTAGGATTTGAACCTACGACCAGTCAGTTAACAGCCGACTGCTCTAACATTGAGCTACCGAGGAAGAACTCCCTTAAGGAAGCTGACTCTTGTTCTTTAGACCAACCTATGACCGGGTTCGTCACTTTTTTTTTTCAAGAAAAAAGGTTACGATAACAAGCCCCTTCCCGGCTCTCAAGATTCATATTGATGATCTCCACGTCCTGCCAGTTCGCTAAGTAGTCTCACTCTACCGAGGGGTAACAAAGGCTTGAACTATTCCTACCAAAAACAAGGAACCTCCCTCTCATCCTAGGAGTTAGCAGGTAGAGTCCCCTCTCTGTTTGTCTTTCTGAGTTTCTACTACTAAGTAGCACTTCTGCTATTCAATCATAGAATCAATTCTGATCAAGCTAAAAAAGTCCTATATTATTAGTAAGCTAGTGCCCTGCAATCTTTCATTAGCACTAACACCTTATCTATAGTGACAGGGCCCTTTCTTGCTCTTGCTCGTTGGCGCTTTAGAAAGAATGCGCAAGGGCACCCCTTTCTTTCATGAAGTTGACGTTTCGCGCTTCTTAGTCAAGCGTTGAAGCCCCTGCCTTTATTTATTGGGATATTTGAGGAAGCGCAGAAGCGCCAGCCCCCTACCCTACCCTAAGGGCTTTGTTTTTCCCGAACCTATACGACGGGTCTCGATCTCGCTTGGCTCTCAATTATTGTTGACTCAACATTGATTTCGTGCTTAAGTTGGAGGTCCCTCCCCCTATCCATCAAGTCAAGTAATTCGCTATCGGAAATTTATCCGCCGCGTATCTCATGCCATGCTTAGTCTTTCTCCTAATCGGTTCTTAGTGTCAATCAATCAAGATTCGCCATCAAGAGAGGGAAGAGCCTTTACTTTAGGTTAGGCCGGTCTCGTCATTCATGAAATTCCCCTGTCCATCAATCATGCGAGTACGCATCCAGTCAGCACATAGCGAACGAAAAAAGCACTGGCCGGCCGTGATCAAAATGTCTATTAATTGATCCCTATTCATTCGGTCAAAGTCTTCACGGCGTTTTCACGCCCATCTCAGTAGAGGGGCACCATGTTGATAGGAATTGGAAAAGACCTTCTTGTACGCATCCTCGAGGGCAGCATTTATGGAAATCATCACTACTTTCTCCTGAGGGCATGGTATGGCTTTGTTCTTGGTGTTGTTTAATAGATGTCGAGTGTCGCTTTCCCCCGCCTGAGAATCCTCATATGCCTAAAGTGGGCGAGCTAGAATCCTTATGTCAGGTTGGTTATTCAAAAGACACTTTCTCTTTACCCTTTGCATCTTCATCTTTTCGAAAGCACAGACCAGAATAAACTTCTACACCTATTTCAGGTGCAAAGCCTCTTCAATAAAGACCTCTTTCTCTCTTTCTTTTTTTTTTCCCTTGATTGAAAGAGGATAAGCGCGGTACATTGAGTAAAGGGAGGATTTGCTACGTCGGGCGGTGGGTGGCCCCTTCGAGAGTTGCGGGTCCTTGCCGCTACATGAGTGGTAGCTCATGCTCAAAACTCCTCTGACACGAGTCCTAGTCGTTGCGCTATGGTCTGTTTCCGTCTTTGCTTGCGCGATTTATTTGCACTTCTGATAGGTTTCATCCATCTCCGACCCTAATGAATTGAGTATGTATTCAGGGCCAGTCAATCGATTCGGGTTCTCAGTCGGTTCCGTTCGCCTGCCTCCCTCATAGTCCATTAGTGGGTAGGGTGGGTGATTTAGAGGGTGCCCGCCTCCTCTTCAGACATGTCCTCGATAATCTAGCAGTTGTTCGATCTCAGCTTTTGGGGGCGGGAGTGCTTGGTCGCTGGGGTTTCCTTTTCCTTAACCAATTCAGTTGTGTCAGCCCGATCTAACATTTATGAGCTGGCAAGATGGATTGAAGGTAAGATAGATTTGAGTTTAACTGGTATAGGACCTTCGATAGACCATGAGACGTATTTTCATTCGAAAAACTGAATTTGAAGCTTAAAAGGCTCCTTCTCATGTTGCATTTCTTTGGTTTGGAAGTTTCACTATGTTGTCTGTGGATTTCTAACAAAGGAAAGCCCCCCCTATGCCATTTGATTAATTAAAGTTCTGTGCTGCTAGCCACTCCCCGAGGCCAAGGACGGGGTCGAACCATCATTCCAGGATTTGCTGTCCGATATATTTCCATTATGTTACCTAGCCGCTACCGTATATGTATAAAAAAAGGGAGCGGGGAAGGAAGAACAACCGTTTCACTTTGGAACATGAGGTGGCGGGCGGAGTGCTTTATATGATTGGCAACGGGTTACCAGAGAAGAGGGGACAACATCTTTCTCCCTTGCCTTGCTCCATTTTCCTTTTATGATTGAAAATAGCAAGCCACTCCACTACTGGTATATACTAAAAAATGTATTAATTAGCAACGGATTACTCCGTTGCAGATAATACTAAAATCCGTTGCTAAAACAATTTAGCAACGGAATCAACAATGAACAAAATCTAATGCAGATTTGTCATTGCTGATTTTTCAGCAACGAATTTTTCGGTTGCTGATTTCGCAGCAACGAATTATCCGTTGCTGAATATATTATTTTTATTAAATTAATTTTTTATTTATGAATTTTAATTTGTTTAATTAATTATTTATAGATATTTTAAAAGTTGTAGAATATATATAACCAACATAAATTAATATTAAAAATAAATGCATCACTAATAAAAAAATAGAATAAAAATAATGTTCATATTATAAAAATTTAGTTAAACTTGTATTAATACAAACGAAATTAATGGTACAATAACAAATTAAATTAATAAAAGCAAACGATATTATAAAAAATTACATTAACAATACGAGCACCTATGTCTTAGAAAGAGGGCTAAGGGAGATGGAAAGTATTCCTTACATTTCGTCTGCCATTTAGTCTTCCAAGCCGTGAACTTACATTAACAATACGAGCACCTACAGCAGAAGGTCTCATCAAAGGAATCAGAGATTGAGTGACATTTTTGGTACCATAATAGTTTGTAGCAACAACATTCTGGGCATGTTCAACTGAATTGTCAGCCCCAAGATTGTAATTAACACCAGCATTATTCACCTGCAAAAGGAATAATGTGCATAAGACATGTCAAAGAAATTCAGGACAACATGTAGGTAAAAACATACATAAAACATGGAATCATGGTATAACTATTGCCAGAACTGAACAGTAAATTACAGTCAACTTACCAGAACATCTATTCCACCATAAGTTTGTTCTATCCACTCAGCAAATTTCTTGATGGATAAAGAATCTAGGACATCAAGTTGATGGAAATCCACACTCAAACCCAACTCTTTCAGGACATTGGCAGCTTCAAGACCAGTGCTACTTTCTCGTGATGTCAGGATACTGTTAATCCATGGTCTGCAAGTTGTCTCGTTGTCTCAAATCCTATTCCTCTGTTCCCACCAGTCACCACAGCGACAGTTTCTGATGACCACCACCTGCAAACATTCCACCAAATTTATTACTCTATAGTTGTGACTTGGATCAGCATGAAGCATCCCACATCCTAAAGTTGAATACCTTAAGCCCCTAACAAACCATATCCCCCAAAACTCTAGTTTGCAGTTCACAATCCACATGTACAACAGAGGACTCTGATCATGAACACAACACCACCTAACCACTGAAATCAGAGGTGCAGGCATTTGACCGTTGAATTAAACCAAACCGAATTGTTTTGCAACAGAACGAATAGACAAAGAAAATGCACTAGCATTTTCAAACCATTTCTAAAACAAGTTCATAGAATACTAAAGTGAACCACATTTCTGAAACACATATACTTACTTGCATATTTGACTACACTTTAAAAATAGCAGTGCAAACATGTTTAACTAAGGTCAGCTATCAACATCTTTAAGCTAATACACGCACTGCTTTATGTTAATGCAGATAAGAGATGGCCAGAAAGTATTTTAACATAAAAAAGAAACAGCAAACATTTAATGTAAGGCAACTGCATCTTTCGTTTGGTTTGAATTTCATTCTTGAAACAGCAGTATTTTTTCCACAAAACATACTGTAGCAATATTTTCAGCAGAGACTGTAGCAACACCAAATTGAGTAAGGGCTTCAAATGAAGGGATGGTGAAACTTAAAAGTTTTCCTGGGCTCCTGCAAAAGAATGAAGATAAAGCTCAACAAATGGACACCTAAATAGAAGCATGGTGACGCACACAAGCAGTGCCATAACTAAAAAATTGTTCAAATTGCACAAATGATAAGAAGGCTACTGCAAAGAAAGCTCCCTCCCTAGTCTTTTCCGGTTTTTGTAACTAGTAATTTATACCACTAGTTAGGATTACATCTTTTTGCATGCTCTGTTTTGCAACAATTTTACTAGTTACTGCAAAGAAAGCAATAGTTTTGCAACTGTAGTTAGGCTACTTTCCACAACATTTTTCATGCTCTGTTTTGCATGATCTGTTCAACATAAATCTCAACCCCCCCTTTCTGTATATATTTTTTTATACCTCACCCAGTTAATAAATTTAAAATAAAATACATTACATTAATAATTAAAAATATTAGCATGTGATAAAAGCCATATTTAACAAATAATTTGCAAAAAATCAAACAAAATTATTATTCTCATCAATAAAATTAGTTAATAAAATAAAATGCATTATCTCTAAATTACAAATAAAATCTCTCAAATATGGGTTTCTAATTATACCTATTTTAATTTGTTATACCGTTTGCAAGTGGATTCTTAGGAGCACAGCATGATTCTTTGCAAATGGGAGCACACCACAACACAGTTCTTTGCAAGTGGGAGCACACCACCATCCTTTGCAAGTGGGTTCTTGAGAGCACAACACAGAAGAAGTAAAGCAAAAGTGGGGTTATTGAAAAGGGATGTTTTGGAATTACATATTCCTGGACAATAATTTAAGAGAAAGTGACAGAGGAGAGGTGGGTTTCTGGAAAAGAAAGAAAGGGATAAATTGAATGGGTTAGGGTTTTTTACGTGGAGAATGAAAGTTGTTTGATTTTGAATTGGAGTAATTAATTGTCTCCTCCCGGGTGTTTTTTCGTTTATATATATATATATATATATATATATATATATATATATATATATAAAATTCAAATTTTGTTTATTCTCTTTATCAGCACAGTCATTGTAATTTGCAAAAAATCAAACAAAATTATTATTCTCATCAATAAAATTAGTTAATAAAATAAAATGCATTATCTCTAAATTACAAATAAAATCTCTCAAATATGGGTTTCTAATTATACCTATTTTAATTTGTTATACCGTTTGCAAGTGGATTCTTAGGAGCACAGCATGATTCTTTGCAAATGGGAGCACACCACAACACAGTTCTTTGCAAGTGGGAGCACACCACCATCCTTTGCAAGTGGGTTCTTGAGAGCACAACACAGAAGAAGTAAAGCAAAAGTGGGGTTATTGAAAAGGGATGTTTTGGAATTACATATTCCTGGACAATAATTTAAGAGAAAGTGACAGAGGAGAGGTGGGTTTCTGGAAAAGAAAGAAAGGGATAAATTGAATGGGTTAGGGTTTTTTATGTGGAGAATGAAAGTTGTTTGATTTTGAATTGGAGTAATTAATTGTCTCCTCCCGGGTGTTTTTTCGTTTATATATATATATATATATATATATATATATATATACATAAAATTCAAATTTTGTTTATTCTCTTTATCAGCACAGTCATTGTAATTTGCAAAAAATCAAACAAAATTATTATTCTCATCAATAAAATTAGTTAATAAAATAAAATGCATTATCTCTAAATTACAAATAAAATCTCTCAAATATGGGTTTCTAATTATACCTATTTTAATTTGTTATACCGTTTGCAAGTGGATTCTTAGGAGCACAGCATGATTCTTTGCAAATGGGAGCACACCACAACACAGTTCTTTGCAAGTGGGAGCACACCACCATCCTTTGCAAGTGGGTTCTTGAGAGCACAACACAGAAGAAGTAAAGCAAAAGTGGGGTTATTGAAAAGGGATGTTTTGGAATTACATATTCCTGGACAATAATTTAAGAGAAAGTGGCAGAGGAGAGGTGGGTTTCTGGAAAAGAAAGAAAGGGATAAATTGAATGGGTTAGGGTTTTTTATGTGGAGAATGAAAGTTGTTTGATTTTGAATTGGAGTAATTAATTGTCTCCTCTCGGGTGTTTTTTCGTTTATATATATATAATTCAAATTTTGTTTATTCTCTTTATCAGCACAGTCATTGTAGACCGTGTCATTGTATTAGAAACGGATAATCCGTTGCTGACTTTTAATATATTAATTTATTTATTAGCAACTGATTTTCTATTGCTAAATCCGTTACTAATATTAAAAAATTAATATATATATAATCCGTTGCTAATCCGTTGCTAAATTTGCATCTGAAATATTCCGTTGCTAATTGCCGATGCTATTGACCCTTATTTTTAGTAGTGTATATAGGCCAGATCAGATAAAGGGCTGCTTCCTCCATATGTTCAGGCAAAGAACATATAGAAGCTAGCTTTTGTTTTGTCTTGTAAGCAACCATGCTTATAGAATTTTGCTTACCAAAATGGTCTTAATAAAAGTAAGCAAGCAACCAGTTTCGTTCCAAGTGACATGGCTTTTCACTACTCTTTTTTAGAGAAGGTTGTTTATCCAACCCGGCGGATCCATTGTTTATGCAGCAGTGTGATGTAGCTGAAAAAACCCTTTCTTTATATTAGTAATATTAGTGACGGTACAGGTTGCGGAAAACTCCAAAACTAGGGTTCTAAAATAAAAAGCTTATTAATATAAGTTTTAGAAAACGGCACCCCTACTATACCCCTAAACTAGAAGCTAGCGTGCAACGGCTTTTCCGTTGTTGTTGCTTGCTGCTTGCATGCTCAAAAATCTCTCTTTCACCTCGCCTCCCTGTCTCCATTCTGATTGATTCGCTTCTTCCTTCGCGCAAGTGCTAAACCCCTTGTGTTGCATTTCGTGATCCTCCTTTTCTTTTCCACTTACCACTATTCCTCCTATCTTTCAATGCCTTCCACCCAGCCCAGTACCTATAAGAAGTGCCTATCCTTTTAAACCTGACACGTGATAGGATAATAATACAGCCTTGAGGCGAACAGTTCCTTTCTAAGCTCAGGGAAGAACACCTAGCCCAGCTTTTCTTTCCGAGCCATCAATAACTGCTAGATTTTTTTTGGGGTCTGGCTACCCCTTTAAGAGGTCCAGCTTTCCCTTCACCGGTTGGTCAGTTATGGAGTTCGAGTTCCAACATAGGAAGGCATTCGTAGGTTTTTATTCCTCTACTTTATTCAATGTAATTCCTTCATGTAAATAGACTTATCCTGTCAACAAACAAGAAAACAGATGTCGTGCAAGGGCTTTTCACGTTAGGGGTTACGCAAGGGGGGTGGGTACTCAGGTTTTGAAAGCCTCAGTAAATAAAAGAGTGTATTTCCAGTTTAGAAAGAGAGAAAGTCTAATTCCACTAGAAAAACTGGAAAAAAAAAAAACTCTTTTATATGAATTCAACCAACTCAAAAAGTAGTGGCAAGAAGCAGCACACCAGGAGGTGCTGGACGAATTACTCCTTTTAAATATTCCAATCGAGCTGCCGAATCAGTACGGGTCTAGAAATTGTTAAACCATAAAATAGACACACCCACAAATCATTCTTTTATTTAATAAATCTCATGTAGGAGAGCTTATACCAGAAACTCAAATGTGATAATTCAGACAAAAGAAAGGTCGATCTTGTAGACCTGCCCGTGAACCCTTCTCTCTCTTTCTTTGATCGAATCCCTTGGTTTCTTAAAAAGAGTTGTCCCCTGTCTGTATCAGTCGTCTCTATGGCAATCTTTCTTTAAGCAGAAAGCGTGTTAAAGCTAGATACCCAAGAAGCAAAAGAGAAATGGCTTTCGGCCCAGGATCTCTTGAAAGTACTTTTCTCTTTCCTTTTAACGAAGACAACTTCCCCTAACTTCCAACTCCTAGCTGCCTAACCCCTTAGCTACCACTGTTGCTGACTGACTTTGGCTTCCTTCTTCGTGAACTTTGTATTCCTATTCTACGTCCGATTAAAGTTTTTTTTGACAATCTCAGTACTACCTATATGGCTTCTAATCCTATCCAGGATGCGCGCAAGAAAGACATTGAGATTGATCTTAACTTTGTGCGTGAACATGTTAACATTGGTGACTTGCACCTTTCTTGTCTTTCTACGGAGAACAAAACTGTGACATCTTCACCAAAAGTCTCTCTACTTCTCGTTTTAAAACTCTCAAAGACAACCTCTGCATCATTTCTTATTCCAGAGCAAGCAATATATCCTCTTTTTTTGTCAGGAAGTCAGGCAAGGCACTGCCCTCTTGTTTGCTAAGCCCTTCGAGGCTATCTCTCTTCTAGTGATAAGATAAGCGAAGCTAGTTCTAGTATAAATAGGAGCAGTTTCTCTGAATTCCCTTCCTTCTGCATCGCGTTACAATCCTTATGCAAGCCAGTCTGCCCCATAGTAGTAATATATTTAAGATTTAGCTAGGGCTAACTGCTTTCCATATCTTCAGGGCTTTCGTTTGAGTTGGAGTTGTATCACTATTTGTTGTCGATCCCGGCTAGCCATTGGTTCTTTCTGACTATAGCTTTTCACGGTAGTGCTAGCCATTGGTTCCAGCCAGCAAGCAGGGTAAAAGGATGGGGCGCAAGTCGGGTTGGTTGCATGCCTAAAGCAATGTTTTTGTAGATTGAGATGGATTGATCTTCGCTATTGTGCCTCTTCTTTGTACCATTGATGCTGCGACAGTGCCTAATATGAGTTTGCTCATGTCCTAGACAGCTTCGAGGTTACCATCGATCGATTACAGAGGTTTCAACCACTACTCCCCTTTAGATCGAGTGTTGTTTCTATAATAAAGATTAAATAGGAAAAACTTGAATTGGCTTCAATCGAGATTGCCTCCAGCTTTTTAGGCACATGAGGAACCAGTCTAACATCTTTTCAATCGAAATCCCAATCAAAGACAAGTTCTACCAAAGTCAGGATCTGAAAGAGAAGAATAACTTTCGGAATTCTAAGTGACCCTTCATAAGCTAAAGTTGAATGATCGAAGTCTCCTTCAGGTTCAGTCAAAGAGATCGAAGCGAAGTCATCAATTCAACCATTCGCATGGTCTCCCCTAAGACTGACCTCTTTTCCAAATGAATCGAACCTCGATCCACATTCATCAAAGAGAGACGACCATATCTCTAGGTTGCACACGCCCCTCATTCGCCCTTTACTAGAAGGTAAGGCAAAAGGTAGAAGCAGCTTAAGCCCTTACGATCACCCGAGAAGCCCTCGAGCCTATAGTATTTATTCTAATATAAATATATCTTTTAAAGTATGACTAATCTGATGAAGAATCGTAGTTCCTACACCTTGCGTGGTGTCTCCTAGTCCAACACGGCTTGCACGCATCTTCTTTTGATCCAATCAACTCATGTCGTCACCAATCCATTGCCCAAGGAACTAGACCTTATGCAAAGCACCTTTTTCACATAGAGCTGATTTTCCCTTATGGTCTGGAATTGGTCATAGTCTGCCAAGAGGGCAAGCCTGACTTCCCGACAAAAGTCAAGCTATGGTATGGGCCTGCATGCATGGGTGCTGTTCGAAGATTTGATCGTCGGCCCTATTGAGAAATCGATTGTTGCCCAGATCCAAGGAGGTTGAACCATAGAAACAGGTACCCTTAACCACTTAAAAATTCAATGGACTTTTTGCGCTTCCTAAGAAAGAAGGCTTTCACTAGACCAAAGACCTCGAGAACGTCTACCGCGAGAATTCACAGGTTCGTTCATTTACCAGCACTAGTTCGTACCTTAGAAAGCAAGCTGTCGTGACCTCCGGTCTGCAAGCACCTTTGGTCTCAGTTCTAAAGCCAGAACAACTTCCTGTTGGTTGCACGTACCCCCGGTCTCCAAGCAACAAACAGGGAGATAGAAAGCCACACTTGCTCCTTTCTTTCTGACTTGGTGCTTTCAGTCCTGTCTTGAAGCTTGCCTCCGACCCTAGGCAACCGAAGGAAGGAAGCACCTTCAGACCTTACTTGTTCCAGGATGGACATAGTTCAATTGACGTATGAGTTGTGGAGGATGGTATTATGTCCGATGTAAAAAGAATGGGGTTTTTAGGATGGGAATGATAAAAAGGGGAGTCAGGTCAGCTAGATTCGGGATGGAATGGACTAATGAATATGGTCTAATAGGTGGGATAAAGATGTTCTTATCATGCATTGCTAGCTGCTGCCTCATAGTAGTGATACGCGTTGGGCGCAAGGAAAGACCCCACTCTAACTCCCCTCATTGCTCTAGCCAGACCAGGAGAAACTTTTAATTGGGGGTAGTGGCCCCATATGAGGGATCGATGGGCAACTAGGTAATATAGAAGGTCGACCCAACCGAATATGTTCGATTCCATCAATCACTCCGTTGGGACGGAAACATATACCCTCCCTACCAAAAATCTTTTTGTCTAAATTAGCTTTCGGCCTATCGATTTAACTAGGAGCTGCTGTTGAGCACTCTTTCCATCACCGGATTCCCTATGCGCTGATTGATGCTTCCTCTCTGATGCGAATAAGCCCAACACCAAACGTAATCATGCCAACGATCCATTGGAGGTGCCAATTGGGCCAATCACAAGAGCTAGGGCCAAGAAGCTTAAAGAAGCATTGAATGGGCTTGTTCAGAACTTATGGAGCAAGATGGACCTAGAGGAGCTTGAGACATTTAAGGAGCATGAAGGGCAGCCATCACTCTCCGACTCGATGAGACCATACTACTGAGTGAGCTTTTTTCTGGCGCTCTTCCTAGGATTCCTAATGCCTCTTGCTTCGACACAGAATAACATCTTTTCTCGACCACTTTGTCATGAAATGAAAGCACAGTGAGTGAATCTTCTTTCTGAGTCAAGTACTAAGCAGTCAATGCAGAGTTCACTTCATTTGTCAGACTCCCGATACTGAAGCAAAGTACTCATCCGAAAAGACGGTTTAATCATGCCCTTTGTCCGCATTTCGTGTTTTTTAAGATCTTTAGAGGTGAACCCACATAGTGGAGCCTTCGTGTACCAATTTTAGTGGTTGAGTTTCGCACTCCCGTCATCTTCCTCTTTTTTTTGGAATATCCCAAATAGTCATCAGAAACAAGCTAGCTGAGCATTGATTTGGGTGTGGGTGGGGTATAGTGCCCCAATGGATGGATCTCCACCAACATGGGATTTTCCCGAGGGGATCAATGTCTGATCAAACCAAGCTTCCTTCTCTCTCTCTTGCTTCCCCATCTGTGACTGAAGCTTCCACATGAACTTGACTTTCCTATCTGAGTAGACTGATAGTTCTATTTTTTGGGAGGGACATTAAAAAGAGAGCTTTCTCCTTGGTCGATCAGTCGTTTAATCCTTTCCTCGTGATCAAATGCATTTCTAAAAGATTCGCACAACACAATGGACTGAGACGGACCTAGATCCACTACCAGAAATTCACTTTAATATCAACGGATTTGCCAACAAAATAATTCTGTCGGTAATTTGAGATCACCATTACCGACCGAATTTATGCTGTCAGTAATTTCATCGGTAGATACCGTGATAAGAACTTGGCAAATCTTCTTTCACAACAATCAGTTCGACTTAGAAATCTTGCTTATTACAAAGGCATGAATCAGTTCACATCGCATGTGCATCATATTTCATCACGCATTTGTTTATAATTTATCATCTATGCACGCATCAGGATTAATACATGTTGTCATCATAATTTTATAGAGGTTCGATATAAGTCATGAATGATCGTTCATGGATGTATCGAGATTCACCCCAAGAATTGCGGAGGATGGATTATTGTAACGGAGTTCAGGGTTTTATTAATTTCACAACATCTATTCCCAGAAATTTTACTTGAGGCGGTATTAGGTGTTCATGCAAGAAGTGTCAAAATAAAAAGTATCTGCATCAAGATGTTGTAATGACGCATCTTCTACACAAAGGGTTTATGGAGAATTATCAGTATTGGTATGCACACGGAGAAGTATTTGTTAGTAAGAGGAGAATGGGAGAAAAGGTGGTTGGGTCAGCTTCTAGTGATAGCAACGTGCATGAAGCAGCAAATGACAACACTAATCCTTACAGGAATATGGTTATAGATGTAATGAGAATGAATCAAGGTAATGTCAGTCAATGTCCAATTGTAGAAGAAGAACCTAATGCAGATGCAGCTAGGTTTTTTTATTTGTTGAAAGATACATAAAGAACAGAAAAGATTTCTTTGTTGGAAGAGTTGAAGAGGATGTTGCACCCTTGTGTCTTTCTGGTGAAGAATTGCATGATGTTGTAAGAAGTTTCCTGGTTTTGGTTTGACCCATAATTGGGTAAAACGAAGTATCTTTTGGGAGTTTCCTTATTGGAAGACCAATTTTCTCCGCTATAACCTTGACGTCATGCATATTGAAAAGAACATGTTTGAGAACATTTTCAACACCGTCATGGATAGGGGTGAGCAAAAAAACCAAAAAACCAAAAAAAAATTAACCGAAAAAATCGAACTGGAAAAAAAAACCAATTGAACTAGTTAAAATATTTAGGAAAATGTCCGAACCGGTTCGGTTTAAAAATGAAAAAAAAGAGTAATAAACCAAGCGCGGGCCACTCCTCCCTCCCATTAGCCAACAACCCTAGCAGAACTTTATCATTTATTTCCCTTTCACACCGCCGCCCTCTCCCCTCCTAAATCTTTGAATGCTTTCACATTGAAGGGTCCCTTCATTCACAGCCCCCATGCTCTCTTTATCTCTCATCCCTTAACGTGAAGGAAAAGTAAAGATTACAGGTAAAGCTTTAATATTTCCTTTCAACATTTAAGTAAAATTTGTCTTCTTCTCTTTCAATCTTCCATGCTTTCTGTCTCTCATCTCTCAAACTTGCCAAGATGAATTGCTGATGATTCTTCCATTGATTTACTTGATTCTCCTTCATGGGTCACGGTATAAAAAGATCCCATCTTGATTGCTAGAGAGAAGGGATTATTTCGGGTCTAGAAGCTGAAGAGTGTCCAGAAAAATCAAAGCACTGATTGCTAAGAATTGATACTGTTTTTTTGCAATTATTTTTTCCTTTGCAAGTTGTAACAACGAGAACAACGTTGTTGATTCTTAGAGGATGGCATCTTGGCATTGCAGTTCGGTTTGAACCGGTTTGGAAGGGGAAAAAACCGAATCGAACCGAAATTAATCGGTTTGAACCGGTTTTCGGTTCGGTTCGGTTCAAAAACTAAAAAAAACGGTTTGGTTGTTTATTTTGGTCCAAAACCGGACCGAACCGAAAATGCACAGCCCTAGTCATGGATGTAAAGGGGAAGACAGAGGACAATATCATGGCTAGATTGGATGTAGCTTTGTTCTGTAACCGACAAAAGATGGAGTTGGTTTGTGAAGAGTCACAGGTCGCAAAACCAAGAGCAGACTTCATGTTATAGAAAAACGCATAACTACTAGTCTACAAATGGCTTAAGAGTTTGTATTTTCCGGATGGACATGCCTCGAACATATCAAGGCTGGTTAATATGGAGGAGTGCAGATTGTATGGAATGAAGAGTCATGACTGCCACGTGAAGCAAACACTCATCCCATTAGCTTTTCGTGATTTGTAGCCAAAGGGGATATGGGATGCACTCATCGAGATCAGTCATTTCTTTAGAGATTTATGCTTCAGCAAGTTGTAGCCAAAGGGGATATGGGATGCACTCATCGAGACACTATGCAAACTTGAGATGATATTCCCTCCATCATTTTTTAACTCAATGGAACATCTCCTCATACATCTACCGTTCGAGGCAAAAGTTGGAGGACCGGTCCAGTATAATGAATGTACCCATTTGAACGATTAGATATGACAGTTGCAATGTAATTCATATATAAAAGTATTTTCTTTTTTTTTCTTCATTGAAAATATTTGATTAATTCAATGCAGGTACTTGTTCAATCTCAAGAAAAAGGTTAAGAACAAGGCGCATGTTGAGGCTTCGATATATGAGGCCTATATTGTTGAGGAGATCTCAACATTTATCTCGTACTATTTCGAACCTCATTTGAGAACGAGAATCAATCGCGTTTCACAACATAATGATGGCAGTGAAGTGTCTTCTAGTGGTAACTTAACAATATTCTCTAATCCTCAACGACCCACACCTAAAAATGGCATAAGAGGAAGATATTTGTCAGAAATAGAGTTCAAACAAGCACACAATTATGTTCTATTTAACTGTGATGAGCTGAGACCTTTTATTTAGTAAGTGTATATATGTGTAATACTAATTAAACTTTGTCAATAATATACTGTTAATTATATATTGTAATATAATACACTCATTACCACTTGCAGGGAACATCGACAATATTTGCTATCCAATAACTCACAGCTGACCGAATCCCAGATTTTTTAATTACAAGATGAACAATTTGTCACATGGTTCAGAAAACATGTAAGCATTATCACAAACTCATTCTCACTTGCAAAATTATTGTATGCATGTCATTACGTGATTCTTGTTTACTGTTCATTGATGTACATTATATACAAGGTTTATCAAATGAGGAAGTGTTGCTAAGTCATTGTCTTTACTAAGCCTAGGCCCTGAAAGAAAAGTTAAATGCTACAACGGGTATTTTGTCAATAGATATGTTTTCCATACTGAAGAATATGGGCATGGAAGAAAGACATACAACAGCGGTATTTATGTTAAGGGATTGATTAGTAGTGAGTTAGAAGTTGACTACTATGGTAGATTAGAAGAGGTCGTCGAACTGCAATATCATAGCGAGCAGAATAGAGTGTTTCTATTCAAATGCTATTGGTATGACACGACTGACAGAGGAATCAAAGTTGATCCGCACTATGTTCTGGTCGAAATCAACTCAAAAGCTAGACTCTGCAACGTAAACGATGTCTTTGTTTTCGCAAAGTAATGTTAACAAGTTTATTACACATACACCTCTTCTTTTAGAAAGGATCAATCAAGAGTGGATTGGTTGTCCGTTTTAAAAACAAAACTCAGGGGTTGTGTCGAGCTTGTTCAGGATGAGAACGAAAATACAAGTGTGCGAGATAAAGTCTTTCAAGTTAATGAGTTGGTTGAACCATATCGAGTTGCTCCTTCGATTGACTTGGAAGAAAATTCAAATTTTCATGTTTTCAATGATAGTCTTGTTGATGTTGATGCAGAGGAGTTGAATGTTGTTTTGAACTCTAGCGGGCAAGCAAATGTCGATGAAGATGATGATATCCATATTGAAGATTGTGATGAAGTGATGACTATTCAATTGACAACGAAGAAGAAGAAAATTCGAACTAACGATTAGAATGAAGCCTTGTGTAAAACATTTTTTCATGTAATATATATTATGGATGATATATGTTGTAACATGAAATAATTATTTTATAAGTTTATGTATTGTTTAAGCAATGTTGTTATTGTTTTTGCAATGGACAGTTTAGCAATCAAAATAATTACTTGAAATGCCACTATCACCGACATCCATACCGATGGACAAACGTCCGTCGGCATTTCACAGAGAGTTGAAAAATAATTACTTGAACTGCCACTATCACTGATGTCTGTATTGACGGACACACTTCCATCGGTATGTTGTCTGCAAGTCACTATTACTGACAACATTACTGACGGACTGAGCGAATTCCAAAGAGCGGTGCATTAACTGACTGCGTCATTTTGCCGACGGAATTACCGACGGACTGTAAAAAATATGGAGGGTAATACAAAACGTTGGTGCGAAATTCAAAAATTACCGACAGATTTTCGAAACTTTATCGACGGAATAAATTAAAATAATATTATTTTTAATTTCCGTCGGTGAATCCGTCAGTAAAACTACCCTATAATGCTAGCAACTGCCTCTTCAGTTCATTTTTTCATCTCCTCCGTTCTTAATTTCCCCTCTTCTTTGATTTTTTTCCTCTCATGTCCTTCAAGATTTCTGCAAAGGTTACTAGTTTTATTTTTGAATCTTCATCAAATTAAAAGGTAAGTGTTTCCTTTATTTCATTTTACTTTAGGATTTTTTTTTATTTTAGCTATTTTTATTTTTGTTATGTTTTTTGTTTTGGTGTATTTTTATAATGTATATAATGTCTTGAAATAAACACATTATTAAGGTAAGCATATTTCATTCCTAAAGTCTATAGTTTTTTTTTTGAATTTTTTGGATATATTTTATTGTTGTATTGGCATAATTATTGAATAATTTGTTGAATTATAATTGTTAATGTTGAATTTACCTTAGAATAAGTAATTGAATATGTTGGAATAATTAGTAATTTTACTACATTATTGCATGATTTATGTTTAATTATTTGCATTAATTTTAATTGTTAGTCTAGAGTTTTTGTTGAATTTATTGAATATTGTGTATTGTTTGTATTTATATAATGATTGAATAATTTGTTGAATTATAATTGTTAATGTTGAATATACCTTGTAATTAGTATGAATGTTATATGTATAGATGTTATGTTATATACAATATTAGTATAGATGGAGTCAATTGGTTGTGGCTTTTGTCAATATTTGTAAGTTTGTGAATCTGGGTAGTATCTAGTATAGGGGAGGTGTTGTCGAATATTTTTTAACATTCGAATTTAATTATATAATTATTCATATACAATTGTGTAGATGCGTAGAACGAAAACCACAGCTCGTCGCTCACATATGGTCGCGACTAGTTCTTCTAGCAGCGTGAATGACGTATCCTTAGGTGCCTCTCAAGAAGAGGCACCTACGCCACCTGCGCCGTCAACCGATGCTACTTTTTACAGCGCGGGTTCACGGCGCAGAGGTGGCGTGCCTTCGCAGCGGAATCAATTCACCCGCAAGTACGAGGCACAGTGGAAGAACGACCTTTCAATGTAAGTTTGTTAACGTTTTAGTTTTTTCTTTTAAATTATAACATAATTTATGAACAACTAATCAATATTTTATTAATTTAATTTATTTTCAGGTTCACAAACATGGAGGCCACCCAAAGTAATATCATCAGCGTTTAAATCGTCGATAGAAATTTCATTATTTCAATGGAGTCAGGTATCTAGACATCCTGAATGGATACCTCAAATCGATGCATGGTTTAACAGATTTGAGGTTGGTGTTAATTTCTAATTTCCAGCTTATTTCTAATAATTTATTAATATAATTGTAAATAAATTATTATTTTTATTTATCTAATTATTTATACATGGCACAAATTCGCCTGGGACAGGGCACATGACAAAGTTGTGAGGAGGGTGTGGGAAAATTACGTGGCGACTAGGTAACATCGAAAACAATACAAGATTTTTTTAGAAAAAATTTTATGCTTCAACATCTAATTTCTCGCTATGGAAGTAGGTTGCGTGATTTTTAGGTATGAATCATAAAAAAAAGGCAAAAAAAATTGCGGGAGATAAGGGTCTCCAAAGCTGAAACGACGTGGTGGTTTGGAAGGATTTCAAATCGATATACATCCCGAAAGATATATGGCCGCGCTATCTTTAGCACGTGACGTCTGACCGGTTCACACGATGCTCACAGTCTGGTGCTGGCAACCAGAATCGACCAATTCATGGCTCGATGACAACGCACACCAGCGGCTCCATTCCATTTGCTGCATATGTGAAATGGATGGTAAGATTAATTTAAATGAAATATATAAATTAATTTGTTATTAATTAATCTTTTTTCATTATAGGTTACGTCTCTTGGACGTGAGCCAAACCCGATGGATCTGTTTGTGGAGACGCACGTGCGGAGTCAAGACCGCCATAAAGGGGCGCAACAGTTCATTGACAACCGTGCTCAACACTTCGTGGTATGTTTGTTCAACCATTTTATTTTGTAAGTTATTATTTTTATTGAATTGAATATGATGATTACTTTTATTTTTATTTTCATGAGATCTATAATAGTCGGTTGAGGGAGAGATATGGGGACGATCCTTTAACTCATTTGAAATTCAATCTGGATTTGTGGATGGAGGTTGGATCGTCTGGTGAACTTGATAAAAATCGTGTTTACGAGCTCTCCAACACTACAACCGAGAACTTGTGGGCAGCCCATAGTGTTTCAACCGTTGGGAGCTCCCAATTAGTATCGAGCATCCAATCTAAGGAGTTTGTGGCCTTACAGCAACACACGGCTCAGCTCACCGAAAAATACAACCACCTATCAACGGAGTATGAACAACTCAAAGCGGAGCATGCACAATAAAAGGCGGATCATGAACAGTTTCGTGAAATGGTCATGAACATAGCATCACAGAGTGGTGATACATGTGCGCCTCATCCTTTTTGGTCGTATAACCATTAGCCTCCTCCTCCTCCACCTTTATATTAATTTGTAATAAATATTATTTACCTTTAATAGTTCATTTACTATTTTTTTGAAACACATTCAGTTTGTAATGAATATTTAACTTTATTTCCTTTTTGTTTTTGATGTTTAATAAAAATTTTATTTGCATAATTGGTTTTTATTACCATTAATTTATATAATTTTATATTATGTATTCTAAATAATGTTTTAAAAACATATTTAAAAATAATCACAGAGAGTTTTACCGACGGAATATATCTGTCGGCATTTGACAATAGCTGCCACAGTCACCGACAACTTTACTGACGGACTTAATCCGTTGGCATTTGATAGTACTTGCCACAACGACCGATGAATGTACAGACAGATATCTTCGGTTGGTATTTCAAAACTCACCGACAACTTTACCGACGGTATGTATCCGTCGATATGTCACACTATCACTGACGGGATAAATCCGTTGGTATATTTCAAGCGGGATTTTTTTTATGCGCGCAATTTCTGTCTGTAAAACCATCTGCAAATGTTTTTTTATTTTGCCGACCGATGTAGCGACGAACGATGGTATTACCGACGAACAGAAAGCCGACGGACGTATTCTGTTGGTGAGGACGTCGGTAAATAAATTACCAATAAACTCTTAATCACATACCAACAAAATATTTCCGTTGGTAAAACTGTGAAATCTTGTAGTAACCCCTACCGAAAGGGCTCTGTACCTATATGTTCTTTATCTCAAGCGATAGCTTTCAAGTGCCCGACCCTCTTCCCTTGATCAATGAGTGAGAAAGCAAGAGCCAATCACAGAGTCACCATAGCCAAGTGATGTTTTCAGGTGGTTCAATCTAGAAGTGGGACGAAAAGAAGAGCTGTCGCAGAATAGTCTTAGTCCTGTCTACCTTGAGATTGCCCCTATCTATCAACGAGGGACCCTCTGAAAGGCGAATAGGAAGCTTTAAGCGATCTGGGATCCCACCTTTGATCGAGATGAAGGTGTAGTTTTCACTAGGAATCCTAGGGTTGCCGATCAGGTGAAGTCTTAGTTTTTGGGCACAAAGCATTCCCTCTTCACTTTCCGTTCTATTTCTTTCTTTCCTTCGAGCCGGGAACCCCTAGATTAGCTAATCCGTAACTTCCTTCACTGCTTTTTGAGTGCATCGGATTCTATGCATTTTATTCCCCAATTGCGGATTCTCTTGCAGCGCAATGCCTCTATCCACGTCAATTTATGATTCAAAAGGCTAGGCCGATGAAAGCATCTCAAATGCAACCAACTTTCACTGCCAACCTTTCTTTTCATTATCTGCTATCACAGCCTATTCCGCTTAATTAAATCTCACTACGTTGCGCCGTGATCCACTACTTATTTGTCTTTTAACGTTTGAGAGAGCTTTCTAGCTTTCTAGCAGCGATCGGATTGAATAGTTGTGCTTACTCCTTCAACGGCAACTGCAGCTAAGACTGCTTATTCCTAGTTCACATTCGACCATGAATTCAGAGTTGATAAAAGAGAGGGCATACTTTTATTATGATTGATAGGCGGACTTCACTCCTTTTGAGCTAACAACCAAGAAGAGTTCACATTCAACTTACCTTACCATGAGCAGAGTGTCGCCGAGAGGAATCAGACTTATTTAATCATTCCCATAGATTGCTAGTAGTTCAGTTCCATTTGTTCGCTTTATAAAAAAAGTCGACCGGCTTTCAGGCACTTCTTATGTTATGCAATTTGCAATTCTGTGAACCTTTCTTCCAGAAGAGAACGGAAACTCCACACAGGCAATTTCACACCTTCTGAATGTACCATTTGACCGAATATGACAGCTAATCAACACTAATTCGTTTCAGGAACAGGAGCAAGGGTCTTTCAGCTAAAGATCAATCTAGAAAGTAGAGTCCAAGGTACTTGTGTTGAGCATATCACATCATATGCCAATTAGTTTCTTTCGGGAACATGAAAAAGCCCAGCTAACTAAGTTTTTTAACAAAGATTGGGACCTAAAATAGTAAAACGAAGAAGAGAAAGTCAAGCAAGGGTATTAATATGGGCATTTCTTCTAAAAGCCTTTCTTAGCTTTATGGCTGATAGCATGAACATGGTCTTCTTGGTCCCTTGTACCAGAGGAAGTATGGAGGTGTCTTGTCTTTTATAATGCAAAACGAATTCATGTGTGGTTTAGAGTCCTTGACTTGTCTTAGGAAGTCTATTCCCACTTGAAAGTCATCCGAAGTACTGATTGAACTGGCTTTTACTTCCTATTAAGGTAGCTAGCTGAGAAAGAGACCATTGACCTGTCAGCTATCACTCATCATATAGAATAACGATTGGACATCACCATCACATAGTAGATAAGAATTTGTTTGAATCAAGATGTCAGAAAGAAAGAAGCAGATTGAATGCCCGGGCTGTGGAATCCTGCTTGGCAGCTATAAATGCATGCCCTTAATTGAGTAGGAAGTTTCCTTGAGAGTTTCCAATTTGGAATGAATTGGCCTGGAAAGAAAGATGAGCAGCCAATTCCAGCTTACCTGGAACTTGAACAGAGAGTTTGGGGATCAGAAAGCTAGCTCGTTATGCTCTTTTTCAAAGAGAAACAGGACTAACAGATCCATATGGAAATGTCCACCCGAAAGGAGATCTACTTAAGATCCTAGAATGCTTTCAATCTTGCTCCGCACTCGGGGCAATACTCCAACCGAGTAAAGATATGAATGACTTCATCATTTTCTTTATTTCACTCATTTGATGAAACGGCAAGTCAAGTAGCCGAGCTGGTTCCAACCAACCCCCATCATTCACCGTTTCCCCTGCTGCACACCTCGCCAACCCCTTCTTCCAGAATGAAAGAAGAAAGATTTTCGAATCTTTATGAAAAATTCATAAAAGAAAACTCTTGAATTTAGAGCTTAACATAACACGCTCTGGCAAAGTGGCTCCCTTGTGAAGTGTACGGTATGGCCCCTTGGCTCAGGCTAAGCGGTCCACCCCAAGCACCACGGCTAGTACTCAAACTAACTAGTGGCCCTAGACGTCACCTCATCTTGATCGAGAAAATGCCGCGGGGCTATTGAGGCATGTTCCACACTCACCCAAGTCGAGATTCCATCAGGTGACAGAAGTTTTTTAGTAGAGATAGATAAGGCAGTAGGTTAAATTATTAAACACCCTTATTTGCTGAGGGGGGCTTGCTCTTTTTTCAAAATGGGTCGATTACCTGATTGCTATGGCTATGAGAGTACAAAGAAGTAAGAATCAGTCAAATTTGTTAATGAAAAATTTGTATCGCCCTTAGCTTGAAAACAAGCCCTTATATCAAATATCAAACAGGCGCCTAAGAATAAGAAGTCCCTGCCCTTTCGATTGTTATTGGCTTATTCTCTAGCATCCGATTGTGGGCTCTATAAGGGTTAAGAAGTTCCATCGCCTTACTAATTTTATTAGATGCAGCGTAACGACTCTTTTTTCTTCTGGAGTGAACTTCCTTGTCAGCTCTATAAGGGCCTCTCTTAAAGCTGAAAAAGACGAGTTCCAGTAGTCTCAGCCCCAAACCCCATTTAATAGAGTTTGATCCAAGGCAGCCCCTTCTTTTTAAAACAAATCGCCTGCTATCTTTTGAGGAGAGGAATTCCTTGATGCATCGAATGCTACTAATAAATGCGTTGTTGTTTCTGAGTTAATAACCAGTCTTATCGTATCCGCTGTAAGCCTATCTGCTCTTGTAAGAAAACTAACTTCATGCGTAAAAGCTCTATCTGGCCGTTCACAAAGCTATAAAATCTTCATTCCCAGTTAGAGGAAATGCAATTCAGGAATTTCCTATTGCGAAACTCTTTTACCATATATTGAATTACTATGGGTATAAAAAAAGAAGATCTATGACACGTAGACGGGGCGAAATCTCCCTACGATTACATTCCTATAGAAAGGGGGTGCTATGGAAAAAAGGAATCTCAGGTACTTTTAAGTTTATGCCCATCTTGTTTCTAGTAATGCAAATGGAAATTCTCATTAGGATGCATCTGACTTCAACCCCAAATCTTTTTGCTTCCACTCCTATAAAGTAAAGAAGATAGTTAGACCAAGTTCACTAACTGATGTGCATCATGGGAATTATAATCTATCTCGTAAAGCTAAATCTAATATACAAGAGGATTCAAATGGTCCAATGACAAAAGCGAGAGCGAAACAACTACAAAGGACCTTTACGATTCAAATTGGAATGATTGAAGTTGCATCGGAGTTAAAAATTAGCAACTTGTAGATGGAAAAAGCTCTTAATGGTTCTTTTGATGTTGGGCTACTTGAGTTTGGGATTGATAATGCAAATAAGTGAAGAAATTGATGCTGTTTACGGTCAGAATAGTAGATGAATTTGAACCCAATTTGAAGTCATCCATTGCATGTGAAAACAAGACTTATCTAGGTGGATTTCAAGTTCAGAACATGATCTTTCTAGATTGTCCAACCATGATTGCATTGGATTTTTGTGCAAAAAGTTATAGTCATTTTAAATTTGGTCTGTTTATGTTTCAATTAAAGTAAGAAAATGTCTGCTAGTTAAATTTGTCTAGCTGTTTTGTCAAAGTCTAATTTTTTGACTTGACTTCTGTCATGTTGAATTTTTTTAATTATGGAGGGATGTTCCAATTATAAATATAGTATCAGAATATGTAAAAAGACACTTTTGGCCAAGATTTGAAACTTAATTAAGAGAATTAAGAGTTTTTCTTCCAAATTGATTTTGTGAAGAACCCTACCTAACTTATCACTCTTCAATCACAAAGAGTGTGACGTCAAAATCCTAGATTGATCTTTGTGGTGTTCAGATCGAATTATCAAAGTATCATTCTAGTCTATCCTCCATCTTATTTGCCTTAAAATCACTATAATCCAGCCTAAACACCAAAAGAAAGACAACACAAGCAGACCCATCCTTCATCCATTTTTGTTAGACTCATTGTTGCTGATTTTTGAATCATTCATGGCACATCACTAACATTTCCTTCTAGGCTCTAGCCTCAAGCTAATCTCATTAGGCTCCACATTCCAATCTTCACACTAGCATTAAATCGTAAGACTCTCATAAGAAGACAGTTAAACCTAGGATTCAAAATCTTTGCTTCTAATGGCATGAAGTGAGATTGATTCTAATGAATCATAAATTGCTATCTTAATCCTGATGATAGAAATCCTCTTGTATTTTTTAACCTTCTTCCACCATATTTTCAATTTTATCTGATCGGGAATTCTTGATTGGTGCTAAGCTGACTGAAATAGTTTTTCTTTAAGTTTAGTTTAGTTGAAAGTCACATGTGGGTGATGTGAACCTCGTGATCATGTAGTCACGCAACCCACACGCAAAGACATCAATTCCCGGAAAGCCAAATAAATCAGGTTTGATAGGAGCGTGACACAAAGATAACTTGTACCTAAGCACCAGCACTATTGGAAACGGAAACCCTTACCCAACAAATATTGATTCGCGTACGAGAAGTATAAGGATGACGCCATGAAGTCAGTTGTTCTTCGAAAAGTCGTTTTCAGTTCTTTAGAGAACCAAGGAAGGCAGATTATCTCACCAACACACACACACAAAGTGCAGCAAACAAGAAGTTTATTGATCTGAATTGTCTAGCGTTACATGTCTGCTTATGCCCTTATTTATAGTGACTCCAAACTAAAATAAACCCTAATGGACCCCTTATGTGGACTTATATGATGCTCACTTACACTTAAACCCAAATAATATAAATAAACTATAAACTAAGAGGAAAATAATACTAACAATAATAAATCCAAAATTAATATCCTAAATATGCTAGAATCAGATTTGTCACCATGAAAAAGTCCCAAATAGACTAGGAATCTGATCTGAAGGTAGAATTTATTCTGAAGTCTTCTTTCCTTTTTGTAGCTAGGATGAATAAGAAATCTTTGTAAGAAAAGGATTCTAAAACATTTATAAATCCTTGTGACACATGGAAACTATGTTGCAGCCCATTAAAGATCTTTAGAGAATTAGGAGATTTCCAAATAAGCTGCCACATCCTTTTAGGAAAAGAATCCTAGCCAAATATACAAAATAGAACGGCTGCAACTTTCTTTCAAAGTTGTTGGCGACGATTGTTGGCAAGAAAAGAACTCCAAAGGCTTCAAAAGGAGGGTAAGGAATTGTCCATTTAACTTGTTGGTGACTTGTTGGTGATTCGAGGACGAATCATCTTGAAGAGAGGGAATGATACGATCCAGGCAAGGACAAATTCGGATTTTAACGTGAAAAGTGCAACTATCCAGTTTTACAGCAACAGTCATAATTCTCAATTCGACCATTGGATCGAGCTGAAAGTTTACATGGAGTCTCTTGACATGTTTTCCTACCTTTTTAAAAATTTCAAGTCAATCAGAGTTTGGGAAGGCATCGAAACACGGGTCAACAGAGGCTATACGATTTTTGTTATTTACTTCCTTTTGACTTGTGGATTTCCTATTTGGCTAGGATTCTTTTTCTAAAAGGATATGGTAGCTTATTTTGGAAATCTACTAATTTTACAAAGATCTTTAATGAGCTGCAACATAATTTCCAAGTGTGGCAAGGATTCATAATTATTTCAGAATCTTTTTCTTACAAGGATTCCTAGCAACAAAAAGGAAAGAAGACTTCAGAATAAATTCTACCTTCAGATCAGATTTTCTAGTTTATTTGGAACTTTTTAATGGTGAAAAATCTAATTCTTGCAAATTTAGGATGGTAATTTTCAGATTTTTATTATTTTGTTCTTAATCTTTGGGTTATTATTACTTATTTGGGTCAATTTTAAATGGGCTTAATATAAGTCCACCTAAGGGGGGTCCATTAGGGTTTATTTAAGTCTAGAGTTAGTATAAATAAAGGCATAACCAGACATGTAAGCTAGGCAATTCAGATTAATAAAAACTTCTTGTTTGTCACACTTTGTGTGTGTGTTGGTGAGATAATCTCCCTTCTATTGTTCTCTAAAGAACTGAAAAACGACTTATCGAAGAACTGTCTTCGTGGCTTCATCCTTATACTTCTCGTTTGCGAATCAATATTCATTGGGTGGGGGTTTTTCATTTCCAATAGTGTTGGTGCCTAGGTACAAGTTATCTTTGTGTCACACTGCTATCAAACCTGATTTGCTTGGCTTTCCGGGAATCGATGTCTTTGAGTATGGGTTGCGTGACCATGTTATCATGAGGTTCGCATCATGGGGGTTGTACATAAAAGTTTAATTGGCACATCACACTCACATGACCACTTTAATGACTTGCCTTTTCTTTTCTTAGGATGGTGACACTTGTTAAAGGAGTAATGGTTGGTGCTTTTTCAAGCCTTTGAACTTGCTCTCTATGCTTTGCTGCCTGCTCTTTAGGCTTTTATGCTTGCTCTATATGCCATGCCCCTTTGCTTGTAGATTTTGCTCTATACCATTTGTGCCTGCTTGAGGCTGATTCCTATGCAGCGGCATCTGCACATGTGGTTCATTTTCAAGTCACCAAAGCATTCTTTTTTACCAGGCTAAAGAACTGGCCTATAGGGGCACCCTCTCTTAAAGCCAGTAAGACTTGCTTGCGCTTCCTTCACCTCGAGAATTGCTTTTGAAAGCCCTTGAGTACACGAGCATTTAGAGGGGAATAGGACATGATTAATCACTTTCTTTGTTTGTGTCTTTCACCTCCCGAAAAAGACGTTTTTCGAAACATGTGTGTTGAGCAAGCCATTTGATTCTCTTTTAAGCGGGATCGGGATGAGGATTCAGCTTTACAAACTCAAGGGGCCTATTCAACACCAAGAATATCCGTAGGCCAGTTGAGAGAAAGCTCCTCCAAGTCTCTCTCTCCTAAACTCTAGGCCACGATCGTTCCCACTCTGCTCTAACGTTTGTAAAGATCTTGGCGATGAAGTAAGTTGTGGCATAGTTACACGAGGTTTTTTTTATACGAGAATCCAAAACCATGAAATCGAATAATTGGTTAGAGAATAAGGAAAAGATAGTGGGAGATGTTTGATTAAGCTCTCAAAGCGAAAGTGGCATCTACTTACACTTCTTATTCTTTTATGAGAACGCTTTTCGTTACAGAAAGATGGGATATATATAGGTTCTAAGTAGATAACCAATCACTATTATATCCTGGAAGCAACCATTTCGGCCAGTAAAGCAGCCAAAACTATGCTTCACAGAAAGACTGCAACGCTCGGATTGCTCACTAACTTATACGAACCTCATGATCACATGGTCATGCAACCCACACGCAAAGACATCAATTCCAGGAAAGCCAAGTAAATCAAGTTTGATAGGAGTGTGACACAAAGATAACTTGTACCTAGGCACCAGCACTATTGGAAATGGAGACCCCCACCTAACAAATATTGATTCGTGAAAGATAAGTATAAGGATGACGCCACGAAGATAGTTGTTCTTCGATAAGTCATTTTCAGTTCTTTAGAGAACCAAGGAAGGGAGATTATCCCACCAGCACACAATAAGTGCAGCAAAGAAGTTTATTGATATGAAAATTGCGTAACCTTACATGTTTGGTTATGCCTTTATTTATACTGATTCTAGTCTTAAAGAAACCCTAATGGATCCCCCTTAGGTGGACTTATTTGAAGCCCACTTACAATTGACCCAAATAAGTAATAATAACCCAAATAAGTAATAAAAATAATAAAAATCCAAAAATTATCATGCTAGATATGCTAGAATAAGATTTGTCACCCTCAAGAAGTCTTAAATAAACTAGGAAAAATCTGATTTAAAAAATTTGTGTTGCTGCCCCCCCATTGATGTCCTTGATTAGCTTGGATTTCCTTGTTTAACTTAGACAAATAAGAAAACAAATTTCCTTTGTTGCTCATGTAATTACTTTCCTTCCTAAGTTAGGAAAAGCATTAAATAGCCCTCCCCTCTTTAGGAATAAGATATGGTCAACTTCATTACTTAATTAGGAGAATAAATTACTGACTTTTTATCCTTGTAGCAATAGGAAAAACTAACAAGCCTAACAAGGCTGGTATTGGGTCAGACACATCAACCCTTTGTTCCACAGGAATTGGGCTCTTCATAGACCTGAACTAGATGAATTAAAGGCTGTCCTTCATGCTCCTTAAATGTCCCAAGCCCCTCTAGGTCCATTTTGTATCACCAACACTCTGACTTCCGGCCTTTTTTAGCCAGGTGAGTTAGTTGAAGTTTTTTAACAAAACCAGACGCATATGGAAGCATACTTTAGGTTATTTAGTTCCTTTTTAAAGTGAGAGGAGCCAAGTTTCAAATTGGAATGGATGATTCGAGATCAATATACCTTGTGGCTGTGATTCTTTCTTCGCCAGTTCACCAGTAAAGGAGGTGGGAGCAATGGGAACTCATGGATGCTTTCCTAGCGGGAATCCAATTCAGATAGAGCCCAAGAATCTCATACCTTTCGACCATCTAATCCTTTTCTTTGGACCTAAGTCATCATATCGTACGCCCGAACCCCCCTAACTACAGGAATGACCAGGCCCCCTACTTTCCATTTCTTCTTGGTAGCGGCGAGAGTCTCCATTTCGATCTTTGTGATGAATTTAAGAATATTGAATTATTTCTCTCTCTTTAATGATACCCTAGTCATCATGCAATAGTGCAAAGCCCAAACCCGATGAACAAGATTCCCCTTTTTTCCTATGCACCTTTTGTCAAAGAGATCCCGGAAGCTTTAAGATCTCAATTGCCTCGTTGTCGATGAGCTATGAAGAAAATTTGGATAGGGATCCTCTTTCGGGTTCTCAAAAATGACTACTAGCGAGAGTGCTTGAGTCAATCTTTCTTCTTTTTGTTCCCATGCCCCTAAGCGAAAGGGGCTCGTCCATCAATAGAAGGTGTGGCTAGCTTCACAGAAGAGTAATCTAAAATTGGCAATTCTTCTTACTTGGTATCCATTCCTCTACCACCTTCAATCCGTCCATTGGGAATGTTTCAAGCAATGCAGGTGAATAAGGGAGGGACTACAAGCTTGAGGAAGCCTTCCCCCTCGTTAGAGGAAGCCCCATAGCAAGTAAGCGTTCTTGACTCTCTATCCCGTCTAAGTTTAGTTCATCTCTCTGGAGTATGAGATCCCATTTCAAGCCCGAGCCATTTAGTTCTTCTTTTCTTCCTTAAGCACTTGAGCCAAACATCCATCCATCGGATTCATTTAATTGCTTTCTTGAATATGTGAATGCATAAACTACAAGTAGTCGGAGTCACTCTGGACCTAGGCACATATTATAATGTCATTGATCCCTGTCTTCCTCATTAGGACGGGGCTCCGCTAATACGCCTATACCGAAAGAAGTCCAACTAGAACCCTTATTGCTACCTCCCATGTTACTTGCACCTACTACTGGGTTGGATGCGCCAGAAGGGAGTGCCCCTGGGATTTCAATTCAACCCTTGTTAAAGCTTTTCGTCTTTCTCCTTATATTGTAGCATTCCGCTTTTGGGTTGCCGCTAGTGCAGGCAAAGTAAGTACTTTTGGGCGGTTGCCGTTAGAGAACTAGGTGGTCAGTAGGCGCAATTTGTATTTCTTTCCTTGCTAGGTGTAAAAGGCTCTTTATCGGTCTTGATGCCGAGATCTAGAGTTCATCTAATTATATACGTGATAGACTTTTGAGAACATTCGAATTCAACTGCTACGTTCAAGAAAGCTTTCAAGGTAGCGTAGTTATGAAGTTAACAGAGATGCGCGTCTTCTACTTGATGCGTGTTATCCGCTGTTGTCTCTTTCTTCACCATATTAATTCTTTAACATTGGCTTGAAGGAGTGTAGCGTAAGAATCTCAAATCTTTATCTTTCTTTTGTGTGTTGCAAATTTGTTTTTGTTCTGAGGCTGCACACCTTAGTTCTGTTCTATGTTTATCGAGATTTTTCGTCAAACAATGACAATGTTCGAAATCTCCTCTGTGTGTTGAATCCTAAGTAGCTAATCGAAGTGGGCTTGGTGGCCCTATTTCATAAGAAAGACCGCCCCCGTCAATAAATTCCCTAAGAGAATAAAATAAAGGCATCTCCTTTTGTTTTCTCTTCTCGCTTTGTCCGCCTACTATTTTGGCTTTTGGATAATGGGCATGCTCTCTCCCATACACTGCTCTATTCTTTTTTATAGTTATACTCTGTATTGGCTTTGTCTCGTACCTGATAGCTACCCTTTCGATTCCCCCCTTTACTATTCGGTACACGTTGATCGAGAAAACTTGCATAACCACCGTGTAGGCAGCTTAGAAATTCTGGCACTACCTGCTGTCAAGTCCGGCACGATAGTCTCTGAGCTAAACCCGTTGAAATTTTTGAAAAACCAGGTAGAATGGTCAGATGGCCACTCCTGCTATCGGAATTTGAGATCAAATATGTTCGACGTAAAGCCATAAAGGGGCAAGTGCTAGTCGACCATTTAGTGGCATTGCCGATCGCAGAAGGTCAACCTCTCCCAACCTAATTTCTGGATGAGGGTATTATGCACATCCAGTCCCTTGAAGTTGCTCCCCACTGGTCTCTCTCATTCACATTTGATGGCGCTGCAAGCGAGCGGGGATGTGGTGCTGGGATGTTACTTACACCCCTCGAAAAGGTAAAATCTCTACTTTCCTACCTAGGGATAAGAAAGAATAGAAAGAAGCAAAAACTGCACCATCTTCAACAAGACATGTGAACAGTGCCTCTACGCCTATTCAATAGCAGCTTCAGATTCCGATAACAAAGGTAATTCCTCCTCTAAGAGCTAATTCCATGGCATCGCTTACTCATTCAAATGCAACTAAGCCTATGCTTAACACATGCTCTTCGATGTGTCCTAGCTTAAAGCTACTTTCTTACTCATCAGTACATGAATTTGCTCCTAGAGAATTGTCTGTTACAAAAGATTCCATAGCAGTAGTTTCATTCCTATTTATTTTAAAATCAAAAGAAGAAGATTCCCTAGTCGAAGAAGTATGACCACAATTGGATTAAGAGACAAAATAAGTTGTTAAAGAAGAAGCTGTAAGCGGTGCAAGAGTAAACACTAGCACTAGGAAGGGACTGGCTTAAGGAAGTCACGTTTTTTTTTTGGTAAGTTGACGTATGTATTAAAAGAAGAAAATACAAACATTATAAGGGGCATACCCCAGATTTACAATGATAACAGAAACATAAAACAACAGATGGCTACAGGCTAGCCACCGACCATAAAACTGAAACCCCATTAGATTCGTTAGGGAAACCAATACAACCAGCTAACTAACAAATTAAGAATCTATGGTATTCACCCTCCAAGCTCGTTGGATCCTTTTGTTTTCATTTGTTGGTGCGACATTCCTCATCAAATCAAGCTTATCATGAATTATACATTCGATTTGATTAAAGACCAAATTCGAAGTTCTAGACATTCCAGCAAAGATCCTTGCATTCCGTTCTTGCCATACATCATACACTGTAGCTGCAAAACTCAGTTTACGAGAAAAATTGACGAAACTCTTGCCATGCCAAGAGACAGTGGCCCATCGAATCCATTCATCCCAGCCTTTTGTCATTCTTGGAATGTCGCATCTGTCACAAACATCCCACCAGATCGCTTTAGTATAGGAGCATTCAAAGAACAAGTGGTTGTGATCCTCATTGTTGCGGAGACATAGTGAGCATCTATTGGGACCATGTATACCAAACCGATGAAGTTTATCTTGAGTTGTGAGTTTCTGTTGGACAGCCATCCATAGAAGCAATGAATGTCTTGGAACAGCATTCTTGAACCACACAATGTCATGCCATTCAACCATCTGACGATGACGTCTTAGTTGTTCCCAAGCTACTTTGATCGAGAATCTGTGATTTGGCGAATCCAACCAAACTATCTCATCCTTTTGCCCCATCTTAGGATTAGAATTGGAAGGAATAGCTTCTATAATGGGGTGCCAATCTAAGCTTTTTACAGCATTCTGTGATTGACCAATTGAGTCGACTCATAGAGGAATCACCTACAGGAATGAAAGATTGAAGTTCATCAATCAATTGCTTAGCAGTAGCAGCAAAGATGAGGATTTGTCATGCTGAAAATGTTAAAAATTGTTTTTCCATAGCATGATCAAGAAAAGACAGTAAAGTATTATAAAAACCATTAACATTGAGTAAACCTATAGGTTTCTAGTGAATGTTCAGTTGAGCCCAAGAGGAAATATGAAATATCTCTTCTAAAGTTTCCAGACCACCTGGTAAAGCAATGAAGGCGTCAGCATGGTTAAACATTACAGATATTGTGGAGACCTGTAGTTCCTCTCAAACTGTTTTTCCAATGATGTCCCCTTCGGCTAAAGCTTTAGGGACGACCCCCAAAACTTGACTACCTCCTAAAAATGCAACTATTGAAACAACCCCCATTAACCCAAGCCTGCCTCCCCCATATACTAAATGAATCTTTCGCTCAGCTAGTACCCGACCAAGATGATTTGCTGATTCTAAAAATTCTTTCTTTCCAGGACTAGATCCACCAAAAACACAAATATTTTTTATTTGAGGAATAGAGGAACCTGCCATTTCTACACACTTCTATATCTGTTGAATGTATGGGTTGAGTAGAAATGAAGGGAAGGAAGAGAAGATTTTATAGATGAGAAATTGAAAATGCAATCATACCACTTATATATATGCTAGCTAGAGTCTCTCTCTCTCTCTCTCTCTCTCTCTCTCTCTCCCCCTCTCTCTTTTTGTGTTTTTCCATTATTTTTTAAAAAAACATGTGTATGTACAAGCAGTTGTGATTGTGGCTCACATCTTCCTTTGGTTTTATGTTCAAGAACGGCTTAAACGCCATTTATGGGTTGGGGATAGGCTTCCCATCAAGTTTTCTTAAAAACTAGTAAACAGGGTCTTTTTTAGTCAGATTCCCAAGACTATGTCGATCATGTTCTTTATAAAAATAGGGCCATAAATCATGAATTGCACGATGCACATCTCCACTATGATAAGATTTAAGAGTCAATAGAAGATTATCTAAAGACTCTCTATGCTTTGAAATAAATCCCACCTTTTGATAATTTTCACTGGTTTTGCAGAATGCATGTGAGTATTTGAACATGGTAAGCCAATAGAATCTATTTTGTAAGATTTTTGCAATCGTCTTTTTTGACGAGAAATGATCTCTACATGCCTTAGAATAAAAAACTTTAATGACACTAACCTTATTGTCAGAAATACATCTTTGATACATTTGATTATGACAATATTTGAATAAGGGCCATCCCAATAAACATTCTGCACGTCGCTCAAAAACTTTCTTTTGTCTTGGGTATCCAAATGAGCTGGCAATAATCTTGAAGCAAGAAAATTGTTGATATTAGCAGACCAAGGTATCGAAGCAATAGGAAGTGGAGATTGACAAGGAAAGTATTCCTCAATTGGTGTGATGTCAGATGTCAAATCTATTGTCAATTTTGATAAATGATCCATGACAACATTTTCGATGCCTTTTTCTTCCTCGATTTCTTTCTCTTTAAAAGTTTCAAAGATTTCAGAATTGTGATTGACTTCCCTTTGTTTGGTCATGGCATGAGAAAATGGAAGTACTGGTAGGGAATCAGTCTGTTCTTTGCAATGTTCAGATTTAACCCCTTCTTTACCCTCGGACATTGACTCATCATCTTTCTCACAAGGTTCAAGAATTAGTTTTTCAATAACCTTACCACTGTGGAGAGTAATGACTTATTGAACTTGATCCATGTGTTGGCTTCTGGAGCTGCTTGCATTTGAATTGTGCATTTGAATTGTGTTTGCGCTTTAGGATTTTGTTGTGGTTGAGATGAGAACTTACCTTTCTCCTGAAAACTTAGAGCATATGTGAATTTTGCAAGAGTATCTTTAAAATTTATCATGCTTTGAACAAGTTGAGTGTTGATTGTCTCTTGCTTTTCAATGAATGCATATAAAGTGTCCTTAAGATTTCTTCTAGGAGGAGGAACATAAGGAGGTGCATATCCATGAGAATTTTGAAAATTATGATGTGCTTGAAATGGTGGTTGTGAAGTTTGTACATTATTGTTACCACTCTTCCAACTGAATTTTGGGTGATTAGAAGAAGGCAAAGTTGGACAATCATTGGTTGAGTGTTCATTAGTTTCACAAATTTGACACACAATTTCTTGCACAAATTTTAATTGACCATTCTTTTTTTTTTTAATTCTAGTGCCTCAACTTTTCTAGCTAAAGATGCAAATTTGATTTAGAGGTCATGATCTTCCCTAAGGTTGTACATGCCTCCACTAGATGTATGAGGTTGAGTTTTACCTGGTGCCTCACAAGTGCCTGTAGTGTCCTAATTTTGAGCATTTTCAGCTAGCAAGTCTAGATACTCCATTGCTTCATCAGGGTCTTTGTTTTTAAAAGTTCCATTGTACATCAATTCCACCATTTGCCTATCTTTAGGTCTATCTTTAGGTGTTAACCCTTTATAAAATTGTGAAACCAATCTCTATGTTTCAAAACCATGATGAGGACAGGTATTAAGCAAGTCTTTATATCTATCCCAACACTTGTAAAATGTTTCTCCTGGTTTTTGAGTGAAAGTGCTGATTTGTCTTTTGAAAGAGTTTGTTCTGTGAGACGGAAAAAACTTCTTTAAAAATTGTTGTTGCATTTCATTCCAAGCACGAATGGATCCTGACCTAATATTTTGTAGCCGTGTTTTAGCTTTATCTTTTAATGAAAATGGAAAAAGCTTTAATTTGATGGTGTTCATGCTACAATTTAAGTCATTATAGGTGTTACAAACTTCTTCAAATTCTCTTATGGATTTTCTAATTCTAAGCAATGAAAAGTAGGTAAAAGTTGAATAATACCTGGCTTTAAATTAAAATGAGATGCATCAGGAGGAAAAACAATGCACGATCGTGCACTTGTTCTTGTTGGATTCATGTAGTCTCTAAGTGTTCTGATGTGCATCATGGGAATTATAATCCATCTTGTAAAGCTAAATCTAATATGCAAGAGGATTCAGATGGTCCAATGACAAGAACGAGAGCGAAACAACTACAAAAGGCCTTGACGAGTCAAATTGGAATGATTGAAGTTGCGTCGGAGTTAAAAATTAACAATCAGTTTGAAATTGGTTCAAGGATGTTTATTTGCCTATAATTGAAACTTGGAGATAGGAAAAGCCCTTAATGGTTCTTTTGATGTTGGGCTACTTTAAGTTGGATTGATATGCAATTAAGTGAAGGAATTGATGTTGTTTATGGTAAGAACAACAAATGAATTTGAACCCAAATTTAAAGTCATCCATTGCATGTGAAAACAAGACTAATCTAGGTGGATTTCAAGTTCAGAACGAGTTCTTTCTAGTTGTCCAACCATGATTGCATTGGACTTTTGTGTAAGAACATATGGTTGTTTTAAATTTGGTCTGTTTATGTTAGAAAGGTCAAAAAACATGTGCTAGTTAATTTATCTAGGTTAGTTTGTCAAAGTCTGTTTTTTAGGCTTGACTTCTACCATGTTGAATTTTTTCTAACTTTGGAGGGATGTTCCAATTATAAATATAGTATTAAAATATGTAATAATCAACTTTTGGCCAAGATTTGCAACTTAATTCAGAGAATTAAGAGTTGTTCTTCCAAATTGATTTTGTGGAGAACACTACCTGACTTATCACTCTTCAATCACAAAGAGTGTGGCGTCGAAATCCTAAATTTATCTTTGTGACGTCCAGATCGACTTATCAAAGTATCATTCTAGTCTATCCTCCATCTTATTTACCTTAAAAATCATTATAATCCAGCCTAAACACCAAAAGACATCCAACCAGACCCATCCTTCATCCAATTTTCGTCAGATTCGTTGTTACCGATTTTCGAATCAGTCACGGCACATTATGTTCTTACACGATTATTCTCATTATGAATTGACTGGTTATCTTCTTCGGCCATGTTTTCTGAAGAAAATGAAGATTTCCTAAGAAGCCTACAACTTAATGTATGTGTCCAAACTCTCATGCAAGTGCAAAAGAAAAGAAAAGAAAAGAAATTAGAAAAACAAATAAAAGTAAAAACAAAAGAAAATAAAAGAAATATATAATTTATACAATACTTACCTCCTCGGCAACGGCACCAAAAACTTGACATGATCAAAGAGTTGATGTCTTATCCCAAGTGCAGGAATGTTGAAGTAATAAATAACCCGGCAAGACTGGGGTCGAACCATAGGGAAGTTAACTATATAAATTACAAATAAAGAAAAAGATTTGAAGAGAATAATAACAGAAAAGGAGTTGAAGAGAGTTTTGGGATATGATATTGGTGTAAGGATTAAATAATGATAAAACAGATGTCAAAGTTAGAGGATTCACTAATGGTATTTCAAATAAATATAATATAAATTCTTTTTATTACTCAATTGAAAACCACACACAAAGGAGGTTCCAATCGGATGATTTATTGTTATTAGCTCATTATAAATTATTAACATGATCATATTAATCATCTTATCTAAGTAACACCATACTTATAAATATCATCAGGCATTCATATTGCTAACTTATGTTAATAACAAATCAAGTTCCTCGCATAACAACGATGTCGGCCGAAGACTATGATAGATCAAGCATTTAATGTACCAAGTGTTATATAACACAAATCTAGATAGTCATTTAACAAGCAAGGTATTAATAATTAGTAAGATAAAAAGATAAGACATGCTAATATCAAACTTTCTTGGATATAAACATTGAAGTCCATGTTGAGTTTATATTATACCTATTCTAACACCATTAGTAAAACCTTCTTTTTTTTTGGTAAGTTGACGTATGTATTAAAAGAAGAAGATACAAACATTATAAGGGGCATACCGCAGATTTACAATGATAACAGAAACATAAAACAACAGATGGCTACAGGCTAGCCACCGATCATAAAACTGAAACCTCACTAGATTCGTTAGGGAAACCAATACAACCAGCTAACTAACAAAGATGAGAAATTTTGTCCTTCTTGCATCTCCAGTGGAACTTGAATTCTTGGTTGGCACTCATCTTGCAGAATAGCCCCGAAAGGATTTCCATACATAGGACAAACAAATATGGGGACAATGGATCCCCCTTGTCTCAGCCCTCTTCCCCCTTGAAAGTAACCTGCAAGCTCACCATTGACGTTGATGGAGAATTGACATGATGTAACACAAACCATGATCCAATCAATTACTGATGCGAACCTCGTGATCACGTGGTCACGTAACCTACATGCAAAGACATCAATTCCTGGAAAGCCAAGTAAATCATGTTTGATAGGAGTGTGACACAAAGATAACTTGTACCTAGGCACCAGCACTATTGAAAACAGAAACCCCCACCCAACGAATATTGATTCGCGAATGAGAAGTATAAGGATAACGCCACGAAGACAGTTATTCAATCCTCGGGGTTGCTTCTATAGGCTGGACGGTTAGGAATTGAAGCTCCGGGCACAAGATCAATTTGATGTTCAATCCCCCTTAATGGTGGTAATCCATTAGGGATGTCTTCAGGGAATACATCATCAAACTCCTGCATCAAAGAAACAGCCACACTAGGAATAGCATAATCAAGATCGTTAGTGTTAAAATAAGCCTCCTTATACACAAGTAAGATCATTGGCTTATTAGTGAAAAATGCAGATCTGATTTGAGATCCCTTTGCATAAAAATTGGGTTGTTTCTTTAATTTTTCCACAGTATTATCATCACACAAGCTTACTTTCTTCACTCCTCGGTTTTTACCTCCACTCTCAACCGGTTTAATTAATGATTTAGGTTTAGCCGAATCTGATGGTTTTCTCTCACCATTGTCCTCACGTGAATTTTCACTCTTCCCATCCTCACATTCCTTTTTTAATTTCATTTGATCATCATATACTTTTTTTGGAGAAAGAGGTACAAGAGTGGTGGTTTTACCATCCTTTACAATAGTGAACCTATTTTTAAACCCATCATGAATCGCTTTCTGATCAAACTCCCATGGACGCCTCAAAAGTAAGTGACTAGCATGCATTGGGACTACATCGCACAAAATCTCATCGGAATACTTCCCAATAGCAAACGCAATCACAACCTGCTTAGTAACCCTCACTTCACCACATTCATTCAACCATTGCAATCTATAAGGCCTCGGATGCTTAACACAACTCAGATTCAATCTCTTCACAAGAGTATCACTAGCAACATTAGCACAACTACCTCCATCAATTATCATGCTACATACCTTCTTTTGGATGTGACATCGAGTGTGAAATATATTTTCCCGTTGCTGATCTATATCATCTTCTTTGATTTGCATGTTTAGCGCACGCCTTATAACCAAGGCCTCCCCCTCAACAGGATATGCAATCTCCTCATCACTACAATCCACCAAAGGTGGCATCTCTTCACTTTCAGATTCAACCTCCCCATTGTCTCTTGTAAGCATAACTCTTCGGTTTGGACACTGAGATGCAATGTGCCCCTTCCCTAAACACTTAAAGCATTTAATATCTCTATCACGAGTAGGTTGAGATTCAGATTTACCTTTCCCATCCGTATGAGTATCCTTTTTGGCCTTAGATGGTTCGACCTTTGCATAAGGCTTTGGTTGGACAGCCCCCTCTCTTTTCAAATTCGGCCTCCATGTTGAGGAAGATGAAGCCGAATTGGTCTGAAAACGTGTACTGCCCCTTCTCTTTATTTGCCTCTCCACCTTCGTTGCTATATGGACCATGTCCTCCAATTCCACACAATGTTGTAATTCTACAACATTCGCAATGTCCCTATTCAGCCCATTTAGAAATCTAGCCATGGTAGCTTCCCAATCCTCAATCACATTAGCCCGAATCATGGCAATCTCTATCTCCTTGAAATACTCATCCACGGACCTAGAACCCTGATTCAAACCCTGCAATTTCAAATACAAATCTCTATAATAGTGGTTAAGCACAAATCATCTTCTCATCAACACTTTCATCTCCTCCCACGACGTTACCGGCCTCTCTCCACTCCTTCTTCTACTAATACTGATCCCACCATATCAGTGCATAATCTGTGAATTCGATGACTACTAATTTTACTTTCTTCTCTTCCGAATAGTTATGGCAATCAAAAATCCAATCCACCTTTTTCTCCAACTCCAAATATGCCTCGGGATCGTTTTTACCTTGAAAAGAAGGTATTTTCAGTTTGATGGCATCCAAATCACCATCTAAATCAGCATGTCCCCCAACACTACGGAAATTTTCCCTTTGGCCGAATTGGCCCCTAGTTCTATTCCCATAATCCCTTCGGTTTCTAGGCTGCCGAAAACCTTCCCAATAGCCTACGCCCTCATCCTCAAAACCACCATCACCAATATCATCAACGGCCTCCTCAAAATCCTCATAATCAGCCCACCTTGGCCTTTCGGCCCTACCGCCATTGTTTGCTTTCGGTTCAGCCCCAAGCTTCCTCATATTTTGGGTGCTTGTACCAGCCTCGTTACCACGTTTCTCTACCCTATCAAGTCTGTCACACACATTTCCCATCACAAAATTCATCCTCTCTATCATGTGCGTCATGGCTTGCATTTGGAACGTAAGTTCTCCCTCGGGATGGGGTGGTGTGTTGTTTTGATCTAACATGATAGTACCTGCAAAAATTGATTAGTGGTAAAAAAAAATTATCCTCACGTCGCTCGTGTTTCGCTCAAACACTCTTAATATCCTCACACGCTCACACCTCTCGTCTCACCTTCCGCGGTTCTTGCGAAACTGAAACCAACACCAAATAGAACCAACTTGGGAGCGCAATCCAAATATATATATGACTCAAGAAGCAATAAAAACTATAAAACAAGCAAAACAAAGCTGCGATGATAGTCTCGCGAGTAGCAAGCGAGTCTATCCGAAATATGAACGAAACTGAAGACTCGAATAAAAAACAGAAACAAAAAATATGCAAAATGATGAAACAACACCCAAATATGTTGTATATGATGAAGATAAACTGCAAGAAACGAAAACAACAGAAAGCAAGCGAATTTCAAAAGTTGACACAAAACAGACTCGTTTACGAAGAGTTAAGTCCGAATCTGGAACCTAAAGTAAATGACGTCCAATTGAGTTAAAATTTCAGATATAGTGTGATATCAACCCAAATAGACAGAATATAAAGTTTGAGCAATTTACGATAACGTTTGATATACTGACGCAAAAACATTATGAATCAGACCTGATTAGACCCGAATTTGAAACCCAAAACAAACGATATCCAATTGACCCCAAATTTGATATGTGGTGGATTAGGAGCCCCGTAATCGATTATAAAATTTGAGCTAATTCCGAGTTGATTTGATCCAATTTTCTCTTGTTTAGTTTTCTGCGGCAAAATCCAATAACATCTTTTTTTTGAACAATTTTTTTTTTGCTTTTCTCTTCTCTGTTTTTTTTTTGTTTTTGATGCTACTGATATATTTTAAACAATAACAGAATGAAATAACAATTTTTTTTTTATATGCTGCAAATTCAAGGAGAAGAAGAAATTGGATACTAAGGAATTTTTTTGCGGGATCAACAAGAAACAAAAATTTTAGAAGGATATAACCTGATTAATGGAGCCAAGCTCTAATACCAAATGATGCGAACCTCGTGATCACGTGGTCACGCAACCCACACAAAGATAACTTGTACCTAGACACCAGCACTATTGAAAACGGAGGCCGCCACCCAACGAATATTGATTCGCGAACGAGAAGTATAAGGATGACGCCACCAAGACAGTTGTTCTTCGATAAGTCGTTTTCAGTTCTTTAGAGAACCAAGGAAGGGAGATTATCCCACCAACACACAATAAGTGCAGCAAAGAAGTTTATTGATATGAAAATTGCGTAACCTTACATGTTTGGTTATGCCTTTATTTATACTGACTCTAGACTTAAGAAAACCCTAATGGACCCCCCTTAGGTGGACTTATATGAAGCCCACTTACAATTGACCCAAATAAGTAATAATAACCCAAAAACTAAGAAGAAAATAATAAAAATAATAAAATTCCGAAAATTATCATGCTAAATATGCTAGCATCAGATTTGTCACCCTTAATAAGTCCCAAATAAACTAGGACAAATCTGATTTGGAAAATTTGTGTTGCTGCCCCCCCTTGATGTCCTTGATTAGCTTGGATTTCCTTGTTTAACTTTGACAAATAAGAAAACAAATTTCCTCCTTTGTTGCTGATTTAATTACTTTCCTTCCTAAGTTAGGAAAAGCATTAAATAGTCCTCCTCTCTTTAGGAATAAGATATGGCCAACTTCCTTCCTTAATTAGGAGAATCAATTGCTGACTTTTTATCCTTGTAGCATTAGGAAAAACAAGCCTCCTAACAAGGCTGGTATTGGGCCGGACACATCAACCCCATGTTCCACACGAATTGGGCTCTTCTTGGACCTGAACTAGATGGACTAAAGGCTGCCCTTCATGCTCCTTAAATGTCTCAAGCCCATCTAGGTCCATTTTGCTCCATATGTTCTAAACAAGCTCATTCAATGCTTCTTTAAGCTTCTTTGCCCTAGCTCTTGTGATTGGCTCAATTGGCACCTCCAATGGGTCGTTGGCATACCCCAGATCTTGAAACTTTGTGAGCACAGTTCTGATCATACGAATTGAGTTTACATCCCTGTTGCTAAAAATCATCAAGTCGTTAGCAAAACAAAGATGAGAAATTTTGTCCTTCTTCCATCTCCAGTGGAACTTGAATTCTTGGTTGGCACTCATCTTGCAGAATAGCCCCGAAAGGATTTCCATACATAGGACAAACAAATATGGGGACAATGGATCCCCTTGTCTCAGCCCTCTTCCCCTTTGAAAGTAACCTGCAAGCTCACCATTGACGTTGATAGAGAATTGACAAGATGTAACACAAACCATGATCCAATCAATGACTGTTCTAGGGAATCCTATTTTTATTAACATAGCGTCAACGAAATCCCACTGCACCGAGTCATAAGCCTTCATCAGATCAACTTTCATAGCACAACGAGCAGGTCCCGTAGATTTATGATAGCATTTCATTAGTTCCTGAGACAAAAGAATGTTATCACTGATTTTCCCTCCTGAGATAAAAGCAGTCTGAATGGACCAACTAAGGATGGCAAAACAACTTTGATTCTCCCAGCTAGAATCTTAGCGATGCATTTGTACACTGTATTGCAGCAAGATATAGGACGAAAATCTGTCAACCTTGTAGGATTAACAACTTTAGGAATAAGGGAAATGGATGTAGCATTCATTTCTTTAAGCATTCTACGAGTCTGAAAGAAGGATCTAACAGCGTTGATTACATCTTCCCCAACTATGTACCACATTCTTTTGAAGAAACCTACGTTAAAGCCATCCGGTCCAGGGGCTTTGTTGTTCTTCAAACTAAACATAGCATGCTTAATCTCCTCCCTTGTTACATCTTATGCGAGTACATGCTGTTGCGTTGAAGACAGTTTCAAGTTAATTGTCGATTCCATCACTTCCTCGTTCAAAACCCTAGGCATCTGATCCACTCCTAACACACGATGGAAGTATGCAATTACTTCTGATTTGACTGCCTCGTGTCCTTCGACAACCTCTCCATCCTCCCTTGTAAGTGATAGAAGCTTATTTCTATTCTGTCTTCCATTTACTGATTTGTGAAAGTAGCTAGTATTCTGATCCCCCAAGCTAAGCCATTGTATCCTTGCCTACTGTTTGAAAAAAACTCTCTTCAACCCTGACGGTAGAAGCGTATTTACAAACAACATCCCTTTCTCGCATGCACAATATTGGATTCTCATGCGCTGTATGCAGAGCCTGTTGAGCCTTATCCATCTCGTTTTTTGCATCTTTAACTCTATCTGAAATGTTGGAGAAGTGAGTCATATTGAAAAGTTTCAATTCCTGCTTTAGCTTTATTAGTTTGCAACACAGCTGATACATTGGACAACCCCTCGAATTCTGATCCCATACCTTCTTCACCAAGGGCATGAACTCGTCATGATCCATCCACATATCGAAGAATCTGAATGGTTTCTTTATGTTCTGATCTTTGCCAGTAACCTTTACCACCATAGGAGAATGGTTTGACATACCCGAAGGCAAAAATCTCGCTTCCGATAATGGGAAGTTCAGATTCCACTTCTCATTGACAAGTACTCTAGCTAGTTTCCGCATAATCAGATTCTCAGGACATTGGTTCGACCAAATATAATGCATACCTGAATACCAAAGATCATCTACTTTCGCTTCTCGAATACATGTATCCAATCTGTCTATAGTACCAGCCCACGTAGTAGACCCTCCTCACCTGTCCGACTGGTTGCGGATAGCATTAAAGTCACCCATAAGAATCCACGAGGTTGACTCCCATCCATCACTACGACTCACTATATCAGACCATAATGCCTCACGTAAGGAAGCATTATTGTCTCCATAAATAATTGAAGTATTGAAACAGATATTGGTAGCTAATATAGTGACAGAAACATGAATAGCCTAGTTTGACATTCCGAAAACATCCACCTTCACCGTATTAGCATTCCAACAAACCCAAATATGACCACGACAAGAGCAATTATAATTATACAAGAAGGACCAAGAACGCAGAAGAGGTTGAGAAACATTATTTTTATTTTTATCTGTAACTCGAGTTTCAACCAGACCAAAAAGAGCTTTCCTCTCTTGATGGATGAGCCGACGCAATTCTGAATGCTTTATAGGATCATTCAAACCTCTAATATTCCAACATCCAATAATCATAGGAAAATAGAGAGGAGTACAAACAGCAACACAAAGATTACCTTGACGTGCCTCCTGGAGAGGAGCCAGATTTCTTATTCTTCTTTGAAGAGGCTTTTGAACCCTTTTTCTTTTTCTCTAGAGAGTCTGTAGCCTTAATAGCTAACTGATTAACAATTTCCCTTTCGGTGGAATTCAGGGTTTGAGGGGTTGTCAAGATCGTTGATGTTAACTCCTTAACGGTTCGTTCCCCATCTGTATCACCTCCCATTGCGTCCATATCTTGATCTAAAGTAGTATTTGCAGCCCCTTGCTCCTGTTGCATGTCTTCTCGTAAACTCTTCAAGACAAGAGGAGAGGAAGGATTTTCATCTTCATGACAAGTAGCATTGCGCACATCTGATGCCGCATGATCATTCATATTACAATCAGACATATGTATACCAGATGTTGAACAACCATTCTCATTACAATTACCCACTTTAGATGCCAAGGGAGCATTCTCCCCACTCACAGAACCCTTGTTTTGTTTACCAACTACCTGCCACTGAAACTGATTCTGCTTGTTATCCGCATATTTAGAGTTCATAGCTCCTAGATTCCTCTTACCCTCTGCCACCACTTTAAGATTATCAATGTTATTAGTAGCACATAGCGCTGTGGTGTGTCCAAAGACATTGCAATTACTGCACTTCGACGGTATCCATTCGTACTCAGCTGAAATTGTTATGAATAACCCATTTGGACAGCGAAGATCATACTCCTTAACCAACGTCTTCGAAGCATCTATCTCAACGCAAACTCTTGCGTAACTAAGCCTTTTACGCAACAATGTAGTATGATCCGCATGAAGGGGGACTCCAATAGCACTCGCTACACAGCTCAACCCCTTAATAGTCCAATACTCGAGAGGGACATTATACAGCCAAACCCATACCGGAACTCTTGCCAAATCATCTTTCAAAAATTGCATGTTCGGTTGGCAGCGTTTAAGCACCAAAGGCCTGTTTGCCATGTGCCATGGGGCTCTTTCCAGCACATCAGTGACATGATCGACAGAATCAAAAGTGAAGATGAAGAAACCATTATCCGAAGACAAAACTTCTGATAGACCGTAGGAGCCCCATATTCTTTTGGCAATAGAATTAACCACGGGATACGGTAATTTCTGCCCCATAAAACTAGGGTGGATTTCCAAAATTCACAGCCATCTTCAAACACATCAAGTGGAGGAGCTATTGTCACACAACCATCAGTCATAGTAGGGGGAGCAAAGTGCAGATTACGGACTAAACTAATGCCAAAGGTCTTGCTACCCTCATTGTCATCAACATCAGAACCCTTCAAAGCATTTAAAAAATTCAATTTGGGTCTAAGTTTTAGTTGTTCTTGTTGATGAGACCCTACCTTCACCTCATCAACTTTAGAACCCAACATATGGTTCATTTCTGGAACAACATTAGAAGCTTGGACAGTAGAGTGTTTCTCTATGCTAACATCAGAATCAGCTTGAAACTGAGAAATCCTCATCCCATGGCTATTCAACATATCTTGCAGTTCTAATCTTAATGTCTGTCCAGACTTAACTTGATTGTGTTGTTCAATGTTAGCGCTAAACATTGGAACATTTTCCACATAAGAACATAGAGACATTATGGTAGCATACAAATACTCTGAGAACAAAATTCTAAGAAGGTAAACTGAGTCCAAGAAGCAACCTAAGCTCAGAAATAACAGCAATGTAATCTCATAAACAACAAGATGCAGATTAGTTCATGAAGGAAGAAGAGAGTTACAGAATTATGAGGCCAATATCTCCCATCACACTAATTGTAACAATGATCCGTTCACTCAAGATGTAGAGTAGGTTTCGAAGAACAACATCCTAAAAAATGGTAACGATTCAACGGTGAACAAAGGAGATCAAGTTACGACAAACCACTCTGAAATAGCAAGAAAAATGTAACTTTTTCCAAAGAACTGTGATTTAATCTTCACATATGGCAAAGGCCTTCATGTCTATGACAGCCATAAGAGAAATCATGAAGAAAATCCATTCACTATGCTGCAACTTCACCACTTCTCCATAGTTCCAGAACTGAAAATGCAGAATAGTAGAAATATTGCGAGATCAATATCTCTTACCTCGTTGATTGGATAACAGATCCGTTCGGTCAATGTTGAGAGAAGGTTGGAAGGAACAACATAGTCAGAAATGAGAGCAATCCAACGGTGGACGGAGTAGATGTAGCTCCGACAGCACCACACTCTCTCTCACGATCGGATACCTAGGAAGACCATGTAGCTGAATGATCTCTATAAAGAATAGGTCAGTTATATTTATTGCATCAGAAGCAATGAAATGTGTCATCTTAGAAAACTATCCACAACAACAAATATAGAATCACTCCTTTTCATAGACCTAGGTAAACCTAAAATGAAATTCATAGAAATATCAACCCAAGGTTCCTTAAGAACAAGCAAAGATGTGTATAGTCCATGAGGCATTACACTAAACTTAGCTTGTTATGCACATCTCTTTGCATTCTTTGCACGTCTCTTTTCATACTAGGCTAATAAAAGTGTTCATACAGAACCTCCAAAGTTTTATTAATTCCAAAATGCCCCATTGAACCTCCCCATGTGCTTCACTCAGAAGCAATTCATGTAAAGAACAATTAGGCACACATAATTTATTTTCCTTAAACAAAAATCTATCATGCCAAATGATACGAACCTCGTGATCACTTGGTCACGCAAAGACACCAATTCCCAGAAAGCCAAGTAAATCAGGTTTGATAGGAGTGTGACACAAAGATAACTTGTACTTAGGCACCAGATTTGCGAACGAGAAGTATAAGGCTGATACCACGAAACCAGTTGCTCTTCGATAAGTCGTTTTCAGTTCTTTAGAGAACCAAGGAAGGGAGATTATCCCACCAACACACAACAAGTGCAGCAAAGAAGTTTATTGATCTGAAAATTGCGTAACCTTACATGTTTAGTTATGCCTTTATTTATACTGACCCTAGACTTAAAGAAACCCTAATGGACCCCCCTTAGGTGGACTTATGAAGCCCACTTACAATTGACCTAAATAAGTAATAATAACCCAAAAACTAAGAAGAAAATAATAAAAATCCAAAAATTAGCATCTTAAATATGCTAGAATCAGATTTGTCACCCTTAAAAAGTCCTACATAAACTAGGAAAAATCTGATTTGAAAAATTTGTGTTGCTGCCCCCTTTCCTTTGATGTCCTTGATTAGCTTGGATTTCCCTGTTTAACTTGGACAAATAAGAAAACAAATTTCCTCATTTGTTGTTGTCCTCCCCTATTTAGGAATAAGATATGGCCAACTTCCTTACTTAATTAGGAGAATAAATTGCTGACTTTTTATCCTTGTAGCATTAGAAAAAAAAACAAGCCTAACAAGGCTGGTATTGGGCCGGACACATCAACCCCTTGTTCCACACGAATTGGGCTCTTCTTCAACCTGAACTAGATGAATTAAAGGATGTCCCTCATGCTCCTTAAATGTCCCAAGCCCCTCTAGGTTCATTTTGCTCCATATATTCTGAAATAGCTCATTCAATGCTTCTTTATGCTTCTTTGCTCTAGCTTTTGTGATTGGCCCAATTAGCATCTCCAATGGGTAATTGATGCATTACACTTGGTGTTTTGCTGATCCGCATCATCCCTTCTCTCTTTAAAAGGATTCGACCTCGAATCATCACCTACATCAAATAGAGTAAGATCAGAAACTTTAAAGGTAGCACTAACACCATACTCACCTAGCAAATCAACTTTATAAACATTATTTATTGATCCTCTCAAGGATCTAAAATGGCCCATCTCCTCGTGGTTGTAGCTTTGATTTTCTATGGGCCGAAAATCTATCCTTGCGCATATGAACCCAAACCCAATCGCCGGGCTGAAAGACAACATGTTTGTGCCCCTTATTGACTTTGGTCGCATACACATGATTCCTATTTTCCATCTGTTGCCGCACACTCTCATGAAGTATGTTCACTTGTGCTTTACAATTACCATCCAAACTAACTCTTTCATCAATTGGCAAAAGAATCAGAACCATTGGAGTTAAAGGGTTAAATCCACACACAATTTCAAAATGGTGAAAATTCAGTAGTAGAATGCACATTACGATTATATGCAAACTCTATAAATGGCAAACAACTTCCCAATTCTTTAAGTTCTTTTGAATGACAGCACGCAGAAGTTGTGTTAAGGTCTTATTAACCACTTCGGTTTGTCCATCTGTTTAGGGGTGACAAGTAGTTGAAAACAATAGTTTAGTACCCAATTTGCCCTATAACACCTTCCAAAAATAACTAAGGAACTTAACATCTGTATCAGAAATAATGCTCTTAGGGACCCCGTGAAGTCGTACTATCTCTCTAAAGAACAAATCAGCAATGTTAGTTGCATCATGAGTTTTATGACATGGAATGAAGTGTGCCATTTTTGAAAACCTATCAACAACTACAAAGATGGAATCCCTACCCCATTTTGACCTAAGTAAACCTAAGATGAAGTCCATTGAAATGTCTACCCATGGTTCTTTCGGTACAGGCAAAGGGATACCAACAAGCCATGTGGTTGAGTCCTAGACTTTGCTTTCCTATAAGTTATGTGTTTATCACATATGTGTTGCATATTTTTTTTCATTTTAGGCTAATAAAATGCTCATGCAACACATCCAAAGTCTTAACAACACCAAAATGCCCCATCATATGCTTCACGTACAAGCAATTCATGCATAGAACTTAATGGAACACACAAATGACTCTCTTTTAAAAAAATATCCATCAAGTTTATAGAACTTTCCAAAAGCCGAAGTTTCGCAAGCATTGTAAACATTAGCAAAATCGTTTTTTTGGTAAGTTGACGTATGTATTAAAAGAAGAAGATACAAACATTATAAGGGGCATACCCCAGATTTACAATGATAACAGAAACATAAAACAACAGATGGCTACAGGCTAGCCACCGACCATAAAACTGAAACCTAACTAGATTCGTTAGGGAAACCAATACAACCAGCTAACTAACAAATTAAGAATCTATGGTATTCACCCTCCAAGCTCGTTGGATCCTTTTGTTTTCATTTGTTGGTGCGACATTCCTCATCAAATCAAGCTTATCACGAATGATACATTCGATTTGATTAAAGACCAAATTCGAAGTTCTAGACATTCCAGCAAAGATCCTTGCATTCCGTTCTTGCCATACATGATACACTGTAGCTGCAAAACTCAGTTTACGAGAAAAATTGACGAAACTCTTGCCATGCCAAGAGACAGTGGCCCATCGAATCTATTCATCCCAGCCTTTTGTCATTCTTGGAATGTCACATCTGTCACAAACATCCCACCAGATCGCTTTAGTATAGGAGCATTCAAAGAACAAGTGGTTGTGATCCTCATTGTTGCGGAGACAGAGTGAGCATCTATTGAGACCATGTATACCAAACCGATGAAGTTTATCTTGAGTTGTGAGTTTCTGTTGGACAGCTATCCATAGAAGAAATGAATGTCTTGGAACAACATTCTTGAACCACACAATGTCATGCCATTCAACCATCTGACGATGACGTCTTAGTTGTTCCCAAGCTACTTTGATCAAGAATCTGTGATTTGGCGAATCCAACCAAACTATCTCATCCTTTGGCATACGGAAAGGTTTCAATAAATTCAACCCATTTGGCATGTCTCTTACTCAGCTTACCTTGCCCTTTCAAGTGCTTCAATGATTCATGATCAGAATGCATCTCAAACTCCTTGGGCCACAAGTAATGTTGTCACATCTCTAAAGTTCTTACTAAGGCATAGATCTCCTTGTCATATGTAGGGTAATTCAAGGCTGCCCCATTAACTTTTTCGCTGAAATATGCAATGGGCCTCCTATCCTGCATTAACACAGCTCTTATACCAATACCTGATGCATCACATTCAACTTCAAAAGCTCTTGTAAAGTCTAGCAAAGCTAAAACAAGCGCCGAACAAAGTTTATCTTTCAACAAATTAAAAGTCTCATCCTGTTCATCATTCCATTTGAATCCAATAGACTTTTTTACAATTTCAGTTAAAGGTGCAGCAATAGTACTAAAATCCTTCAACCTTCTATAAAAACTAGCAAGTCTATGAAAACTACTTACCTCACTTACCGATTTTGGCGTAGGCCAATCCTAGATTACCTTAACTTTCTTCTCATCCATCTCGATACCCTGCCCACATAGCCAAGAAACACAATTTTTTCCATGTAAAAGATACACTTTTTAAAATTAGCATATAATTGCTCACTACGCAACACACTAAGTGCATTACGTAAATGATCAAGATGCTCATTTAAGTTCTTACTATAGATCAAAATGTCATCAAAATACACAACAACAAACTTACATATAAACGTACGCAATACATGATTCATTAAATGCATAAACGTGCTAAGCGCATTTGTAAGTCCAAACGGCATGACTAACATTCATACAAACCGCTTAGTCTTAAATGCGATTTTCCACTCATCACCCTCTTTTATTTATCCTAATAGGATGTCGATACTTTACCGTTATGTTATTGACGGCACGATAATCGACACACATCCTCCATGTTCCATCCTTTTTAGCCACAAGTAGCACTGGAGTAGCATAATGACTTATACTCTCATGAATGTACCCCTTCATCATCAACTCAGCTACTTGCCTTTGAAGCTCCTTCGTCTCCTCGGGGTTTCTTCTATAGGCTGGATGATGAGGAATTGAAGCTCCGGGCAGAATATCAATTTGACGTTCAATCCCCTTTAATGGTAGTAATCCATTAGGGATGTCTTCAGGGAATACATCATCAAACTCCTGCATCAAAGAAACAGCCACACTAGGAATAACAGAATCAAGATCGTTAGTGTTAAAATAAGCCTCCTTTTACACAAGTAAGATCATTGGCTTATTAGTGAAAAATGCAGATCTGATTTGAGATTCTTTTGCATAAAAATTAAGTTGTTTCTTTATTTTTTCTACACTATTATCATCACATAAGCTTACTTTCTTCACTCCTCGGTTTTTACCTCCACTCTCAACCAGTTTAATTAATGATTTAGGTTTAAATGAATCTGATGGTTTTCTCTCACCATTGTCCTCACGTGAATTTTCACTCTTCCCATCCTCACATTCCTTTTTTAATTTCATTTGATCATCATACACTTGTTTTGGAGAAAGAGGTACAAGAGTGATGGTTTTACCATCCTTTACAATAGTGAACCTATTTCTATACCCATTATAAATCGCTTTCTGATAAAACTGCCATGGACGCCACAAAAGTAAGTGACTAGCATGCATTGGGACTACATCACACAAAATCTCATCGGAATAATTTTCAATAGCAAACGCAATCAAAACCTGCTTAGTAACCCTCACTTCACCACAATCATTCAACCATTGCAATCTATAAGGCCTAGGATGCTTAATGCAACTCAGATTCAATTTCTTCACAAGAGTATCACTAGCAACATTAGCACAACTACCTCCACAAATTATCATGCTACATACCTTGTTTTGGATGTGACATCGAGTGTGAAATATATTTTCCCGTTGCTGATCTACATCATCTTCGTTGATTTGCATGTTCAGCGCACGGCTTATAACCAAGGCCTCCCTCTCAACAGGATATGCAATCTCCTCATCACTACAATCCACCAAAGGTGGCATCTCTTTACTTTCAGATTTGTCACTTTCAGATTCAACCTCCTCATTGTCTCTTGTAAGCATAACTCTTCGGTTTGGACACTGAGATGCAATGTGCCCCTTCCCTAAACACGTAAAGCATTTAATATCTCTATCACGAGTAGGTTGAGATTCAGATTTACCTTTCCCATCCATATGAGTATCCTTTTTGGCCTCAGGTGGTTCGGCCTTTGTATAAGGCTTTGGTTGGACATCCCCCTCTCTCTTCAAATTTGGCCTCCATGTTTAGTTTTTTGCGGCAGAATCCAATAAACATCTTTTTGAACAATTTTTTTTGTTTAGCTTTTCTCTTTTCTCTTTTCTGTTTTGTTTTTTTGATGCTACTGATATATTTTCAACAATAATAGAATGAAATAATAATTTTTGCGGAATCAACAAGAAACAAAAATTTCAGAAGGATATAACCTGATTAATGGAGCCAGCTCTGATACCAAATGATACGAACCTCGTGATCATGTGGTCACGCAACCCACATGTAAAGACACCAATTCTTGGAAAGCCAAGTAAATCAGGTTTGATAGGAGTGTGACACAAAGATAACTTGTACCTAGGCACGAACACTATTGAAAAACGGAGACCCCCACCCAACAAATATTGATTTGTGGACGAGAAGTATAAGGATGACGTCACGAAGATAGTTGTTCTTTGATAAGTCATTTTTCAGTTCTTTAGAGAACCATGGAAGAGAGATTATCTCACCAACAACACACACACACAAAGTGCGGCAACAAGAAGTTTTATTAATTTGAATATTGTGTAACCTTACATCTTTGGTTATGCCGTTATTTATACTGACTAGACTTAAAGAAACCCTAATGGACCCCCCTTAAGAGGACTTATATGAAGCCCACTTACAATTAACCAAAGTAAGTAATAATAGGCCAAAAAGTAAGAAGAAAAATAATAAAAATCCAAAAAATATCATGCTAAATATGCTATAATCAAATTTGTCACCCTTAAGAAATCTTAAATAAACTAGGAAAAATCTGATTTGGAAAATTTGTGTTGTTGCCCCCCTTGATATTAGCTTGAATTTCCTTGTTTATCTTGGACAAAAAAGAAGACAAATTTCTTCCTTTGTTGCTGATTTAATTACTTTCCTTTTTAAGTTAGGAAAAGCATTAAATAGTCCTTCCCTCTTTAGGAATAAGATATGGCCAACTTCTTTACTTAATTAGGAGAATAAATTGCTGACTTTTTATCCTTGTAGGATTAGGAAAAATAACAAGTCTAACAAGGCTGGTATTGGGCCGGACACATCAACCCCTTGTTGCACATGAATTGGGCTCTTCTTGAACCTGAACTAGATGAATTAAAGGTTGTCCTTCATGCTCCTTAAATGTTTCAAGCCTCTCTAGGTCCATTTTGCTCCATATGTTATAAACAAGCCTATTCAATGCTTCTTTGCCCTAGCTCTTGTGATTGACTCAATTGGCACCTCCAATGGGTCGTTGGCATGATTACACTTGGTGTTGGGCTGATCCGCATCAGTTGATTTCTTTGAATGTAAAATTATATAAAAATACCAAAAACAATTCAATGGTTAAAGAAGCAAAGGTGGTCGACCATTGGAGGAGTGAATTGGAATAGAATAATTTATATTTTTCTTTGTAAATTTCATGTGATGTGTTGTTTATAATGTGAACAATGGCTAAGTAAGATAGTTATTACATGAGAAGAAGAAAGGAACCCTTGGTCCCCTTAGGCCAATTGTCTGTCAAAGCAAGGTTAAAAGGGGAAGGAGAGATTTTGAGATTTCGTATGTTAATAATAAATAGATTATGTGGTGAAGAAACTTTTTTTTAACAAGTAAAGCATGATAATTCAATTTTGCAAGGGAAAAAAACCATAGTTTTCCCTAGGGGGCTCTCAGCCCAAAATAGCCATAAAAGAAGTAAGGATGAATTGTTTGAATAAATAAAATGTCAATGTGAGGGGCAAGGATACAAAGTATAGTTTTAAATGAGAAACCATAGAACTTAACAAAAGTCATTTACAAAACTAAATCAAGTGCATGTGTTATGTAAAATGAAAATGAATCTATCAACGATAATGTATAGCTTATGGCTTGATTTAGGAGGAGTTGTGAAATGTAGGGTAAATGTGGAATCCAATGTGTATATTTTCCTGAAATGGTTTTGACCATATTACATAAAAGGGCAAGTTAGGTTAAATTGATTCTTGGGAAGTCATATTTAGTGAGGTCACCATACATATAATGTGGAAATGGTTGTTTTGGAGGAAGAGTGGGAAATGAGGATGTTTGAGGGTTCATTTAAATTGTTGACAAAAATAGACAAATTCATCTTCCTAATTTCTAGAAGAGATTCGACCCTAAAAATGTTAGAATTTGGGATAGGTTCCACATTGAAGTTATAGCCAATGATGTCAGCATTCTAACAAGACTTACCTCACTTAATTTGGAGTTCTAGAACTCTAGATGTAGGTAAACATCTAAGGAGAGGTCAATCTGCAACCTTTGCTGACAGTTTCAACAAATTGCTAGAATAGGTAATTTAGATGTATTAGGGGTAGAATTGAGTTTCTTTCCCTTCAGAAAAAGAAAATGTGTAGTGCTATGTCTTAACATTCAAAGGAAATAAGCCATGTTCAAAACCAAAATTTATAATGTTAGTTATGATTAAATAAAGAATAATGATTTTAAAAGATGTAATGGGAAATTGTTGAAGGGAAGTCAACATTTGTTGTTATTATTGTTATTACGAGAAATGTAACTTGAATAGAAAATAATGTAGTATAGCTGTGAAGACAAAACGGACCACAAGAGCTGTATAGCAAAGCATGGGGAGCACGAGCTGAGTTTCTGCAACAAGTACTTGTTCTACACCTATACCCTTTTTAAATGTGTATAATTATGAAAATTTGTTTAAATTTTTGGATTGTATATATAAATGTTGCCAAAAAAGGAAATGTCTAATGAAATGGATGAGAAATGGAAGCAGGCTTAATTAACTATCTCGAGTTAGGAATAGTTAATGATATCAATGGGTTCCATTGATATCAACACTTCCCTGAACTTGATTAGTCGGTTATGAGTACAGGAGGCTAGTGATGTTAGTAAGAGTTACTAACATCGGCATGATCACCACAGAATATGGGGGATATTGAACTTGATTAACTATTCCGAGTTAGGAATAGTTAATGATATCGATAGGCTACATCAATATCGACATTATCATGAAACTAAATTAGCTATTCTTAATATGGAGGCTAATGATGTCAAGTGTAACGACCTGAAATTTCTTAATATGGGAATTATAATCCATCTTGTAAAGCTAAATCTAATATGAAAGAGGATTCAGATGGTCCAATGACAAGAGCAAGAGCGAAACAACTGCAAAGGGCCTTGATGAGTCAAATTGGAATAATTGAAGCTGCTTCGGAGTTAAAAATTAACAATCAGTTTGAAATTGGTTCAAGGATGTTTATTTGTCTACAATTGGAACTTGGAGATGAGAAAAGCCCTTAATGGTTCTTTTGATGCTGGGCTACTTGCATTTAGGTTGATATGCAAATAAGTGAAGGAATTGATGCTGTTTATGGTCAGAACAACAAATGATTTTGAGCCCGAATTTGAAGTCATCCATTGCATGTGAAAACAAGACTAATTTAGGTGGATTTCAAGTTCAGAACGTGCTCTTTCTAGATTGTCCAACCATGACTACATTGGACTTTTGTGTAAGAAGATATGGTTGTTTTAAATTTGGTCTGTTTATGTTAGAAAGGTCAAAAAACATGTGCTAGTGTTATTTTGTCAAAGTCTATTTTTTGGGCTTGACTTCTGCCATGTTGAATTTTTCCTAACTTTGGAGGGATGTTCCAATTATAAATATAGTATCAGAATATGTAATAAAACACTTTTGGTCAAGATTTGAAACTTAATTCATAGAATTAAGAGTTGTTCTTCCAGATTGATTTTGTGAAGAACCCTACCTGACTTATCACTCTTCAATCACAAAGAGTGTGGCGTCAAAATCCTAGATTGATCTTTGTGGCGTCCAGATCGACTTATCAAAGTATCATTCTAGTCTATCCTTCATTTTACAAGATGGATTATAATTCCCATGATGCACATCAATGATTGAGTTGCGAAAACTTCTGGATAGGTATCCTACATTTGAATTAAATTCTTTCTTGGAGTCCATTAGGGTTTATTTTAGTTTGGAGTCATTATAAATAAGGGCATAACCAGTCATGTAAGGTTAGACAATTCAGATTAATAAAACTTCTTGTTTGTCGCACTTTATGTGTGTGTGTGTTGGTGAGATAATCTCCCTTCCATGGTTCTCTAACGAACTGAAAAACGACTTATCAAAGAACAACTATCTTCGTGGCGATAAACTCACAACTCAAGATAAACTTCATCGGTTTGGTATACATGATCCCAATAGATGCTCACTCTGTCTCCACAACAATGAGGATCACAACCACTTGTTCCTTGAATGCTCCTATACTAAAGCGATCTGGTGGGATGTTTGTGACAGATGCGACATTCGAAGAATGACAAAAGGCTGGGATGAATGGATTCGATGGGCCACTGTCTCTTGGCATGGCAAGAGTTTCATCAATTTTTCTCGTAAACTGAGTTTTACAGCTACAGTGTATCATGTATGCCAAGAACGGAATGCAAGGATCTATGCTGGAATGTCTAGAACTTCGAATGTGGTCTTTAATCAAATCGA